>NC_088360.1:35523808-35573808 GCF_034508935.2 Berghia stephanieae
ATAAAAATCGTAGTTTTCAGGGCTAATAAAATCGTAGATATTTTAACTACCCTTTAAAAAAATGACCGGAATTTCGTCTGTTTTGATAGATATCAAATTTTTAAAAACGAGAAAAAATGATTGGAAACGTAATAATGATGGTGATGGTGGTAGTGATAGTGGTAGCGGTGGTGGTAGTAGTAATGATGGTGGTGGTAGTAATGATGATGGTAATATTATTATTGTTATTATTATTATTATCATCATCATTATTATTATTATTATTATTATTATTATTATTATTATTATTATTATTTATTATTATTATTATTATTATTATTTATTATTATTATTATTATTATCATTATTATTATTATTATTATTATTATTATTATTATTATTATTATTATTATTATTATTATTATTATTATTATTATTATTATTATTATTATTGTACGTATTGGTGGTATTACTATTGTTGTATTTTTTTTGTTGTTATTAATGGTATCAGTTTATTGTTTGGTTCCATTTACCATTTTTTTTCCACTTTCATGTATGTGGTCATCAAATTGTATGATTTATTGTCGAAAGCCTAAGATTGAATAAACTTTGTAATATCGTATGGTAACCATCATTGTCGACGACATCGTCGTTGTCATCATAATCATCATTATCATCATCATCATCATCATCATCTTCTTCTTCATTAACAACAACAACAACAACAACAACAACAACAACAACAACAACAACAATATTAACAACAAGTACTACAATAGCAATAAAAACAATATCAACATCATCATAAAATTTCCGTCATCGTCTCCACAACTATCATTCTAACCAACAGCATCACCAAAACCACTACCATAATTACATCCTCCTCCACCACCACCACCACCGCTACCACTATTCCAACCACTACCACCACCGGCACAGTCATTCTAATCATCAAGGCAGCAGTGAAATGCAATTTGAGCTCTGAATGAAACTCGAGTCATATCGCTGTTGTTGCTTCTCGATTAAAACTTTAAGGTTACTACATACTACTGAAAACCAGTAATGTAACAGAAATATTTATCTCGCCGTTGAGGGATTAAAGCAAATCTTTAATTTTTCGAGTGAACGAAATGGACTTGTATTGTCAAGGTGTTGTCGCATTATGTCTCGTCGCTTTATTTTTTTAGTTGTATTCTCTTTCGTGATTCATTTTTGATTACGTTTGGAATAATTAAAATCTACTGGTATTGTCATTTCATTGTAAATGTGATATTTGTGGTTGAAATATTATTTTTTAAAGGTGAAAAAAATAATAATTTAAAAAAATTAATTAAAAAATAAATAAATAAATAAATAAATAACTTTTAAAAAAATGAAAAGATAAATCAAAAAATAAATAAATAAATAAATAAATAAAAAAAAAAACAATAAAAAAAATAAATTAAAAAAAAAAAATAAAAATAAAAAAAATATATATATATATATATGACCGAAGCATCTTTGCCCCACCAATGTAAATAGGCTAGAACCGCCACTGGTGTGGGGAGGGGTTGGGATGCGGGAAGGGTAGGTTTCTGAGGATTGCCAAAAGACTTAGCACATTACCTATCTCTTTGTCAATGGTAGAGCATTAGTTACACACATGACACACACCCGTATTGCTTTGAACGCTTAAAATTGAGTTATTGTGTTAATTGCCTAATACATTGTGTCTGCTGTTGGTCATTGTTGCGCCAGCAGACGACGCGAACACGTGAAGGTCAATTAGACTCTTTGTTTGTCGTCTGCTAGGAAAAACCTCACCCGTGGCCGGAGGCTATTGGCCCATACCTGAATGTTTGAATTTTAGTTTTAGGAAGAGAACAAGGTAAATTTTACATATGAAATGTGTTGATTTTGTATATTGTAGATGAGTGTTGGTATTCAAATTTGATCAATCTTTTTGTTTTTTCATCTTTACAACGCCACTACCACATTATCTCATTCATCTGTAGTATTTCATTAATCCTGTTTTGTTGATAAAGGGGAAACCCGATACGTCCATTGCATCTGTTTTGTACATTAAATTGAAGCTTACATTCAATTTCACATTGTTATAAATTTATTACAGCACACCCAAGACGTCCTTGTAAATCTTTTTGCAATTCCTCGTGTTGCGATTGACTTGATCAAAAATGAAGTCCTTCAGAGCCATTATTCATTTATCTATTGCTTCAGTTGACATTCCAACCCACTACTGTGGGGCTCTGCTTAATGGTAATCTAAATGGTTACGGTCTGCTTTCTCTTGTTAGATGTTTTGCACACGTCACATGATGTTTTCCAGTGTTAAATAGGAAAGCGATCACGTGATAGATAGGTCTTAAGTCCTAATTCTTAAGTATGGATTTGCTGAACCTGTCTATCTCTCTCTATGACGACTTTTGATTCGCAATGCAGAATTTAAAGAGCAATAAGACGAAACAGCTTAGAAGATGCTAAGTGTCATAGTTTGAAACTTGTCAAATATCAAAGATGCGACAAGCGGTCGAGTCGGAAAAGTTGATTGGTTATTTTTCCTCTCTCTCTCTCTCTCTCTCTCTCTCTCTCTCTCTCTCTCTCTCTCTCTCTCTCTCTCTCTCTCTCTCTCTCTCTCTCTCTCTCTCTCTCTCTCTCTCTCTCTCTCTCTCTCTCTCTCTCTCTCTCTCTCTGTGTGTGTGTGGGATTTATTAAATTAAATTAATTAATTAATTTATTTATTGCTTCAGTTGACATTCCAACCCACGACTGTGGGGCTCTGCTTAATGGTAATCTAAATGGTTACGGTCTGCTTTCTCTTGTTAGATGTTTTGCACAAGTCACATGGTGTTTTCCAGTGTTAAATAGGAAAGCGATCACGTGATAGATAGGTCTTAAGTCTTAATTCTTAAGTATGGATTTGATGAACCTGTCTATTGCTCTCTATGAGGACTTTTGATTCGCAATGCCGAATTTGAAGAACAATAAAGCACATTTGCTCTGTAAACACTATAATAATAATAATAATAATAATAATAATAATAATAATAATAATAATATAATAATAATAATAATAATAATAATAATAATAATAATAATAATAATAATAATGATAATAATAATAATAATAATAATAATAATAATAATAATAATAATAATAATAATAATAATAATAATGATAAATAATAACAATAATAACAATAATAATAATAGTGATAATGATAACGATAGTAATAATAATAATAATAATAATAATAATAATAATAATAATAATAATAATAATAATAATAATAATAATAATAATAATGATAATTATAATAACAATAGTAACAATAATAATAATAGTGATAATGATAACGACAGTAGTAATAATAATAATAATAATAATAATAATAATAATAATAATAATAATAATAATAATGATGATGATGATGATAATAATAATAATAATAATAATAATAATAATAATAATAATAATAATAATAATAATAATAACTATAATAATAATACAGATAATGATAACGATAGTAATAATAATAATAATAATAATAATAATAATAATAATAATAATAATAATAATAATAATAATAATAATAATAATGATAATTATAATAACAATAATAACAATAATAATAATAGTGATAATGATAACGATAGTAGTAATAATAATAATAATATAATAATAATAATAATAATAATAATAATAATAATAATAATAATAATAATAATAATAATAATAATAATAATAATGATAATGATGATGATGATAATAATAATAATAATAATAATAATAATAATAATAATAATAATAATATGATAATCATAATTATGATAATGCTAATAATATAGTATATCCCAGAAGGTAATTATGTCACTACACTCCAAAGACGAGCCAACGGCAATTATGTCAATAAATTGCATCGCATCACTTGACAACAATGTGCATTAGTTTTCAAACGCTTTGTTAAAATTGGAAGCAGATGTCTTGATGTCACATCTCCTCTCTTCCAGTTATAACTCATTGGAAGTGTGTAACCAGTCCTCTCTTTCGGTTATAACTCATTGGAAATGTGTAACCAGTCCTCTCTTCCAATTATAACTCATCGGAAGTGTGTAACTAGTCCTCCAGAGGACTAACAATGAACAGGTTACAGATTGAATCATAAGGGGCATGCCTATTTATGTGTATGCAGATTCTTATAATTGCATGGCGTAAAAGAACGAGGATGGATGATCTTTCAAACTATCAGTTGCACAAGACATGTATCCGGAGGACTGATTTCACACTTCCAGGGAGATTGGAACCAATATTTTGACATCACATTATTGTTGCTTATTGTGAGTGATGCTCAGGATCTGTGGACTGTGTGCTTTGGGTGATAAGCATGTACTGAGGTGGCTTCTGTTCACGGACATCGGTTAATACCAGTCAAAAATAAAACCAATGAAATGTTTATTCGACTAGTTTTAACAAAATAATCGATAAATGACGTAATTTTCAAAAGAGTATGCATTGTATGTTGATTGAATAACCCGAGACTCATTCTTTAAGACAGAAGTAAAAAAGGCAACCATGTCAAGAACTTGCTAGGTATAGCAACAAGACATCACGGAAGAACCATCAAATTGACCATAAAATAAATAGAGCACTCTAAAACCTTTAGGTAATTATACTATAATGATGCCCATCATCTAGTCCACGAATCTCAGTCACAGTTGCTGCAGTGAATGGTCATGGTTATTTTTTTTACCACAGCAACAACAACGGATGACAACGCACGATAACGACGACGATGATGATGATGATAATAATAATAATGATGATGATAATGACGATGACGACGATGATGACGATGACGACGCAGATGGTGATGATGATGATGATGATGATGATGATGATGATGATGATGATGATGATGATGATGATGATGATGATGATGAGGATGAGGATGGTGAATATTGGGCCTATATTTATCCGGAAGTTAATATATTTTCGGCAATAATCATAACTGTATATTAAAAAGGAAAAGAAATGAATAAAATTTTAAAAAACTCATCGTAACAAACAAAATATTATTATTATTATTATTATTATTATTATTATTATTAGTATTATTATTATTATTATTATTATTATTATTATTATTATTACTATTATTATTATTATTATTATTATTATTATTATTATTTATCATTATTATTATTATTATTATTATTATTATTATTATTATTATTATTATTATTATTATTATTATTATTATTATTATTATTATATGCTCAATATTCTTAGAGTTAAAAAAAACCAAGCTTACATTAAGTCTGTTGCCTAACTATTGAAGATTGATTTGCTTAATATGAACCACACAAAATTTGTTGATTATTTTAATTAATTTTTTTAAGTGCATATAATATTTATTAAATAAAGCCTTTTATCTTTAGCCATATACATATTATTATTATGATTACTGTTCTTATTCCTGTTTTTTTTTTCATTATTATTATTATTATTATTATTATTATTATTATTATTATTATTATTATTAGTATTATCATTATCATTATTGTTATTAGCCAACTGGGTAAAATTTCATCATCATTAATGTGAGAACTACTCATAAAAATGGCTTGCGAAAAATGATAACAATGAGCTGAGTGACGTCAATTTCGTTCTATCTATAGATAGTATGCAGATGACGTCACTCAGGCCTTTGTTATTGTTTTTGCCATCCGCGTTTCTGAGTTGTTCTCACTAAACTGTATTAACCAGACTATAAAAGTTCATGGTTACACAGAGTTTGTGTGTTGGTCCGTTATACTTCCGGATGGCAATGTTGTGAACTCCTTGGCCAAGCGCATTCTATCTATATGACCCTGTCAATTTGGTAAATATTCTCTCACTCATAAGTTTTATTTGTATATTGTATTAAATTTCGCAGCTTTCAATCTTCAGTTGGGAGATTGCTTTTCACAATACTCTCTTTTTAAGTTTACACTTTTGTGTATTTTGACGATTGTTATTATTGTGGGTAGAATGGTGTGTATATTATTCAAACACATACCGACTATGTTGTTTGTTTGAGCTTTTATATAGTGCAATATCCACTAAACGTGCTCAAAGAGCTTTATAAAGGGTCCCTGGCCAACCGCATCACCTAACATATAAAACGAGACCTGACGCCTGTCAGGCGATATTACAATTTTGTTCCGACAGAGACAACTCTGTTAACTGCCAGGTACTCATTTTAAACCTGAGTACGGTGAGAGAATGTGAGTAAAGAGCTTATTCCAAGGACTCAACTATGCGCCGAGCGAGGCTCGAACCCAGGACCTTCCGATCCGATCCACAAGACCACATAACCGACTTGAGATTGACACCCACATACTGAAGTAGCCCCTTACTTTCAAGTCCCGATATTCATTTTAGTCTCGGTCTATAGATAGAATGAAGATGACGTCACTCAAGTCTTTGTTATTGTATTTTGCCATCCGCATTTGTGAGTGATTCTCACAAAACTGTATTAACCAGACGATAAAAGTTCATGGTTAAAGGCTCCATACACGCACGGTTTTGATAGGCGTCCGAACCACGATCAGGCAAACCGGGGTGAAAACGCAATGTGTGTGGCCAAATACCTGGCCGATAAACCTAGGTACGGTCGATCGCCCTCACAGCCCGCTTTGCTTAATATTTTTCGAGGCGATCGGCGATCGGGGGCGTGGCAGTATAAAAAATTGGACAATTTTTTTCGGATTTTCGCTGTTTTGACGTCAGATTCGTGATCAGCGTCGAATTTACAATAGGTTTGATACCAAGAACTATGTTTTTACTCCAAAATTTGATGAAATTAGAAATAAATTTTAATTAATATTGAGGCTATGTGGCCGACAGAAAAGTGCCCCTCCCTGTTTTGTGATGGATCAAGTGGTATGACTCTCGCTTTCGGATCGGAAGGTTCAGGTTTCGAGACCCGCTCTGAGTGGCGCAGAGTTGAGTCCTTGGAAAAGGCTCTTTACTCACATTCTCTCACCGTACTCAGGTGTAAAATGAGAACATGGCCGTTCGTTGTCTTTGTTGGGAAAAAATGTCACATCGCCTGACAGGCGTCATGTCTCATCTTTCAAGTCTAATATTGCTGTTGCCTTGGGACCCCTTGTAAAGCGCTTTGAGCACGTGGATATTGCGCCAAATAAATGCTGTGTTATTATTTTTTTTTAATAATATTTTTATAAATGTTGCGCCAGGAAGAGGTAGATGGCAAAAGTTTCGTTCTTGTTCATCGTAAAACTTATAAAGGATTTCATACAAAATAAAAAATTAGTTTTCATAATTTTCAATGTAATGATATAATAATATGCCAGTTCTTTTTTTTTTTTTTTTTTCCTCACCCGTTGACGCGACATGACGGTCGACCTTGACACAGACATTTGGGATTGGCAGATGCCAAAAAGCCTTGGAATGGGGTGGGCATTGTAACCTTGAATTATAATCTACAAACAACGCCCCCCCCCCCCCCCCTCCAAAAAAAAAAAAGAAAAAGAAAAGAGCTGTGTGCGTGTGTGTGGTGGTGGTGGTGGTGGGGGGGGGGTGCGAATGCGAGTAGTCCCGAGGAGTACCCGTTTAACCTGCCACGGGAACACTGTCGATTTGTTTTATAAATAATAATAATAATAATAATAATAATAATAATAATAATAATAATAATAATAATAATAATAATAATAATGATAATAATAATAATAATAATAATAATAATAATAATAATAATAATAATAATAATAATAATAATAATAGTAATAATAATAATAATAATAATAATAATAATAATAATAATAATAATAATAATAATAATAATAATAATAATAATGACGATAAATAAAAAATCTTTATTGTCCACAAAATGGAAAAATTTCCGTGGTCTGTTGCTTTTAAACTTAAATCGGATTGCAAATGCATTGATGTTATGCGTATTGGAAAAATACTCACGACATCTCCATCGGGGTATAACATATTAACACACAAAACTGCAAACGCGAACGTTCATTGTCTGATTGATATAACTTAGTGATAAGTTAATTATAAAATGCTGTCTAAAAGCAATAACAACGGGTTGACTAACGTCAAATTCATTCCTTCTATTGATGCTCTGTGTTAAATTAAAATACTCACAAAGTCCGCCAGCCATAAATATCACTCCAGCCCAAAGATCTACATGGAACCTTGAACGTTATAGTCTGATATATTTTAATGAGAACTAATCATAAAAATGGGTGTCAAAAAACAATAACAATGAGATGAGTGACGTCAATTTGGTTCCTTCTATAAATATCCAAGAACTTTACTCACTCCATCCGCTCTCTCCTCCTTCAATACATATGAATCTATTCTCTCATCACTTTTTTGTGCGGCTATGCATGTGATCTTGTGAAATGACACTCGCCTTTGGATCGGACGGTACTGGATTCGAGTCCCGCTCTGAGTGGCGCATAATTGAGTCCTTGGAAAAGGCTCTTTACTCGCATTCTCTCACCTTGTTCACTGTTAAAATGAGTACCTCGCTGTTTACAGCGTCGTCTCTGTCGGGAAACAATTGCAATATCGCTTAACAGTCATGTCTCGTCTAACATGTTTTTATGTTGGCCAAAGACCCTTATAAAGTGATTTGAGCACCTTTATTGAATATAGCGGTATATATAGCGCAAGTAAATTTTTCTCTCTTTCTCTTTCTCTCTCTCCCTCTCTCTCTCTCTCTCTCTCTCTCTCTCTCTCTCTCTCTCTCTCTCTCTCTCTCTCTCTCTCTCTCTCTCTCTCTCTCGACATGTTAGATTATTATAGCTATTGCTACATATGATGCGAATATCTTGGACGGTTATTGATGCTATGAGTTTAGGTAAAATGCTCGCAACATCCACCAGTCGGAAATAACGTACCGTCATACAAAACTACGAGTAACCTTGAACGTTAAAAGTCTGATTGATATAATTTAGTGAGAACTAATTACCAAAATGACTGCCTTAATACAATAACAAAGAGTGGAATGATGTCAATTTCGTTCCTTCAACAGTCTAATTGATATAATTTAGTGAGAAGTAATCACTATTGTGGCAAGACGAAAGATAGAATAACAGACAGTAACTGGGATCGGTTCTGTCGGCCACATAGCCTCACTATTAATTAAAATTTATTTCTAATTTCACCAATTTTTGGAGTAAACACACAGTTCTTAGTATCAAACCTATTGTAAATTTGACGCTGATCACGAATCCGACGTGAAAACAGCGAAAATCCGAAAAAAATTGTCCAATTTTTTATACTGCCACGCCCCCGATCGCCGATCGCCTAAAAAAAATATCTCCCCGTATGTGGGCAAAAATCATCTGCGATAAACGCAGGGATGGGGTCAAAGCGATAGGTCATCCGTCCCGCTACCAGCGGATGTCGGCGTCTATGGGGGGCTTTACACATAGTTTGTGTGTTGGTCCGTTATACTTCCGTATGGCAATGTTAGGAGCGTCTTAGCCAAGCGCATACCATCTATAGATAGTATGCAGATTACGTCACTCAGGCCTTTGTTATTGTTTTTGCCATCCGCGTTTGTGAGTTGTTCTCACTAAACTGTATTAACCAGACTATAAAAGTTCATGGTTACACAGAGTTTGTGTGTTGGTCCGTTATACTTCCGGATGGCAATGTTATGAGCTTCTAAGCCAAGCGCATACTATCTATATCGTAAAAAGACAGACGATTGGTGAGTACTACTCAATGTGTGTGTGTGTGTGTATGTATGGATGTTTGTTTGTGTTTGGTTCATTGGGTTATAGATAGTTCGCAGATGACGTCACTCAGGCCTTTGTTATTGTTTTTGCCATCCGCGTTTGTGAGTTGTTCTCACTAAACTGTATTAACCAGACTATAAAAGTTCATGGTTACACAGAGTTTGTGTGTTGGTCCGTTATACTTCCGGATGGCAATGTTGTGAACTCCTTGGCCAAGCGCATTCTATCTATAACCATGAACAAATACAACAGCTTAACATAATGCTAATTGTATAGATAGAATGCGCTTGGCTAAGAAGTTCACAACATTGCCATCCCGAAGTATAGATAGTACGCGCTTGGCTAAGAAGCTCACAACATTGCCATCCGGAAGTATCACGGACCAACACACAAAACTATGTGTAACCATGAACTTTTATAGTCTGGTTAATACAGTTCAGTGAGAATCACTCACAAACGCGGGTGGCAAAATACAATAACAATGACTTGAGTGACGTCATCTTCGTTCTATCTATAGATATAATTAAGTTGACGTCACTCGGGCCTTTGTTTGTTTGGTTGTTTTTTTTGTGTTTTTTTTTGTGTTTTTTTTTTTGCCTTTCGCGTTTATGAGTATTTTTCACTAAACTGTATTAACAGACTAAATATATTTATGGTTACACACAGTTTTGTGTGTTGGTGTGTTTGACCTGGTGAGAATAAATGGAATTTTGAGCTTTACTCAGCGTATTTTAGAGATTTTTTTTATGCTCCACCTTCTTCGCGATATTCATTACAAAATCAGTTTGTCGACCCGTGTACAACGTGAAATGTCTACAATTTGCATTACACGTTTAGAAGGAGATATGAGAAATTAATGGAAAAACAGTATCCAGCAGGTAAAAGTTTTATTGTCACATTTCAAATATTGTCTTATTGTAGAATGCGGTTTTGCGGTCTTAATATATATCTGCAGAACGATGTAAGTCGCTGAGAATCGAACTGGCTTATTATAAAACTCCTTTTCTCCGAGGTTAAGCGAATAAGAACATCAACATAATTTGAGAGGCTTTCCGTACGTTACTCAGGAGTAATAAACCGTCCCAAAATGCTACTATCTCTAACATAATAACCAACTACCGATAGAACTAGTCAAACACTGCTAACCGTGCAGCAATAGACGAAAGTTGTTTTTTAATTTATTTCTTTATTTACTTTTGTTTTTTGTTTTTTTTTTGTTGGTGATTTTTTTTCTATCAAGGTTAGCGGCTTTTTGAAACAGTTTCTTTACCCAGAGGATCGCACGAAATGCTTCTCCAAAATTAGAGCAAGTCTCCTTACTAATATTTTTAAATTTTTAAAAAAAAGCATTGTCTATGCATAATATGTATTAAAACATATTCGGTAAAGGTTTCGATAGCTTAGATTAGAGCCTTCGCTTAACATCCGTCCAGGGTGCAGTCACGGTAGTTCTTTTTTGTTTTTTTCTTCTGAATTACACGGCAGTGGTTTGATAGCTAGGTCTGATAGATCTGGCGGAAAGTAATTAGTTGGCTTATCCAAATAGTAGCAAGCGATTGTTAATGTCCATTAAACATTTTTTAAAGTTTACTCAACCCACCTCGTGAATCTGAAAGACTAGAATGTTTTGAGATCCGTCCTTTTTTAGGCGACTTCACGGTGTCTTGAATTAAATAGGCCTAAAGCAGATTAATTGCTCATGATCAAAAATAAGTATACAGATTTAAAATCAAAGCTGAAATTCCTCATACAGGCGGTGGACTTCCATAGTTTCACAGCCCTTTATAAGAGAAAGTATAACCTTATGAAACGTTTGCCATCACTTGCAAAATCAAAACTGAATGGAAACACAGTAATAATAGCGTCATAAACAACCAGGTCAGAAAATTGTTTTGGAAGTTAGAAAAATCACACCACTTATAAAAATGGAACTTATATTTTAAATAGTAATATTTATTGGGCATTTCAACTTAGTCAAATTCCAACATCTCTAAAAGATTAAGTGACATAAACAAAAGTTCTGTGAAACGAAGAAAGTCCTGCCGCAAACATTGTTTCATCGGTTAATAGTATCTTGTTGGGGTTGAGAGGATTAAAAAAAATGGGTGGGGCGTTCAGCCCCCCCCCCCCCCCCCCCCCCCCCCCCCCGATTCTATATAAATCCCCTCTTTAGATGATGTGAAACTATAATTCTTCCCCATTGATTATTGTATGTTAAAAAAAACTGCTCTCAAACGTTAATAAACGCGCGGCTATGTCGTCTTATGATACGCTTGCCTTCGGATCGCAAGGTCCTGGATTCGAGTCCAGCCATGAGCGGCGCATAGTTAAGTCCTTGGAAAAGGCTCTTTACTCAGATTGTCTTACCATACGCGGATGCAAAATGGTCACATGACGTAAACACCGTTGTCTTTGTCAAAAAATGCAATATCGCTTAACAGGCGGCATATCTCGTCCTACATGTTAAATGCTGCTGCCGGCTTGTGATCCCTTGTAAAGCCCTTTGAGCATTTATAGTGAATATTTCACAATATAATGGCCCCAGTTGATGTTAAAGTATCTAATTATATTATGATGGCATTACTTCGAATATATTCAATATCAAATATTGTTTTTGTCCCAAACAGGTCAGAATTTAATGATACCTACAACCTCCCCTACCTTCATCAGTAATGCTTTCATAACCATCAAACATGTGATCTTAAGAGCCATATCAAATTGATCATCACAAAATAAGGAAAATATCACACGGGTAAGAATATTTTGTATTTCAAACCTTCATTGTCAATGAATAAATAGTAGTTAAACACGAAACTAGGACAAAATCAGAGTTACAACACCTGGCACGTCATAATTTGTTTTTCAACAATTTAGATTTTCAAAAATCCCATCATTAAGTATAGATTATGTTGAAACTATAAAAATGAATCAAAGACGGAGTGGATCTACGTAAATGAGCCTGTTTTGATTTATGTGGAGTATGCTGGATTTATTTTTCTGAGCAGGTGGTTTTGTGTGTTTAAAAAATCAGTGGAATCACATATCCATGTTTTTATGATTGACAACAAAACTACTAATCAATGCCTTTTAAAAAATATCCTCTGTACAGTCATGAAGACGGAACAGATCTTATCTCTTTGCTTACATTTACATTATATTATAAATAATATTCCTTCATAGCCATGAGATCATGAGGACCTGTCCTGTCGTGTTCTGGAAAAAAATTGACCAGAAAACTTGTTCTTCAAATATCGATGGATTAAAATGATCGGTATTTGAAGGACGAGTTTTCTGGTCAAAGTTCTTATTCAGAGTATGACAGATCTGGACAATCGATTTGGATGAAGAAAAAAAACAAACTAGAATGGATTTATATCACATTAATATAAAAAGCATAAAATTGTATCATTTTCTATGCCACGAAATATTACGACTACGATTATGGTGATGGTGGTGATGATGGTGATGATAATGTTGATGGTGGTGGTATAGACAAATCCACTCAAGACGGTGGTTGTACACAATTGAAATCCGGTGTTATTTGTGTGGACATTCTCTTAAAGAAATACAGAAATAGAAGTGGGATCAGACACATTCATTTTGTCCAATTTGTTTTTTGTACAGCACTCTCTTGCAAAAACCCTACCAGTAGCATCTGCTCTTTGCCATCACAGACACTAGGGACATTTTTAAAATGCATCCACCAAAAAAAAAAAAGTATGACGTCAACGATGTACAGAGGCTGTCATGTTCATATCATCTGTTCAAGACAAAACAGCCCGACTATCTAACGGAGGGTCATAAATCAATTTGGTAAGTCTACAACATTGACATTTTCAGACCTGTCTACTACTACTACAAAAACTATCGGTGAATTACGATTTCTTGGCTTCAATTTCAGAACTTCATAAGCATCACAGTCATTAAAACTTATTAAAATCGTCATGCTCTGAAAAAAATAGTAAAATTTTTGGCAGGAAAACTCGTCCAAGTATCGATCGATTGAATTGACCGATATTTGAAGGACCGAGTTTTCTTGTCAAATTTTTAAAGTGGTTTTTCAGAGTACAGCAGATCTTGGCAAATAAAAATGAGAATCTTGGTGGAGTCTTTTGACCTCACATGGTGGGCAGGGGGTCACTTGCTATGTATTCTATTCCCCCTTGTTTTCGGAGTTACTTACCATCTTTTTCTTGGAATAGGATTACTTGGTTTTGTAACAAACAGTCAAATGTATAGCGTTAGATTTGGGAGGTGATAGTTTTTCCATGCGATGTTAGTTATATTTTTGTTTTGAACATATCTTGCTAACATTTGAAAGTTTTCCTCTCTGTGGGGTCCTGCGTTGGTTTTGGAACAGACGTTTCGATGATTTCAAACTATTTACATCAATGGAATAAAATTAGAACCTAGACCCGTCTACATCTGTTTATTTGAGCCAATTTCCTTTCATCTTATTTTAGTCTTGATTTTTATAATTGCACTTATATTTTTTTACTATTTAATTTGCATCTTTTTTATTGGCGCTGATACGACCCAAATGTCGCAAGCTTTGAAAAAGCCTTTTAAATAAGCAAAAACGAGAAATGATTTTATACAACAGAATAGATAAAAGCATAAAGTTAATCTATTGCATATAATTTCAACACAATTGATTCGGCGATGATAGTGTTGTGGTGGCGATGACGACGACGACGACGACGATGATGATGGTGGTGATGATGATGATGATGATGTATGATGATGATGATGATGATGTGTGTGATGATGATGATGATGATGATGATGAGGAGGAGGAGGAGGAGGATGATGATGATGATGATGATGATGATGATGAGGATGATGATGAGGATGATGATGATGATGATGATGATGATAGATGGAATCAGCATAATAAGACGATGGTTTCACACAATAGAAATCCCATAGATAGTTATTTTCATTTTATTCATGTTTTTCTTGGTTTGCAGCGCTCTTGTAAAAACCCTACCAGCACCTCTTGTTCCTTACCACCAAAGATACTAGGGGAATTTGAATAATGCATCCATCAGAAAAGAGGGAGTAATGTCAATGATTTACAGAGGCTGCCATTCTCATTTCTACTCAATACAGAACAGCCCGATTATCCAGTGGAAAGGATAAAGATCAAGTAAGTCTCCAACGTTGACATGTATAATCCATCGCATAAAAACGGGATTATGTTGGGGTAAACCAGATGCCAGTAAGAGATTTCAATTTCAAGATTGTCAGGCTATGTGGTCTTGTGGTATGACATTTGCTTTTGGAGCGGAAAGTCCTGGTTCGAGCCTGGCTTGGCGCACAGTTGAGTCCCCTGGAAAAGGCTCTTTACTCACATTCTCTCACCGTAATCGGGTGTAAAATGAGTACCTAGCCGTTAGCAGCATTGTCTGCCCTGTCGGAAAAAAAAAAGTGTGGTATCGCCTAACAGACGTGTCTCGTTCTACTTGTAACTTTGAGCTTGTTTAGTGGATATTGCGCAATAAAAAAAAGCTCATTTTGTTCTCACCAAAAAAGATGGTATACTTATTCTACTCGTATTGTATGACCTTTGTCTAAAAGTTCAATTTCTTAATAACCGAAATAATACCGCTTTAATTCTCGGGTCACATTTATCATCCTGTCGTGTTTCAAAAACTCATACAGTAGATTGCGGCATTTGGTCTTAACTTATCTATTTAAATCGGCTATAGATAGAATGCGCTTGGCCAAGGAGTTCACAACATTGCCATCCGGAAGTATAACGGATCAACACACAAACTCTGTGTAACCATGAACTTTTATAGTCTGGTTAATACAGTTTAGTGAGAACAACTCACAAACGCGGATGGCAAAAACAATAACAAAGGCCTGAG
This sequence comes from Berghia stephanieae, assembly GCF_034508935.2. Taxonomy (NCBI): domain Eukaryota; kingdom Metazoa; phylum Mollusca; class Gastropoda; order Nudibranchia; family Aeolidiidae; genus Berghia; species Berghia stephanieae. The sequence continues at coordinate 35,539,431 of NC_088360.1, forward strand.
TGACGTCATCTGCATACTATCTATAAAATCACCAGCCGTGGGCCGGGAAGACCTAGCTGTCTTTATTTACTCCTCTCCCCTACTCCTTCCACTGACAGCTTAAACAACGCTGCTTATTTTTTACTTAAAATGAGATTACTCTTGTTCTGACAGAGCTTGGACTTGGATCATTTGCCAAGAGGGAAGTAGTCTGGAATTTTTTAGGGAGGAAGGGAGTAGTGGGAGCCGGGATATATATTTTATTCATTGTAAATTACATGGTTACATTTAAATGCTTTTAAAATTGTTAATGCTTTGTGAAAAATTAAATATGTCGCTCATGTCGGGTTGGTATCTTGTGTTCAAAATGAGAATTTCACAATGGCTCTATTCTGACCCAAGCACTAATAATTATGAATATAGATAATGAATACCTTCCACTTCTTTGTCGTCCTTATGTTACTTTACCTTTTTCCTTCTCATTGCAGATCATCCTTTCTACAATGTATCATTTCAAGAAATCATGTAAATGAAAATTTGTCAAGAAGCGAACAAGTAAATTTGTCAAGAAGCGACCAAGTCATCTCTCATCTTACATCTGAATTTATTGTTGCACTCCGGTTTCAAGTATGGTGAGATCGTCTTGATGGTGGTTACCTATCATAATTTGTAGGATTTTTATTTGTCAATTTATCTGTTCTCCTGTAACAAGATTTCTTGCTTTTTACTCGTCATCAACAAACCTTAGATGGAAGTCTATTTTTCCCTCGTAAATCATCAATGCTAGATGAAACTTACCTCAAGCAGTGACTGAAAGGATGATTCCTATGAAGTGGGAACTTGATTTAATAATAATATAGCCTGATGGGTAGATAAATTTGATAAGGATTATAATGACATTGAACATTATGCCCATATGGCTTACACCCAGTCTATACATGGCTGGGATGTAGAAACCAGGGCTACATTATACCATCTGTCTGTTTTTGTCGAAAATGATAAGTGGCTTTGTTCAGGTTTTTTAGACTGTTTTTTTTTCTTCAGTAACCATCCCCCTTGCAATGCGATGCGGGACAAAACTATTGCAGTTTCTCTCTCAATGGACTTGAGTACATTTGTACACATAGGGTGATGGAATTAATGGGTGGGCATCACAGAACACGATTGAGGATGTTTGCTGGTACCATGCACCTATTTCTCGTAAATCATCTTCGATCTGAACAAAGCCATTATGATTCTCATTCTGAAAACAGGCAGAGGAACATTACTCCTTCCTTTCTATTTCTCTTCTCCCTTTCATCTAGTCTTGTCTTACTTCATCCTTGGTGCTTATATGAACAAATGTCTTCTAAGCGCAGTTAAAACAAAAGAAAAATTTAATGATATTAATGATTGTGATAATGATAAGCATGATGAAGACGATGCTGAAAATCATAAAATTATGCTGATAATAATGTGGATAATGATGATAAGTTATTGGTGATAATAATAGTCATCATGGTGGTGGTGTCGTGGTAGTAGTAGTAGTGGTAGATGTAGTAGTTGAAATATTTGTAGTAGTTGTAGTTAAAATAGTAGAAATTGTTTCTTTAACCTGAGGAATAATGCATTTGTCGACATTTTGTTAGTTTACCTTCTTTAGTTTATCTAGTTTCGATTTAAATCTCATTTTTGTTTCGCTCTTTAAAAATCCTTTTACATATAAATCACATGCTTGTTTTGCTTTTGGCTTCATACTCAATATATTAAGTTTTAATTAAGAGGGGAAAAGCACGAAATGATTGAAATGAAAGAGAAATACATAGATAAGAATAAATTAGAAGTAAATGATGAAACACATAATTGCAGAACTAGACAAGTAAATGAAATATGAATAAAATAATAAATGAAAATTGAAGGAATATTGATTGAAAAATAAATGAAAAGAGCTGTCAGCAGTGGAAAAAAATTAGACAACTGAAGTCGGAGAAGATTTGTCTAAGAAAAATCCACTGGCCATCCGGTTATATCAAATTCAATGTCAGCTATATTGTAGGGACATCATTTTATAACTTTTTATTTCATGTTGAATCCTCTTTAAAACTAGTTGTTGTTGTTTTTTTTTTTTTTTTTTTTTTTTTTTTTTTTTTTTTTTTTTTTTTTGGGGGGGGGGGGGGGGGGGGGGGTTTGGAAGCCATTGCGTTTGTGGAATGACATTCTTACAGCAATCACAAGGCAACATTGATATTTTAAAACCTTTTTTGATAGGACATTTCCATTTTTCTCTTGAATTTTCACCTCGATATTCACCAATATTCATTATGCGTCATTCACCATCACTACAAACTTAAGCATTTCATACCCCTTGAAATGAAACACAACCCCATTTATACACTGAACATTGCTGCTTAGTTTTGAAAACAATGACACTTTAAGTAGAAATGTGAAATAGAAACCCAGATAAAAAATATTAAAATAGTTGCATTATGAAATACAAGCTAGGGTTTTAAAAATGGATAATTCGATATTTATTTTTTTCATACTCCAAGGTTACAAGTTGGGTTTGTTTTGAGCATCGTTTTATATTTCAATTGGTTGGTTTTCCAAATATTTCAATATTTGTCTAGCTTTCTTCAGATTGGTACTTTGCTACATTTATCCTCGACGCGTTTGAATCCCTTCGTACTCTCTCAGGCATCTTTTCTTTTGTCGGCCTTTTCTTTGCCTACTTTCCATCTTTCCATTGTTTCATTCTTTAATCTCGTTGCTTATTCTTTGTGAAAAAGCATTTTAATTATTGGATTATCTCTTTGATGTAATGGTAACACGAATGACCAACTAATCAGATCTGAGGTTCGATGCCCAATGGAGTAAGGTTGATTTTTGCGATGATCTGTTTTAATGTCATTCTGCTTTACCTAACAGTCTTACAATAACTACAATGCGTATAATGACGCTCAGCATAATTTTTTTCGGAATATAGTTCACTGATTGCCTACGAGAAATAGTTATAAAAATTAATGCCGGTATCTAAACAAGACTGTAATATGTAGTTTTCCGGACCAATGAACACCTTTATCAAAATACGGTAACAGTCACGTCAATGCCAAGGTGTAACACCACTCTGTACTAATCATTGTGCTCATTGCGTTTTCATTGATGCGCTGAATGTCATACTGCATTTATACCAAAAAAAATTTTGGTTATTGAATAATTCACCAATAATTCAACAATACATTCCTATTACTGTCATTTCTCCCGTCATTGCTGTATTACATTGAATCGTTGTCTATTTTTGCAAGTAGTTTTTATTTTTATTGGAAGTCTGTCAGAAAGGTACATCCAGCTGGATTTCCTCTGTTTTTATATGTTTCACTGATTGCCTACAAGAAGTAGTTATAAAAATTAATGCCGGTATCTCGAGAAGACTAATATGTAATTTTCCGGACCAATGAACGCCTTTGTCAAACAAAATACGGAATCAGCCATGTCAATTTCATGGCGTAAATGTCGATCGGATGCTACTGTCATTATTTCTCCCGTCATTGCCGTATTACATTGAATCGTTGCCTATTTTTTCAAGTAGTTTTGATGTTTATTGGAAGTCTGTCAAAAATGTGCATCCAGCTGGATTTCCTCTGTTTTTATCATTGGTGCTCATTTAATTTTCAGTGGTGCACTAAATGTCATTATGCATAAATTTTGGTTATTTGCATAGTTCACCAATAATTCAACAATACTTTCCCACATTTATCCTCGACATCAATATTATTCATCATTCACCAATCACCATCAGCTTGCAGGCGGTTGGAGGGGCTGCTGGTAGGTTCTGTTTTCTATCCCGCTTGTCCCTTTCTTTGCGGATTTCTGTCTGTGTCCTGGAATGAGATTACTGGGATTTGTCCAGGCGTTTTGTGAACTCGGGTTAGTTGCAAGTCGGACACAGATAGATTTCTGCTCTATCTTTCTCTATTCTTCTATTGTCTTTCTTTTTCTAAGCCACTTTTGACCCAAACGTGTCGCAGGTGGTTACACCTACATCTACCTATCTGTCCTTTTGTGTTGTTTTCTCAAGCTTCTTTATCTCATTGTGACGTCATATGTGTTTCAGTTTTACAAGAATTTCTGCTATTAAATTGTTTTAATTAAACCGATTGTAGTTAAAATGACAAATTTTATTAGTCACAGTAACACTGCTTCAACATTGCGGCAGTCATGACTGACATCTTAACCTCTTTACCCCTTTCTCCTCATCAATGATTCTACCCCAGTTTCCCATTTATCACACATTCATATCAATACCGACAAGACGTCATCTCGTTCCTTACCGTTGCAATCTATCTAATCCTGTTCCCGAATACTGCTTCAATAATGCCAGTCATGCCTGACATCTTCAACATCCCCACAGTCACTTGTAAAGAATTTCAGCTATACGATTGTTGGTGCAACATTGTTCACTAAAAAACCAATATGATTTAATACACTAAACTTTTGGCATTCGGTATCAAATACAATTTTGAGAAAGTCTCTTTTCATAAAATCTAATAGGACGGAATCTCTGGACAATCATCAGTTAAATGTGATTAAAAATAGTATTAAACAGTTCTGGAAGCTACGTAGATTCGGCTTTTACCTATTCACCAATTTAGGGATTTTATATGCATCTATTTATATATTACTGAAGACTGATAATGAAATCGCTTATGAGGGAAATGGTTGTGGGGGCTGGTGTTGGTAAGGATTGTGACGATGGAGGTAGAATTGGGGATGAAGTAATTGTGATGATATATTTTAGGACTTGGATTCCAAATCATGCTTCGACATTCTGAAACCAAGTGAGTCCACATTAAGCCTTTCTTTCCACTGTCATTGTGGTCATTATTCATGTGAGATACTGAGAAACGTACTTCTACCGGTCGAAGTGCACTGGCTTTTTTAGTATTGAACCTCATACATAAAAGTTACTCGGAGGTCTACGAATAACTGGTTTGTATTTGTATGGGATGTTGTCTAACGGTGACTTTGGTAACAAGAACGAATGTAATTGGCTTGACTCGTCCTTGTCGAATCACCTTAGGGCTAGGTCTGGAACTGTAACATTATTTGATCTCCGTCGCTGAATTTGCGTCTATCGTCATCTCCTTAACAACACCAACATCCATTGTCACCAATCTTGCATTGGGGTCTAATAAAATAATGCGATTTAATGTACACATTTTTTTTTTTTTTTTTGGCATTCGGTATCAAATACATTTTGAGAAAGTCTCTTTTCATGGCGGGTGGATGGATGGGAGCATCACCCTTGAATCATATACCTATGATTATGATGTTCGCATGGGTGTACGATCCGATAGTGATGTCGTTTCTTCTTCTCTTTACTAGCCTATCCTGCTTCTTTGGTTTCTGATTGTATTTTTGACAGGGGATAATTTTTTTTCTGTAAATCTTCTGCCTGTTTGTTCTTGGTTATTTATAATTTAGCTTGATATATTTAGGTTATGATTTTGATTTACGTTTGTACTATTTTTGTTAGATTGCTTGTTTTTTTGTTTCAGCGGTCTCTCATATAACCTCAATTGTTGGAAGAGACCTAAAGCAACAAACAAACAAAATCTCTTTTCATGAAATCCCATAGGACGGAACCTCTGAACAATCATTAGTTAAATGTGTAAAAGTGTTATTGAACAGTTCTGGAAGCTACCTAGATTGGGCTTTTATTCAACAATTTATGGATTTTTATGCATCTATTTATATGTTACTGCAATGTTAGGGCTTTAAAAATGGTTGTTTAAAAAAATCTATCCCTTCGCAAGGCGTTTGAATCAATTCGTACTCCCTCTGGCATATTTTCTTTTGTCGGCCTTTTTTGACCTACTTTCCATATTTCCATTGTTTCATTCTTTAATCTCGTTGCTTATTATTTGTAAAAAAGCATTTTAATTATTGGATTCTCTCTTTAATGTAATGGTAACACGAATGACCAACTAATCAGATCTGAGGTTCGATGCCCAATGGAGTAAGGTTGATTTTTGAGATGATCTGTTTTAATTTCATTCTGCTTAATCTAAGTCTTACAATAACTACAATCCGTATAATGACGGTCAGAATAATTTTTTTCGGAATATAATTCACTGATTGCCTACAAGAAATAGTTATAAAAATTAATGCGGTATCTCGAGAAGACTATGTAATTTTCCGGACCAATGAACGCCTTTGTCAAACAAAATACGGAATCAGCCAAGTCAATTTTATGGCGTAAATGTAGATCGGATGCTACTGTCATTATTTCTCCCGTCATTGTCGTATTACATTGAATCGTTGCCTATTTTATCAAGTAGTTTTGATTTTTATTGGAAGTCTTGTCAAAAATGTGCATCCAGCTGGATTTCCTCTGTTTTTATCATTGGTGCCATTTCATTTTCAGTGGTGCACTAAATGTCATAATGCATACATTTTGGTTATTTGCATAGTTCACCAATAATTCAACAATACTTTCCCACATCTATCCGCGACATCAATATTATTCATCATTCACCAATCACCATCAGCTTGCGGGCGGTTGGAGGGGCTGCTGGTAGGGTCTGTTTTCTATCCCGCTTGTCCCTTTCTTTGCGGATTTCTGTCTGTGTCCTAGAATGAGATTACTGGGATTTTTTCCAGGCGTTTTGTGAACTCGACAGGTTTAGTTGTAAGTCGGACACAGATAGATTTCTGCTCTATCTTTTCCTATTCTTCTATTGTCTTTCTTTTTCTAAGCCACTTGTGACCCAAACGTGTCGCAGGTGGTTACACCTAAATCTACCTATCTGTCCTTTTGTGTTGTTTTCTCAAGCTCCATCTCATTGTGATCGTCATATGTGTATCCGTATAACAAGAATTTCTGCTATTAAATTAAGTTTTATTTAATCCGATTGTAGTTAAAATGACAAATTTTATTAGTCACAATAACACTGCTGACATCTAAACCTCTTCACCCCTTTCTCCGCATCAATGATTCTACCCGAGTATTTTCCCATTTATCACACATTCATATCAATACCGACAAGACGTCATCTCGTTCCTTACCGTTGCAATCTATCTAATCCTGTTCCCGAATACTGCTTCAATAATGCCACAGTCATGCCCGACATCTTCAACATCCCCACAGTCACTTGTAAAGAATTTCAGCTATACGATTGTTGGTACAACATTTTTCACTAAAAAACCAATATGATTTAATACACTAAACTTTTGGCATTCGGTATCAAATACAATTTTGAGAAAGTCTCTTTTCATGAAATCGTATAGGACGGAATCTCTGGACAATCATCAGTTAAATGTGATTAAAAATAGTATTAAACAGTTCTGGAAGCTACGTAGATTCGGTTTTTATTCACCAATTTAGGGATTTTATATGCATCTATTTATATATTACTGAAGACTGATAATGAAATCGCTTATGAGGGAAATGGTTGTGGGGGCTGGTGTTGGTAAGGATTGTGAGGATGGAGGAAGAATTGGGGATGAAGTAATTGTGGTGATATATTTTAGGACTTGGATTCCAAATCATGCTTCGACATTCTGAAACCAAGTGAGTCCACACTAAGCCTTTGTTTCCACTGTCATTGTGGTCATTATTCATGTGAGATACTGAGAAACGTATTTCTACCGGCCGAAGTGCACTGGCTTTTTTAGTATTGAACCTCGTACATAAAAGTGACTCGGAGGTCTACGAATAACTGGATTGTATTTGTATGGGATGTTGTCCAACGGTGACTTTCGTAACAAGAACGAATGTAATTGGCTCGACTCTTCCTTGTCGAATCATCTTAGGGCTAGGTCTGGAACTGTAACATTATTTGATCTCCATCGATGAATTTGCGTCTATCGTCATCTCCTTTACAATACCAACATCCATTGCCACCAATCTTGTATTGTGGTCTATAAAAAATGCGATTAAATATACAAATTTTTTTTTTGGCATTCGGTATCAAATACATTTTGAGAAAGTCTCTTTTCATGAAATCTCATAGGACGGAACCTTTGAACAATCATTAGTTAAATGTGTAAAAGTGTTATTGAACAGTTCTGGAAGCTACCTAGATTGGGGTTTTATTCAACAATTTATGGATTTTTATGCATCTATTTATATGTTACTGCAATGTTAGGGCTTTAAAAATGGTTGTTTTAAAAAATCTATCCCTTCGCAAGGCGTTTGAATCAATTCGTACTCTCTCTGGCATATTTTCTTTTGTCGGCCTTTTTTGACCTACTTTCCATATTTCCATTGTTTCATTCTTTAATCTCGTTGCTTATTATTTGTAAAAAAGCATTTTAATTATTGGATTCTCTCTTTAATGTAATGGTAACACGAATGACCAACTAATCAGATCTGAGGTTCGATGCCCAATGGAGTAAGGTTGATTTTTGAGATGATCTGTTTTAATTTCATTCTGCTTAATCTAACAGTCTTACAATAACTACAATCCGTATAATGACGGTCAGAATAATTTTTTTCGGAATATAATTCACTGATTGCCTACAAGAAATAGTTATAAAAATTAATGCGGTATCTCGAGAAGATATGTAATTTTCCGGACCAATGAACGCCTTTGTCAAACAAAATACGGAATCAGCCAAGTCAATTTTATGGCGTAAATTTAGATCGGATGCTACTGTCATTATTTCTCCCGTCATTGCCGTATTACATTGAATCGTTGCCTATTTTATCAAGTAGTTTTGATTTTTATTGGAAGTCTTGTCAAAAATGTGCATCCAGCTGGATTTCCTCTGTTTTTATCATTGGTGCCCATTTCATTTTCAGTGGTGCACTAAATGTCATAATGCATACATTTTGGTTATTTGCATAGTTCACCAATAATTCAACAATACTTTCCCACATCTATCCGCGACATCAATATTATTCATCATTCACCAATCACCATCAGCTTGCGGGCGGTTGGAGGGGCTGCTGGTAGGGTCTGTTTTCTATCCCGCTTGTCCCTTTCTTTGCGGATTTCTGTCTGTGTCCTAGAATGAGATTACTGGGATTTTTTCCAGGCGTTTTGTGAACTCGACAGGTTTAGTTGTAAGTCGGACACAGATTTCTGCTCTATCTTTTCCTATTCTTCTATTGTCTTTCTTTTTCTAAGCCACTTGTGACCCAAACGTGTCGCAGGTGGTTACACCTAAATCTACCTATCTGTCCTTTTGTGTTGTTTTCTCAAGCTCCATCTCATTGTGATCGTCATATGTGTATCCGTATAAGTATAACAAGAATTTCTGCTATTAAATTAAGTTTTATTTAATCCGATTGTAGTTAAAATGACAAATTTTATTAGTCACAATAACACTGCTGACATCTTAACCTCTTCACCCCTTTCTCCGCATCAATGATTCTACCCGAGTGTTTTCCCATTTATCACACATTCATATCAATACCGACAAGACGTCATCTCGTTCCTTACCGTTGCAATCTATCTAATCCTGTTCCCGAATACTGCTTCAATAATGCCACAGTCATGCCCGACATCTTCAACATCCCACAGTCACTTGTAAAGAATTTCAGCTATACGATTGTTGGTACAACATTTTTCACTAAAAAACCAATATGATTTAATACACTAAACTTTTGGCATTCGGTATCAAATACAATTTTGAGAAAGTCTCTTTTCATGAAATCTTATAGGACGGAATCTCTGGACAATCATCAGTTAAATGTGATTAAAATAGTATTAAACAGTTCTGGAAGCTACGTAGATTCGGTTTTTATTCACCAATTTAGAGATTTTATATGCATCTATTTATATATTACTGAAGACTGATAATGAAATCGCTTATGAGGGAAATGGTTGTGGGGGCTGGTGTTGGTAAGGATTGTGAAGATGGAGGTAGAATTGGGGATGAAGTAATTGTGGTAATATATTTTAGGACTTGGATTCCAAATCATGCTTCGACATTCTGAAACCAAGTGAGTCCACACTAAGCCTTTGTTTCCACTGTCATTGTGGTCATTATTCATGTGAGATACTGAGAAACGTACTTCTACCGGCCGAAGTGCACTGGCTTTTTTAGTATTGAACCTCGTACATAAAAGTTACTCGGAGGTCTACGAATAACTGGATTGTATTTGTATCGGATGTTGTCCAACGGTGACTTTGGTAACAAGAACGAATGTAATTGGCTTGACTCTTCCTTGTCGAATCATCTTAGGGCTAGGTGTGGAACTGTAACATTAATTGATCTCCATCGCTGAATTTGCGTCTATCGTCATCATCTTGTATTGTGGTCTAAAAAAATAATGCGATTTAATGTACAAAATTTTTTTTTGGCATTCGGTATCAAATACATTTTGAGTCTCTTTTCATGAAATCTCATAGGACGGAACCTCTGAACAATCATTAGTTAAATGTGTAAAAGTGTTATTGAACAGTTCTGGAAGCTACCTAGATTGGGCTTTTATTCAACAATTTACGGATTTTTATTCATCTATTTATATGTTACTGCAATGTTAGGGCTTTAAAAATGGTCGTTTAAAAAAAATCAATCCCTTTGCATCAGTTCGTACTCTCTCTGGCATATTTTCTTTTGTCGGCCTTTTTTGACCTACTTTCCATATTTCCATTGTTTCATTCTTTAATCTCGTTGCTTATTATTTGTAAAAAAGCATTTTAATTATTGGATTCTCTCTTTAATGTAATGGTAACACGAATGACCAACTAATCAGATCTGAGGTTCGATGCCCAATGGAGTAAGGTTGATTTTTGCGATGATCTGTTTTAATTTCATTCTGCTTAATCTAACAGTCTTACAATAACTACAATCCGTATAATGACGGTCAGAATAATTTTTTTCGGATTATAGTTCACTGATTGCCTACAAGAAATAGTTATAAAAATTAATGCCGGTATCTCGAGAAGACTAATATGTAATTTTCCGGACCAATGAACGCCTTTGTCAAACAAAATACGGAATCAGCCAAGTCAATTTTATGGCGTAAATGTAGATCGGATGCTACTGTCATTATTTCTCCTGTCATTGCCGTATTACATTGAATCGTTGCCTATTTTATCAAGTAGTTTTGATTTTTATTGGAAGTCTTGTCAAAAATGTGCATCCAGCTGGATTCCTCTGTTTTTATCATTGGTGCTCATTTCATTTTCAGTGGTGCACTAAATGCCATAATGCATACATTTTGGTTATTTGCATAGTTCACCAATAATTCAACAATACTTTCCCACATTTATCCGCGACATCAATATTATTCATCATTCACCAATCACCATCAGCTTGCGGGCGGTTGGAGGGGCTTGTTTTCTATCCCGCTTGTCCCTTTCTTTGCAGATTTCTGTCTGTGTCCTAGAATGAGATTACTGGGATTTTTTCCAGGCGTTTTGTGAACTCGACAGGTTTAGTTGTAAGTCGGACACAGATAGATTTCTGCTCTATCTTTTCCTATTCTTCTATTGTTTTTTCTTTTTCTTAGCCACTTGTGACCCAAACGTGTCGCAGGTGGTTACACCTTAATCTACCTGTCCTTTTGTGTTGTTTTCTAAAGCTTCATCTCATATGTGTATCCGTATAACAAGAATTTCTGCTATTAAATTAAGTTTTATTTAATCCGATTGTAGTTAAAATGACAAATTTTATTAGTCACAATAACACTCCTGACATCTTAACCTCTTCACCCCCTTCTCCGCATCAATGATTCTACCCGAGTGTTTTCCCATTTATCACACATTCATATCAATACCGATGTAATAGAGTCAGACAACCGGGTAGCTGATGCCGGCGAGTGTGATAGAGACAACCGGGTAGTTGATGCCGGCGAGTGTGTTACTGATGGAGACAACCGGGTAGTTGATGCCGGCGAGTGGTAGTGGTAGTATTGGCAGAGTGTAGAGGCCGTGGTGGGAGTGAATGGATTCGGTCCCGGGGTCGACTTAAGAGTTCCAGACTGTAACTGCGCGGTGGTGCTCAAGTGAGGAAGATAGATCGAGACAAAGAAGTGACAGTTTAGTACTACTGTTAGTGATAGTAGCATGACTTCATGTGTCAGAAGTAGAAGTAGGGAGTAGTGTCGAGCGGAAGTCTCGATGATACCTCAAGTCATCGGCCACCAACACTCAAAACTTCCCGAACTCGATGACCAAGGAAAAGTCGGGAATTCCCGAGAAGTAGCACTTCAACTGAGCTTTGGATGGCTTTTTTGTATTAAAACTTAAAATACATTAAATAAATTCACTTTGTATAATAATAAAACATTGATACCTATAACCATTTTGATCTATTTACGACGTTTGTGTTTTGTTAGCTGTTTAAAATATGATATAACGTCAATACCCAATACCAATGACTAGGTATTGAATGAAAGCACCGATGACTAGAGCGATGCTCGAGACTTTTTTGAGTCTCGAGACTCAAAAAAGCATCGAGACGCAAAAAAGTCTCGAGCTTCGCTGGAATCATCGCCGACGAGAGAGGGGTGAACAATGCAGATAGTACACATTGTTAGTAACGCGTGCGTCGCTCGCGCAGTATAGTCTCGAGACTCGGGACTCGGGACTCAATACGAGAAGCATCGACGACCAAGATTCTCGAGACGAGAAAAGCATCGAGAACTAAATGGAGGTCGGGAAGTTCTCAGTCGTCGATGACCTGTCTTCTCAAAACCTCAAAGCGTCGATGACCTTTTGGTGACCCGGATGCCCTCCCCTAGTAGGGAGTTGATTTCATGAGCGAAGAGCACACACCACAGTCAAGTCCGGAGACACCATAGTCTACCCGAGTCCTAGCCCATCCACTCCAGGGTAGTGGAGGCGATCAAACAACAAAGGCCAGGATGTATAATGATGAATTCTTTATTCAGGAACAATGGGACAGATCATTCTTTTGTATCGTATTCTATAGCCGTGTAGCAATGAATGGATCAATGAATGAATGAAACTAATCAATGGCAGAATCATCTCATATTAGCCATAGCAGTTAAAAATAGATTTAACGCGGACGTCAGAGAAAGCACCTACGTCACTGGTCCAGGTAAAGGGATGCATAGACTGAAGTGAGTAAACTCGATCGAGTTGTGTGCATCTTCATGATTTAAACAAATTAATGCAAATAACATAGGACATGTATGAAGGAACGAATAAGTCTAAACTAAAGAGTTATGCTACAAAATCAATCATAGTGAATTGCAGAGTTAAAGAGTAAATGTTAAGCTCGTAATTAGTAATCAAAGGCGTTAACGTTATGGCTGTATGAAATATTTAAGTAGCAATTATTAAGTATACAGAAGAACAAAGTAGATTTAGATGACTCAAGGTAGGTGGCTAGAAAGCTATGATTTGCCAGAATTAGTGATATAAATTTGTAAATGATCATAGTTGTTAAAATGAAGTTATAACGATGTGAAGTGATGAAAGAAAGAAAGCACACAAAAATATAGTATCAGGCCAGAAGTCACACCCAGCCGAAGATAAAAATAGTACTACATCGAGAGACTACCTGTGTAAGGGCTTAACACACAACACACAGTGTACTATTGGTCATAGTAACACACACGAGTAAAGGAATGTTGATATCAACCACAGAGGCACACAGTCTTGCATTACTTGCATACATTTAAATAGTGATGGTAGCGACAAGTAGTAAAGAGTAATAGAGTACAAAATCAAATAACATTAGATAGAATGGTCATTCTATTACATATCCCCCAACTCGAACCGTTCTATGTCCTCATAGAACAAATTATTTAATTATCAATGGTCAACTAGGCAGAGAGGATTCAATGTACGAATTCAACTTGAAAGAAATGCAATCAATGTAAATTTACGTCGCTTCAGCAAAGCGGTATAAGTATAAGATGAGAAAAGCGTTCAAACTTGAAATACGAACGTCTCAAATATGAGGAGGCTCATGTCGAATATAGACATGGAAATATTAAGTGGACATCGCCTGTTAGCGGTAAAGGTAGAAAGAACTACACTGTTATAATTATAAGCAATAGTTTAAACATTCCATAATTACATTGTATGTTTCACTATGAATCACGAGCATATTATTGCAAAATTAATGGGAACTAACGAGATATTGAATCAATATACATGAGAATCCTACAAAACATGGATTATCTCACCAACGTAGTGGTCAAACTCAGGCAGATCCTTGCATTTGGCGTGACGTCGTCTGGGCATATGTGTGCAGGCGGGATACTGTGACGTGGTTTCACCTTCACAGACGCGACTTTTAGGAACACCGGCCACCACTTGACGACGATGCCTTCGGATATTTGCATGGCAGTAATAGGGACGAGGCTCCATCTGGTTGAACTCACGCCGGTAAGACCCACGGGTCATCTCGGGCACAGACACACAGGTCATCACGGGCACAGGCACACGGTCATCACGGGCACAGGCACACGGTCATCACGGGCACAGGCACACGGTCATCTCGGGCACAAACAATGGGTCATATCGGGCACTGAGACACGGGTCATCACGGGCACAGGCACACGGGTCATCACGGGCACAGACACACAGGTCATATCACGGGCAAAGGCACACGGTCATCACAGCACGGGCACAGGCACACTGTCACCTCGGGCACAGACACATGGGTCATCACGGACACTGAGACACGGGTCATCACGGGCACAGGTACACGGGGCATCTCGGGCTCAGGAACATGGGTCCTCTCGGGTTTGGCAGTCACTGGTCATCTCGGGTTGGACAGGATACTCGACGTGTATGGTAGCCGGTAGCGGCAGTCTTGTTATAAATTCGGCTGTAAAGGGGCCGAGTGGCAAGTTGACGTCGATTGTCGTCTGTCGCAATAAAACATCGAGGTTGGTGTACAGGGACTGGCAGCGAGTGTGTAAATTCGTTCCAATTCCAAGCGGATGTCTGACTGATGAATAAATAAGCAGGTCTCCAAAAGGCTGTGGCTTCTGAAATTGAGATCCTGCTCGCAGCGCCAAATTTGTAATAGTCAGACAACCGGGTAGCTGATGCCGGCGAGTGTGATAGACAACCGGGTAGTTGATGCCGGCGAGTGTGTTACTGATGGAGACAACCGGGTAGTTGATGCCGGCGAGTGGTAGTGGTAGTATTGGCAGAGTGTAGAGGCCGTGGTGGGAGTGAATGGATTCGGTCCCGGGGTCGACTTAAGAGTTCCAGACTGTAACTGCGCGGTGGTGCTCAAGTGAGGAAGATAGATCGAGACAAAGAAGTGACAGTTTAGTACTACTGTTAGTGATAGTAGCATGACTTCATGTGTCAGAAGTAGAAGTAGGGAGTTGATTTCATGAGCGAAGAGCACACACCACAGTCAAGTCCGGAGACACCATAGTCTACCCGAGTCCTAGCCCATCCACTCCAGGGTAGTGGAGGCGATCAAACAACAAAGGCCAGGATGTATAATGATGAATTCTTTATTCAGGAACAATGGGACAGATCATTCTTTTGTATCGTATTCTATAGCCGTGTAGCAATGAATGGATCAATGAATGAATGAAACGAATCAATGGCAGAATCATCTCATATTAGCCATAGCAGTTAAAAATAGATTTAACGCGGACGTCAGAGAAAGCACCTACGTCACTGGTCCAGGTAAAGGGGTGCATAGACTGAAGTGAGTAAACTCGATCGAGTTGTGTGCATCTTCATGATTTAAACAAATTAATGCAAATAACATAGGACATGTATGAAGGAACGAATAAGTCTAAACTAAAGAGTTATGCTACAAAATCAATCATAGTGAATTGCAGAGTTAAAGAGTAAATGTTAAGCTCGTAATTAGTAATCAAAGGCGTTAACGTTATGGCTGTATGAAATATTTAAGTAGCAATTATTAAGTATACAGAAGAACAAAGTAGATTTAGATGACTCAAGGTAGGTGGCTAGAAAGCTATGATTTGCCAGAATTAGTGATATAAATTTGTAAATGATCATAGTTGTTAAAATGAAGTTATAACGATGTGAAGTGATGAAAGAAAGAAAGCACACAAAAATATAGTATCAGGCCAGAAGTCACACCCAGCCGAAGATAAAAATAGTACTACATCGAGAGACTACCTGTGTAAGGGCTTAACACACAACACACAGTGTACTATTGGTCATAGTAACACACACGAGTAAAGGAATGTTGATATCAACCACAGAGGCACACAGTCTTGCATTACTTGCATACATTTAAATAGTGATGGTAGCGACAAGTAGTAAAGAGTAATAGAGTACAAAATCAAATAACATTAGATAGAATGGTCATTCTATTACACCGACAAGACATCTCGTTCCTTACCGTTGCAATCGATCTAATCCTGTTCCCGAATACTGGTTCAATAATGCCACAGTCATGCCTGACATCTTCAACATCCCCACAGTCACTTGTAAAGAATTTCAGCTATACGATTGTTGGTACAACATTTTTCACTAAAAAACCAATATGATTTAATACACTAAACTTTTGACATTCGGTATCAAATACAATTTTGAGTCTCTTTTCATGAAATCTAATAGGACGGAATCTCTGGACAATCATCAGTTAAATGTGATTAAAAATAGTATTAAACAGTTCTGGAAGCTACGTAGATTCGGTTTTTATTCACCAATTTCGGGATTTTATATGCATTTATTTTTATATTACTGAAGACTGATAATGAAATCGCTTATGAGGGAAATGGTTGTGGGGGCAGGTGTTGGTAAGGATTGTGAGGATGGAGGTAGAATTGGGGATGAAGTAATTGTGGTGATATATTTTAGGACATGGATTCCAAATCATGCTTCGACATTCTGAAACCAAGTGAGTCCACACTAAGCCTTTGTTTCCACTGTCATTGTGGTCATTATTCATGTGAGATACTGAGAAACGTACTTCTACCGGCCGAAGTGCACTGGCGTTTTTAGTATTGAACCTCGTACATAAAAGTTACTCGGACGTCTACGAATTACTGGTTTGTATTTTTATGGGATGTTGTCTAACGGTGACTTTGGTAACAAGAACGAATTTAATTGGCTTGACTCTTCCTTGTCGAATCACCTTTGGGCTTGGTCTGGAACTGTAACATTATGTGATCTCCATCGCTGAATTTGCGTCTATCGTCATCTCCTTAACAACACTAACATCCATTGCTACCAATCTTGCATTTCTGTCTCATCACAATTCCCATTTCGCCACGACCCATTCCAACAAATTCACCCCACATTTCAATCTCCATGTCTATGATTCTACTCGAATTTTTTTTCCCATATCACATCTACATATCAATTCGACAAGAGTTTGTCACTTCGGGGCCTACTGTTTCAACCAAAGCAATGCTGTTCCTGACGACTGCTTCAACATTGCCACAATCATTGCTAACGCGTGCACGAAATGTCATATAGCTGGGGTTTTTGATATGTGACAGTGAGGATGTTGGTGGTGTTAGCCATGATTGTAACAATGTTGAAGCAGTCGTCAAGAACAGGACTGGATTGATTGCAACAGCCCGAGATGATAAAGTCTTGTTGGTATTGAGATATAGGTGTGATAATGGGAAAACACTCGTTTAGAATCATTGACGTGTAGATTGGGAATAGGCTTGACTTTGCTGGAATGGGTCGTGGCGAAATGAGAATTGTGATGAGACCAGAATGCAAGATTGGTGGCAGTGGGTGATGGAGATGTTAAGGGAATGACGGTAGATGCAAACTCAGTGATGAAGATCAAATAATGGTATAGTTCTAGACCTTACCCTAAGGTGATTCAACCAGGAAGAGACAAGCCAATCACATTCTTCCTTGTTACCAGGATAACTGTTAGTCAACATCCCATACAAATACATTCCAATAATCCGTAGAGCTCCGATTCACCATTTTGTCTAGATTCAATACTGAAAAACCCAGTGCACTTCCACCGGTAGAAGTCCGTTTCTCAGTTTGTTTTTTGCATGCATGATTACACAATGACAGTGGGAAGAAAGGATAAGTGTGGACTCACTTCTAATCCGAAACGATATCACCACAATCACATCATTACCAATTCTACCTCCATCGCCACAATGCTTACCAAACACCAACACCCACAACTATCTCCCTTATAAGCGATTTCATTATTAGTGTTCAGTCCTTGCTTTCCCCGTGACTATCAACATCATCATGTTGCACCCCTAACTCTTACCAGCACAACCATGACATATCCTTCCCCCTATCCTTATCCCACGATAAGAAAACCCTACATTTTTATCTCACTTATCACCTTTCTTCCGACATCCCTATCATTATTTTTTTAACTAAATCCTCTAGCATCTAGAACTCGTACTGTTATATCTCATAGCAAGACCATCCTTTCATTTTTCCGTCACCTACTACAACAAATCTCAACATCAAACAGCCTCGTATGTCGGCCAACACATAATTCATATATTTCTTTGTTAACTTTCGACATAGCTGACAGAACTTACAAGTAGAAAATGTAAAAACGAACTAATCTCCAGAGATTGAATAATGTATAGGTCTTTATGATTCATTGAATATCCTGAAATGTTCTTGCAGATGTTTTTGGAATTCATCGTGAATCGAAGATCTTTAGTCAGGAAGAAAATCAACCATCTAAAATTCCGTGCAAGTGCTTTAATGAATGGTAAACCCGCATAAAAATGTAATTTATCCTCAATGAGGATCTACTTTATTAACTTTACTGACTGAATATGATATTGCTTTTCTTCGTGGTACCGACATTTACATACTTTGTATTATGTCTTTTAGGTAATCAATGAACTCAATACCGATTAAAGAAATGCTGAGAGTCATAAACACCGCATTTACCCACGTTTCCGAATCACAAAGTCCCCTGAAAGTTGCAGTTGATCTCTCACTGTCCGTTACGTCTCTGACCATCCCATCAGTCTATCTGGCATCTTTTCTTCTGTCGGCCTTTTCTTTACCTACCATCGATTTCCCCATTGTTTCGCCCTTTAATCTTTGTGAGAAATCATTTCAATTATTGGATTATCTCTTTGGTGTCATGGTAACACCTGATGCGACTAATCAAGAGATCTGAAGTTCGATCCCCAGTTGCGCAAGGCTGATTTTTGAGATAATCTTTTCCTCCTTATTTGAACCAACCCCCCTCGTCTTACTGTTTTGGGGTACATTTACTTGTATCTTTACAATATTTTTACTATTCTATCTCCTTCCTTTTTACTGTCGTTTAAATGACCTAATTGTCTAAAGCGTCGTAAAACTGCTAAAAAACGACAAAAGCAAAATTCATCCCTTGTTTTCAGAAATATTGCAAGGATTTGCTTCTAACTTTTAGATAGGTCGTTGGTCTCCCCAAAATATTTTCCACCAGATTCATCAGAATAGCTACCCAAAACTCCTGACTTAAAATCAGTCCTTTTGCTTGAGGCAAGTGTTCTGCCAATTTACCAATCGATGTTAATTTTAAGTTCTTTTGGTACTCTGCAGTTTTTGTGTATAGATTTGCGTGTCTGCGCGGGCGCGCCTGCATGAAAGGATGGCCGAGAAAAATATAGAAAGTGGTAAAGGGGGATAGATATATAGATGGATAGTGATAACAAATAATATAGGAGGTAGGGGGAGACGGGGGTTAAGGGGAAAGGAGAGGGGAGTGTGATAGGGAGGGACGTATAGTCTCTTAAAAATGCAGGGTAACGTTCTTTATAGAAAGTACCTTTAGCTCGATTGATATGATTTCACGTCCTCCACTTAAATCCGTGCAGTTTCTCTATAAGTGAATCCTGTGCTTGTGTCTGGATACGACTTTTTGGTTATTTTAAAGTAAATACACTGATAGTTTCTCTGGAATCCCCAATACTCTTTGACTTTATTTTTCTCGGGTGCTTTCAAATATAAATCTAGAATTTTATTTTACTATCCCAGCCTTTTACTGAGACACATTTACAAAAATAACAATTTTGCCAAAGTATATTATTTGTAAAAAGCATAGAGAACTGAGGGATATTGTGATGAAGGTATGGCAATGTGATGATATATGTGATGGTATATGGATAACTTGATGATGGAATGACAATGTGATAATGGTAGGACAATGTGATGATGGTATGGCAATGTGCTGATATGATAATATGGTGGTATAGGGATAATTTGATGATTGTATGGCAATGTGATAATGGTAGGACGAATGTGATTACATAGGGATAATGTGATATGGCAATGTTATGATATAATAATATAATGTGATTGTATAGGGATAATTTGATGGTATGACAATGTGATAATGGTAGGACAATGTAATGATGGTAGGACAATATTATGATGACATAGGGATACTGTGATAATGGTATAAAGATAATGTGATAATATAGGAATTATGGGATGATGGGATAATGTGGTGATACTGGATCATGATGATATAGCACTGTGATGATGATATAGCACTGTGATGATGATATAGCACTGTGATGATATAGTATTGTGATGATGATATAGTACTGTGATTATGATAATATAGTACTGAGATTATGATATTGCAATGTTATGATATTGATAATGGTATGACAATGTGATGATGGTATGACAGTGTGATGATATAGGGATGATATAAGGTTGCTGTGATGTTGGTAGGATCAGTAAATAAATATATTGAACAAAACATTGTGTTTTTTAAATTATTCAGGTTAATTTTATTTTCCTAATGGGATCCACTCAAATAGCGACTTCCATTGTGATCCTTTGAGATCAAGTCTTGCTTACTCTTCTACGCTTGTCAACTGGCTAGTGCTGGGTGGGGTTCCTGACCTATAGTGGGCAGGGAGGTACATATTACGGAGTTATAGTTAGACACCGAAGCTCGCCTAACGAACGACTTGCCCAACACGTGACCATTTTTTTTCTCGCGTCCTCTCGTCTAATCTCGTCACTCCGGAATAGAAAGAGGAGGCGGAGCTCATATGATATAACGCAATGAAAGTTCTGTCCGATGACGGGTGGGGGATATCACCTCTCCAAAACTTACCTTATTATATGAGATCTTGAGATTCTTATCCAATCATCGATTGCTCGTTTGACAGTTCGCTTGTGAACAGTTCGGAGACCATCTCTTGATTTATGGGCAGGCGGCTTTGCGTAAAGGCGGTGAGTGTTGTATACATCAAGAGTACCGCTGACCGATGGGTAAATAGTGGTTGTGTAACCCAAAAGCCCTGCCGTCTCGACTGCAAGGTCTTG
Source organism: Berghia stephanieae (assembly GCF_034508935.2). Lineage (NCBI taxonomy): Eukaryota > Metazoa > Mollusca > Gastropoda > Nudibranchia > Aeolidiidae > Berghia > Berghia stephanieae. Next base: position 35,560,556 of record NC_088360.1, read on the forward strand.
TATGTAATAGTTGCGTCACCATCTCAAGGCTCAGGAATTAATTAGTGAGCTGATTCAAACAATGTGGGTTTCAAATTTATCGTATACGTAATCATTTGGAAGCTACAGAGAAAGGTGTTTTTGTGTAATCCCTTTCACACACACACACGCGCGCGCGCGCACACACACACACACACACACACAAACATATACAAACAATACACATCCCTGGTCATCTATTGCCTATATTATTAATGTTAATATATACATCCCATGCTGATTGTCACTACCCCCCCACCCCCCCCCCCCCCCAACCATTTCCACCATCCAAGTACCAGCGGCCTTTTCTCTTTGATTTCGTATCATGGTCTACCCGAAGCCCAACACCTCGATCGTTTGTGGGTCAACCCCCCCCCCCCCCTCCCCCCACCTTCCCCCGTAATCAATTTATAATTTTCTCTCTGTATAGAGCGCCACATGCACAATTATATACTATTGAATGACACTGACCTTGCCCCTCCCCTAACACAAGCCAACAGCAACCCAAGCTATCCTCTATCACGTGACCTTAGATCCGATGCTGCATACCGCTTGAGAGTCTTCACTATCCAGATCTCGTTCATGGTCACGTGAGAAGGCTATATCCGTTCGGGTTCGGCGTTCGACCCGATTTCGTTAAAAGCCTATTGTCTTCTATCCCCTTATGTCTTTTTCCAACATGCTTTCTGTCTTTGTCTTGGAATGAGATTACTTGGTTTTGTCCTGGCCCTGGCCGGATACCCTGGCTGGAAGGGAAACAGTCAAATGTATAGTTCGTTTTGGGAGATGATATGATATGATTTGGTTTTGTCCCACTTATTTGTTATTTTTTCCCTTGTAAATCGTCTCTCTGTTATGCACTGAATTATGATTTGTTTACATGTTATATAATATGATTCGTAAACATTTGAGTGTGTTCCTCTTAGTGGGGACCTGTGCGTGTGTCTGGATGAGACTATACTGATAGTGTGCTAATCTACATCTGTTTTCCTATTTGAACCAATTCCCCTTTTGTCTTATCTTTTCTTGGGTGCTTCAATTGTAATTCTAGAACTGTTTACTATCCCATTTCTTCCTTTTTACTGGCGCTGATATGACCTTAACGTGTTGCAAGTGCCGTAAAACACTTCAAAACATACCCCCCCAAAAAAAAAGAAAAACAACAAAAAAAAAAAAAAACAAAAAAAACAAAGAAAAACAAATAATCCTCTTAATGGGGACCTGTGCTTGTGTCAGGATTAGAGTCTTAGGTGATCTCTCAGTACGCGGACAGTGTGCATCTACATCTGTTTCCTATTTGAACGAATTCCCCTTCGTCTTATCATTTCTTGGGTGCTGGGTGGGGTTCCTGACCTCCCATAGTGGACAGGGGGGGGGGGTACATACTGTGTCTTCTATCCCCTTATATCTATTTTCCAGCATGCTTTCTGTCTTTGTCTTGGCATGCGATTACTTGGTTTTGTCCTGGCTTGGCCGGAGTCCCAGCTGGGAGGGAACCAGTCAAATGCATAGTTGTTTTGGGAGATGATATTTTTTTCCTTGTAAATCATCTCTCTGTTATGTAAGCATTTGAGTGTATTCCTCTTTGTTGGATTTTGTGCTTGTGTCCGGATGAGACTTATAGGTGATCTCAAACTAAGTACATTGGTGGTATGCTCTTGGAATCGACACCTGATCCTTATTTGTTCCCATTTCCCCTACTTTTTCTTGGGTGCTTTAATTGTAATTCTAGAACTTTTTACTATCCCATGTTCTTCCTTTTTACTGGGGCTGATATAACCTAAATGTCAAACATGAAATAGATAAATAATATATAACTATTTTTTTAGTTTAAAAAAATCTTGAGCTTCTATTTTTCGCAATATCCACTAAATGTACTCAAAGCGCTTTACAATGAGTTCTTAGCAGTGACTTCTTAGATAGTACTATCAGTAGACAATGGTTCTTAGCCAACAGCAAAACTTAGCACGTAGGACGAAACAGGCCACCTGTTTGTCGATAGTACATTTCCCCCCGACACAGATAACGCTGTGAACGGCTGGGTATTAGTTGTCGAGAACGGTGAGAGAATGTGAATGAAATTCCTTTCTAAGGACTCAACCATGCGCCGCTTATGAGGTTCCTGACCTCCCATAGTGGGCAGGGAGGTAGTTGCTGTGTCTTCTATTCCCCTGTATTTGTTTTCCAACTCGTGTTCCGTCTTGTCTTGGAATGAGAGGGAAACAGTCAAATGTATAGTTAGTTTTGGGAGATGATATATCGTGTCTTGTAAATTCTGTTATGCACTGTATTATGTTTTGTTTACATTTTATATATGATTTGTAAACACGTGTTTCTCTAAGGGTCCAAATAGAGTTCGCCTGTTGTCAGCCCGCCGCCGGTCCGTGTCCGTTGTTTTTTCACGGGTCTGAACTAAAGTACTATGCTTTCCCATACACTTGTTGGAGTGGCGCCTTTTTCACCCAGCGCCGACCCGTGATGAAACCGTAGCATGTCCGGGGCACATCCTGTTAGAAAATACCAAATTCTGTATGATAAAACAGATGATGGATATTCAGAGTGTTAATTGATTTTTTAATGAGCTATTATATAGCGCAATATCCACTATATGTGCTCAAAGCGCTTTACAAACGGTCCCTGACCAACAGCAACACGTAACATGTAGAACGGGACATGTAAGGCGATATTACAATTTTTCTGACAAAGACATTGTTGACGGCTAGGTACTCATTTTACTCCTGAGTACGGTGAGAGAATATGAGTAAAGTCTTTTCCAATGACTCAACTATGCGCCGAAAACCATGTTTCTCAAAATTTGGATAGAAAATTCGTCCTTTAAATATCGATCGAAAAAAGGAGTACGGTAGTTAACTGGTTAATATCTTGATTGATTTAACAAGGTTTCTTCATAAAAAAGTATAAGGAAGTGGTTATTCAGTATCAGATACTGAATAGTGCTTTGCCACTATAGAGCAGTAAAGTTAGGTGCCCCAAACGTAAACAATAACAAGTTGCTAGTGATTTCCGTTAGGGACCGGAATAATTTACGCACAATATAGGTCTCCCAATTTTGTAGTTTGAGTTGTAGGCAATACACTTTCAGTATTGAAAATATGTTTACATAAAATCTAACAGTTGCAGAAATAATAATATAAGACTAAATTATTATGAAAATCAGGCTCCGAATAATTCTCGTTTTGTTCATACCAGCGCAATAATTTGCTCTGGTCTAAAAATAGATAGACGTAACTTTTGATAAATTTTACCTTTTTGTTCCATAAAATATCCATATCTAGACATTATTTGATGCATGATCGAGTATTTATGAATATGTGTTTCTTTTGCCACCTAACAGCCAAATTTTAAAGGTTATTTTCTTTCTATTATTTACATTGGAACGTGAGCTGTCAAGACAGGAACATGTGGTTTGCCACGTGCTTCTCGACCTTTGTTTACGTTTGGGGCACCTAACTTTACTCCTCTATTCAGTATCCATAAGGAACTCTTTTTTATAGAGAGAGTGAAAAGTGCGACAATCTCGGTTGAACTGCTGACCTACTTCCAGATTGAACACGTGCAGTAACTGACAGCCCGATTCAAAGTTGTAAAAATATTTTGATCGAAATTTTTAAATATCTGCTATCGTGCAATTAACATAGTTCAAAATATCAAAATAAGAGAGGCAGTCAAATACATTTTTTAATGTCTGAATAGACATGATTAAATGTCTCTAAGAGTTCAGTGACACCATGGCATGGTGGATATAAGCTGTTTGACTCTGAGCTTAAGGTTCCTGAGTTCAAATCCCGGTAAGGGTAACTTTTTTTTTTTTTTTCCCAATATTTTTTTAAAATTCCTTCTGTCTATTTATATTTTTTAAACTTTTGTTTTAATAATTTTATTTGCTTGAAATATACTTTAATGTTGATAATATACTATTGTTCTTTTATTTATTATTATTATTATTATTATTATTATTATTATTATTATTATTATTATTATTATTATTATTATTATTAATATTACTTACTTACTATTATTATTATCGTTGTTGTTGTAATCGTCATCATCGTCATTGTTATGATTATGGTTATGCTTTTTTTTTAATCAAGTAGTTGGAGTAATTTAATCAGTTATCGATTTATTACGAATATCTTTTATGTGTTATCATCGCGTTGTTGTTTTTCATTATTGTGCTCTTCTATTGTTTATTACTTTTTAAAATCTTGCTTTTTTCTGTTGTTGTTGTTCTCCTTGTTGTTGTTGTTTGTTTGTTTGTTTTGTCATCTAAGACAAACCCGATTCATTATAAATTCATTTTTAATTGAGCGATGTACTTCCGAGAATTACTTGCCGTATTATATTGAAATTTACATGACAATAATAATAATAATAATAATAATAATAATAATAATAATAATAATAATAATAATAATAATAATAATAATAATAATAATAATGATAATGATAATAATAATAATAATAATAATAATAATAATAATAATAATAATAATAATAATAATAATAATAATAATAATAATAATGATAATAATAATAATAATAATAATGATAATAATAATAATAATAATAATAATAATAATAATAATAATAATAATAATAATAATAATAATAATTTAAATAGATACTGAATATTAGACTACAATTGACATCTATTTACTGAATACACGTGGTATTTTTATGGATGTTCCTTTTTTTACGAAACCTGCCAAAACACGCCGAAACCCGACAAAGTTATGGGAAGTAGGCAGCAGTGGGGAGTGAACTTGGGACTCAGGGAAGTGTACACCATTGGGGAGTGAACCTGGGACTGGGTTTCGATTTTAAAAAAAGCAATTACTTTTTTACGAAACCCGCCAATATCCGACAAAGTTATGGAAAGAAAGTAACAGTGGGGGAGTGAACCCGAGACTATGGTTTTTCGGCGGGTTTTGGCGGGTTTCGTAAAAAAGTAATTGCTTCATTCTCGTCTGGTACCCAACTCCGATAGTTCGGCTTCATTTCCCACTGGTATCGATCTTCCATAGTCCCAGGTTCATTTCCACTGATTTCCTCTTTTCACAGTCCCAGGTTCACTCCCAACCGGTGTGCACTTCCCTGAGTCCCGGTTCATTGCCCAATGGTGCCCACTTCCCATAACTTTTGACAATTTCGGTAGGTTTCGAAATAAAAGTACATTCTGAGCAGTCCCGGGTTCAATCCTCATTGGTGTCCAAATCCCAGATTCACTCCCCACTGCTTCCTGCTTCCCATAACTTTGTCGGCTTTTGGCGGGTTTCGTAAAAAAGTAATTCCCCTCCCCCTTGGTATTGCTTTTTTACAAAATCCAGAGTCCCAGGTTCAATTCCCACAAGTGTACACTTCCCTGATTCTCAGGATCACTCCCACTGTTGCCTACTTCAATAACTTTGTCGGATATTGCCAGGTTTAGTCGGGTTTTGTAAAAAAGTAATTGCTTTTATGTGAAACTCGCTGAAACCCGCCGAAAACCAGAGTCTCAGGTTCACTCCCCACTGGTGTACACTTCCCTGAGTCTCAGGTTCACTCCCCACTGTTGCCTACTTCCCATAACTTTCTCGGATATTGCCAGGTTTTCGTCGGGTTTCGTAAAAAAGTAATTGCTTTTATGTGAAACTCGCTGAAATCCACCGAAAACCACAGTCTCAGGTTCACTCCCCACTGGTGTACACTTCCATGAATCTCAGTTCACTCCCCACTGTTGTCTACTTCCAACAACTTTGTCGGATATTGCCGGTTTCGTAAAAAAGCAATTGCTTTTATATGAAACTCGCTGAATCCCGACGAAAACCAGAGTCTCAGGTTCACTCCGCACTGGTGTATATTTCCATGAATCTCAGGTTCACCCCCCACTGTTGCCTACTCCAATAGCTTTGTCGGATATTGCCAGATTTCGTCGGGTTTCGTAAAAAAGTAATTGCTTTTATGTGAAACTCGCTGAAATCCGCAGAAAACAAGAGTCTCAGGTTCACTGCCCAGTGGTGTACACTTCCATGAATCAGGTTCACTCCCCATTGTTGCCTACTTTCAAAATCTGTCGGATATTGCCAGGTTTTGTAAAAAAATAATTCCTTTTATGTGAAACTCGCTGAAATCCGTCGAAAACCATAGTCTCAGGTTCACTCCCCACTGGTGTACACTTCCCTTAGTCTCAGGTTCACTCCCCATTATTTGCCTACTTTCCATAACTTTGCCCGATTTTGTTGGGAGATGGCACATTTCGTAAACAAAAAGTAATTGCTTTTTTTTTTCAAAACCCGCCGAAACCCAGTCACAGGTTCACTCCCCACTGGTGTACACTTCCCCGAATCTCAGGTTCACTCCCCACTGTTGCCTACTACCCATAACTTTCTCGGATATTGCCAGGTTTTGTCGGGTTTCGTAAAAAAGTAATTGCTTCTTTATGAAACTAGCTGAATCCCGCCGAAAACCATAGTCTCAGGTTCACTCCCCACTGGTGTACACTCCACTGAGTCTCAGGTTCACTCCCCACGCTTTGCCTACTTTCCACAATTTTGCCGCATATTGTCGGGTTTCGTAAAAAAGTAATCCCTCCCCCCCCATTTTGTTATTGCTTTTATACAAAACCCAGAGTCCCAGGTTCACTCCCCACTGGTGTACACTTCCCTGAATCTCAGATTCATCCCCTCCCCCCCCCCCCCCTACACACACGCACACACACACACGCTGCTGCCTACCTCCCATAACTTTGTCGGATATTGCCAGGTGTCGTCGGGTTTCGTAAAAAAGTAATTGCTTTTTATTACGAAACCCGCCGAAACCCAGTCCCAGGTTCACTCCCCACTGGTGTACACTTCTCTGAGTCCCATATTCACTCCCACAGCTGCACTCTTTCCATAACTTTGTCAGGTTTCGGAAAAAAAACACCGTATTATAGTGCAAAACCACTATTCAGTGTCAGATACTGAATAGTGCAAAACCGCTATTCAGTATCTGATACTGAATAGTGCAAAACCACTATTCAGTATCAGATACTGAATAGTGCAAAACCGCTATTCAGTATCAGATACTGAATAGTGCTAGCCAAAGTATAACGGAGCATCTAAATCATATTAGCCTGTGTTTATGAAAACTGTCAGTGTTGGTCAAAGAAAAGTAGAGGAGAACCTGTAGGCAATGATTAATGGACACATTATCACATCATGAGTAAAACAATTATATGATTAGACGTCTATGTAAGATAAAACTATATTTAGTATCGTGTTAAATCATAAAAAAATAAAAGCGATAAACTAAGAACTGCCAAACACACCTGGTATGTGAGAAATGACCATGATGAGAGCATATTTGTACTGGACAACACTACCTGGGAGGTTTGACGAGTGATCCTGTTCGCAACATCCTCTTTACAGTCTTTACATGTAAATACCAATATACATCTACATAATAGGTCATTGTCCATTTTGTCGAAGTGTCCATTGATGCATCATGGTTACATGTTGTATCTTCGCATAAAAAATGCAAACTTTGAGAGAAAAACGCTTGCCGGAACAACAAGAGAAGATTTCTTAAATCAATTTATACTATTTATGTCGTGCAACGATTCAAAGAGTAACTCAATCAACGAGCCAATATTTTTTTGGGATGCATATCAACAATAATAGTCTGATATAGTCTGTTGCTTCACATAAAAAGAGAAGGTGATGATGATGATGGTGATGATGATGATGATGATGATGATGATAATGATGAAAAATAAGAAAAAGAAGAAAAAAACAGGAGGAGAAGTAGTAGCAGTAGTAGAAGAAGCAGCAGTAGTAGTAGTAGAAGTAGGAGTAGTAGTATTAATAGCAGTAGCAGTTGTAGTAGTAGTGGTAGTACTAGTAGTAACAGTAGTAGTAGTAGTAGTAGAAATAAAAATAATAATAATAATAATAATAATAATAATAATAATAATAATAATAATAATAATAATAATAATAATAATAATAATAATAATAATAATAAAATAGTAGTGTAAGCAGTAGTAGTAGTAAAAGTATTATTATTATTATTATTAGTAGTAGTAGTAGTAGTAGAAGAAGAAGAAGAAAAAGACGTGCAAGATCCAACGCAACATGCAAAATCTTCGGGAAACCAATATATATATATATATATATATATATATATATATATATATATATATATATAAATATATATATATATTTATATTGCAGTTATATTTATATAGCTATATATATTTATATATATAGTATATATAGTGCCATTTACAAAAGAAACTAAAACAGTTTGTTTCATTTAATAGTTTCGTGGAAAAAATACAAGGACATATGATTTTATGTTATATTTGGAAATAGACAAAAATAGGTTTTCTTATGGTGTATAATTTATTGAATTTATTTACACTGAAAGTTCTCAGATAATTTAAAACTGTAATTCAAAAATTGATTTTGGCAAAATCGATGAATAGTACCAAACTTGAAATGCCAAATCTTTGTCTCTTGCGATATCAGTTGATGGATGTTTGTTGGTATCTCATTTCAAATTTGTATTTATTTTTGTCGAACATTTTATCGGAATTTTGTACCGTTTTTCTATAATAGATGATTTTAATATTTTTCTTTTTATATCTTATCAAGCACCTCACCTATATGTTCAAAGCAATTATGACAGGGTGACATCCTATCCAGTGTTCTATCCTAAACTGTGTATGATTAGTAATAGCTCTATTTTCGTTCTAATTTAGAGTCTATCAAATTTGAACACTCACAAGTCCCGGGTTCAATCCTCATTGGTGTCCAAATCCCAGATTCACTCCCCACTGCTTCCTGCTTCCCATAACTTTGTCGGCTTTTGGCGGGTTTCGTAAAAAAGTAATTCCCCTCCCCCTTGGTATTGCTTTTTTACAAAATCCAGAGTCCCAGGTTCAATTCCCACAAGTGTACACTTCCCTGATTCTCAGGATCACTCCCACTGTTGCCTACTTCAATAACTTTGTCGGATATTGCCAGGTTTAGTCGGGTTTTGTAAAAAAGTAATTGCTTTTATGTGAAACTCGCTGAAACCCGCCGAAAACCAGAGTCTCAGGTTCACTCCCCACTGGTGTACACTTCCCTGAGTCTCAGGTTCACTCCCCACTGTTGCCTACTTCCCATAACTTTCTCGGATATTGCCAGGTTTTCGTCGGGTTTCGTAAAAAAGTAATTGCTTTTATGTGAAACTCGCTGAAATCCACCGAAAACCACAGTCTCAGGTTCACTCCCCACTGGTGTACACTTCCATGAATCTCAGGTTCACTCCCCACTGTTGTCTACTTCCAACAACTTTGTCGGATATTGCCGGGTTTCGTAAAAAGCAATTGCTTTTATATGAAACTCGCTGAATCCCGACGAAAACCAGAGTCTCAGGTTCACTCCGCACTGGTGTATATTTCCATGAATCTCAGGTTCACCCCCCACTGTTGCCTACTCCAATAGCTTTGTCGGATATTGCCAGATTTCGTCGGGTTTCGTAAAAAAGTAATTGCTTTTATGTGAAACTCGCTGAAATCCGCAGAAAACAAGAGTCTCAGGTTCACTGCCCAGTGGTGTACACTTCCATGAATCAGGTTCACTCCCCATTGTTGCCTACTTTCAAAATCTGTCGGATATTGCCAGGTTTTGTAAAAAAATAATTCCTTTTATGTGAAACTCGCTGAAATCCGTCGAAAACCATAGTCTCAGGTTCACTCCCCACTGGTGTACACTTCCCTTAGTCTCAGGTTCACTCCCCATTATTTGCCTACTTTCCATAACTTTGCCCGATTTTGTTGGGAGATGGCACATTTCGTAAACAAAAAGTAATTGCTTTTTTTTTTTCAAAACCCGCCGAAACCCAGTCACAGGTTCACTCCCCACTGGTGTACACTTCCCCGAATCTCAGGTTCACTCCCCACTGTTGCCTACTACCCATAACTTTCTCGGATATTGCCAGGTTTTGTCGGGTTTCGTAAAAAAGTAATTGCTTCTTTATGAAACTAGCTGAATCCCGCCGAAAACCATAGTCTCAGGTTCACTCCCCACTGGTGTACACTCCACTGAGTCTCAGGTTCACTCCCCACGCTTTGCCTACTTTCCACAATTTTGCCGCATATTGTCGGGTTTCGTAAAAAAGTAATCCCTCCCCCCCTATTTTGTTATTGCTTTTATACAAAACCCAGAGTCCCAGGTTCACTCCCCACTGGTGTACACTTCCCTGAATCTCAGATTCATCCCCTCCCCCCCCCCCCCTACACACACGCACACACACACACGCTGCTGCCTACCTCCCATAACTTTGTCGGATATTGCCAGGTGTCGTCGGGTTTCGTAAAAAAGTAATTGCTTTTTATTACGAAACCCGCCGAAACCCAGTCCCAGGTTCACTCCCCACTGGTGTACACTTCTCTGAGTCCCATATTCACTCCCACAGCTGCACTCTTTCCATAACTTTGTCAGGTTTCGGAAAAAAAACACCGTATTATAGTGCAAAACCACTATTCAGTGTCAGATACTGAATAGTGCAAAACCGCTATTCAGTATCTGATACTGAATAGTGCAAAACCACTATTCAGTATCAGATACTGAATAGTGCAAAACCGCTATTCAGTATCAGATACTGAATAGTGCTAGCCAAAGTATAACGGAGCATCTAAATCATATTAGCCTGTGTTTATGAAAACTGTCAGTGTTGGTCAAAGAAAAGTAGAGGAGAACCTGTAGGCAATGATTAATGGACACATTATCACATCATGAGTAAAACAATTATATGATTAGACGTCTATGTAAGATAAAACTATATTTAGTATCGTGTTAAATCATAAAAAAATAAAAGCGATAAACTAAGAACTGCCAAACACACCTGGTATGTGAGAAATGACCATGATGAGAGCATATTTGTACTGGACAACACTACCTGGGAGGTTTGACGAGTGATCCCTGTTCGCAACATCCTCTTTACAGTCTTTACATGTAAATACCAATATACATCTACATAATAGGTCATTGTCCATTTTGTCGAAGTGTCCATTGATGCATCATGGTTACATGTTGTATCTTCGCATAAAAAATGCAAACTTTGAGAGAAAAACGCTTGCCGGAACAACAAGAGAAGATTTCTTAAATCAATTTATACTATTTATGTCGTGCAACGATTCAAAGAGTAACTCAATCAACGAGCCAATATTTTTTTGGGATGCATATCAACAATAATAGTCTGATATAGTCTGTTGCTTCACATAAAAAGAGAAGGTGATGATGATGATGGTGATGATGATGATGATGATGATGATGATAATGATGAAAAATAAGAAAAAGAAGAAAAAAACAGGAGGAGAAGTAGTAGCAGTAGTAGAAGAAGCAGCAGTAGTAGTAGTAGAAGTAGGAGTAGTAGTATTAATAGCAGTAGCAGTTGTAGTAGTAGTGGTAGTACTAGTAGTAACAGTAGTAGTAGTAGTAGTAGAAATAAAAATAATAATAATAATAAAAATAATAATAATAATAATAATAATAATAATAATAATAATAATAATAATAATAATAATAATAATAATAATAAAATAGTAGTGTAAGCAGTAGTAGTAGTAAAAGTATTATTATTATTATTATTAGTAGTAGTAGTAGTAGTAGAAGAAGAAGAAGAAAAAGACGTGCAAGATCCAACGCAACATGCAAAATCTTCGGGAAACCAATATATATATATATATATATATATATATATATATATATATATATATAATAATATATAATATATATATATATATATAAAATATATATATATATATATATTATATATATATAATATAATATATATTATATATTTATATATATAAATATATATATATATATATATATATATATATATATATATATATATATATATATATATATATATAATAGCCCTTTACAAAGGAAACTAAACAGTTTGTTTCCTTTAATAGTTCGGGAACAAATACAAGGACATATGATTTATGTTATATTTGGAAACTAGACAAAAATAGTTTTCTTATGGTGTATAATTTATTGAATTTATTTACACTGAAAGTCTCAGATATTTAAAACCTGTAATTAAAAATTGATTTTGCAAAATCGAGTACCAAATTGAAATGCCACAACTCTTTGTCTCATTGATGATATCAGTTGATGGACTGTTTCTGTTGGTATATCATTTCAAATTGTATTTATTTTGTCGAACAGTTTATCGGATTTTGAACAACGTTCTTCTCATAAATAGTTGTTTTTTTTATTTTATTTTTAGCATTCTTTTCAAAAACCTCACATATATGTTCAATGGCATTGATGTCAGGTGACACAGCTCGCCACGGGTTCATCACCCCTTAAATGTGTATCGTTTAGTAAAGCAGATATTTGTCGAGCTCTATATGTTGAGGCTAGCAAATTGGAATATCACAACTTTATGATTCCGAATGAATGGAACGATCGTTGGTTCAATAATATCGCTGATGTATACGCCTGAATTGATTAATAAGTTTTTCTACCACCGATTAACACCCCCAGCACTATAGAGCAGTAAAGTTAGGTGCCCCAAACGTAAACAATAACAAGTTGCTAGTGATTTCCGTTAGGGACCGGAATAATTTACGCACAATATAGGTCTCCCAATTTTGTAGTTTGAGTTGTAGGCAATACACTTTCAGTATTGAAAATATGTTTACATAAAATCTAACAGTTGCAGAAATAATAATATAAGGCTAAATTATTATGAAAATCAGGCTCCGAATAATTCTCGTTTTGTTCACACCAGCGCAATAATTTGCTCTGGTCTAAAAATAGATAGACTGTAACTTTTGATAAATTTTAGAAAATTTTACCTTTTGTTCCATAAAATATCCATATCTAGACATTATTTGATGCATGATCGAGTATTTATGAATATGTGTTTCTTTTGCCACCTAACAGCCAAATTTTAAAGGTTATTTTTTTCTATTATTTACATTGGAACGTGAGCTGTCAAGACAGGAACATGTGGTTTGCCACGTGCTTCTCGACCTTTGTTTACGTTTGGGGCACCTAACTTTACTGCTCTATTATGGATCCATATCATCAATTTGTTACTTTAAATGTGGTTTCGTCATTGAAACGATAGCACGAAACTTATTTGTACTTGAAATCGACTTAAAAAAGCGAAGGATCTGTAAACAAAACGCCGTCCTACAAATTTTGATCCAAGTCAGCGTGTTCTTGTGCCCATCTCAGTCGAGC
>NC_088360.1:35581308-35681308 GCF_034508935.2 Berghia stephanieae
GACCTATCGTCTCAAAGCGGTATTATGGTCACGGTCAAATCGAATGACAAAATGTGACCCACCGCCTTAAGTCGGTATTATTTCTGGGTAAACTAGATGCAGAAAGGTGATTTTAAAATTAAAATGGTCAAGAACATCAGTTTTTCGGTGGTTTGGGGGGGGGGGGGGCGGCGGTTCAATTTAAGCAACTACAGTGTATATTAGCAAGTTAACGATTGCATTCCCAACTTGTGGCGATCGACGAACGTCGGGGAGGAAAACGAAGATTTGTCCTTTGACTTTGAGGACAGATCTTCGTTGTTTTCCTCGTCGTTCGTTGTTCGCTGTAGGTTGGGAAAGTAATCGTGAAGAAGGACGTATTGCAAAAATCTGCTTCCGTCGTCAATTAAATCCCTTGTCAAATAAAATGGTGGAATTCTCCGTGCTGAAGACTTATTGTGCGAGCTACTTGGGTTAGTGGTATTACACTCGCTTTCGGAACGGAATAATAATAATAGAACTTTATTGTCCAAAGAAAAGGAAACTCATTTTGGTTCAATATAAAATATAGTAAAGTGGATATATACATGTACACACCCCCCACTCAAGTAGGCTAGCTACACATGCACACTCAACCACACAGATGTACAACTGTTATGAATCGTCAAGATGATAACGGTGATGATGATGATCATGACGTTAGTCTGTACCAAGTACCACCCGCTCAGAATATCGCAAATTCCACCAAAATTACTAAACGTGGTGCTGTGATTTTTGCATGTCGGCTTATATTTTAAGTGACATTGGTGTTAAAAAACAGAGGGGTCCTCCGAATTTTTACGCCCGTCTTCGATAGGACAAGGAGAAATGCCTTTCACAAAGACATAATCCCCGATCAACTGTTAAGCAAGAACCGGTCACCCATCGAGCGCGGTACATGTTTGCCATTCTTGAATTATGCTCACCAGGGACGCTTTGAATGTAATAATATTAATATCACTTAATCTAATCTTCTTTAACACCAGATTCCATGGGAATTTTGTCCATAATAACCTTTTAAAGGAACCGCCGTTTTCAAATACAAGAGGTGCATAATCAAAGTGACATAATTAATTAGTTTGGACTATGTGAGTTCCTGGTTGTGGGCAATCCATACATATAGTATTGCTATTCCGCATACCACCATGAAAATTAATTCCACGCTTCGCCTCAACGGAGAAATACTTGAAAAGTTTCCTCATTGTGACAAATTTGCATGTTTAATCCATATTGTTGTCAGATTTTAAAAATAAATGTATAAATCACAACAGGCAGCTACTCCTCTAGCTTTCAATTATTAACTCACTCAACCCTAACATCGACTATATCCATAACTTACCCGGGTTACTTTTACCCCCTATTCATTACATTTTTATGAGACAAATTATAGGCGTAGAATCAAAGCTTATGCTTTTAGTTTTTACATGTAGTTGAATAAAATTATCTATGTACATGCTCATTCTTAATACATTTTTTTCCAATTTTGAGAAGTAGCAAAAATCTCTAGGATTGAGTGAGTTAAAATGTAACAATTGTTTATGTCAAGTGTGTCCAAAATTTACAATTTGCTGTGTCATTTTGAAACCAGGGTGACAATGTTAGCGAGTAGTGCCCATGGATCTCGTGATCAAGCCTGTGGGGAATTCAGTGATCATAATCAAAACATAATTCACCGTGTATAACAGTCAGTGTAAACCATCAAAATGTTCACTCATCCCAGACCCTTCGTTTTTTTTATATACCATTAAAGAAGAAAAACTCCAAAGTATGGTTACTGTAACCGGTGGAAAAAAATCGGCTTAACGTCACTAACAATTCTAGTGCTCGAGCCGTGAAGGCGTGCGCTAGGGTTGTGGAACGGACTACAGTAAGGGGAAAATGACGATGATGATGCTTTGGTGGTGGTGGTGGTGATGCCGCTGCTGGCCAGGGACCCCTTGTGATGCGCTTTGAACACGTATAGTGGATATTGCGCTATGAATGCTCACCCAACAACACAAAAAATATAAAGATTGATTTAACTCACTGAATCCTAGAAATGTTTGCTACTTTTTCAAAATTGGAATAAATGTATTAACAAAGAGCATGTACATAGACAGTTTTATTTAACCATCATTGACATGTAAAAACTAAAAACATTAGCTTTGATACTACGCCTATAATTTGTCTCAGAAAAATGTAATAAATAGGCATGGGGTAAAAGTTACCAGTGGTAAACTACGGATATAGTCGGTGTTAGGGTTGAGTGAGTTACTACAACCATAAGTTTCTTTTTTACAGCTGATTCATCAAGAAGGAGCAGTAATACCACCCCCCCCCCCCCCCCCCCCCCTGTGAATTGTCAAATTAAACACCGAAAAAGGAGCCTTCCACTCGCTCGCTGTCATAAAATCGCTTTGCACTGCCCGCAATGCGACCTCGTCCTAAGTTAAAATCGGACTGAAAAAGAGACTTGAACAATAGATCCGGCGGGCCGGTTGCGTACTTACAAAAAGGATATAAAATGTATAAAAAGTTGGACTCATATTCCGGCAATCTACTTGCGTTTTGTTTGTTTGGGGACCACGATAACCGTTAGCTTTACAGAAACAACTTTACATTTTCATTTTATACACTATGTTTTAATTGTGGGAGAAATATACTTTAAGTTTAGGGGCAGGCTTCTTTTTGAGCCACACAGTGATTTACATGCGTTAATGGATAGTAGATGAGCGACCGGCGACAGACATCCAATAAATGAAAAGCGACGCCGGTCGATAACAACAATCGATGCCAGTGCCAAGTGCCAGTCGCTGAGCCATTGTCATTGTTACATTATCTCATTGTCTCGGAATCAGGATTCAAGATTCTATCATGTTCATATAAACTTCATCATCCCAAATTTCCCACTCATACCATCGCATTAAACAGTTTCAATAAGCATTCAAGTTCTGAACCAACTGGGTGCAAGCAAAAAAAAAAATCAGTCCTGCCTTGGCCTTGACTATTGAATTGACATCATTGATAAAGACAAAAAGAAACTCGTAATCGTAATCTAGCAATGGCGTCACAAATTGACATTGCACAAACCCTCAAAAATGCCATAGAAACAGTGATGAATCCATCTGCTACGAATGAAGAAAGACAGCATGCACAAAAAGTATGAATGATTGCATTTCTGAGAGAATTTTCACCTTTCACATACTAAAACCGCTGATGTAATACAATACAATTATCCCATTTGCATCAGATCAACCAATTCTCATGACTTGTTTGATGTTTGTCTCTTTCTTTTAAATTTAACGTAGAGACCGATAGAATCTTATTTAATCATGCTGTTCATTTCCTCAACTTCAATTCAATTTAGGAAGTGTCTGGCCAAATTCTCAAGTTTTGTCTAGGAAGACCACGATTTTGATCTTCATAGTTCAAAAGGCTCGTTTTAGTTTTAGATAGATAGACCACGATTTTTGCCTCTCAATCATAAAAAAAATGTCTTTTCAATCAAAGATACTAAGACTAAGATACAGTCACGTCTTTCCAATCCGAACACCTCTGTTCCCAGCATTTTTTCTGGATTCCAAAAACATCTGGATAGTGAAATCAGTCCCTAAAGTGTAATGCAACCTGTCCAGATAATCGGAGACATCTGGATTGTGGAGTTCCGGATTAGAGAAATGCAACTGTATCTTCATTGTTTATATATCATTGCAATTTTGTTGCAATAACATTAGTCAAGATGTGGGCAATTGTTTATATTTATAAATGTGTAAACTTTGATATGAATAGCGTGGTCAAACTGATAGGATGACTTTCTACACATATTAATATTACCATACAGCCGACATCGTGGGTTCGAATCCCATTGATGGCACTTCTTTTCTTTTTCCTTTTTTTTTTGTAAACTTGCCTTCCATTAGATTATATAATATTACATTCAAATGTAACTACTCTCTGTCCCCCTTTTTTGGGGAAGCTTTTTTAGTCTTATGCAAGAGCTAAAATAAGCCACATAGACCCTTCTCACCACAAGTTAATGATCCTGCTCAATCACATTCACATTTGATTATCAGAGGGGAGGGGGTGGGGGGGGGGGGGAGTCTCTCAGAAACAGAAATGATAATCAGAGCCAAGACAAGTAAAAGGGAGGGTGACGTCTGTTTGTGTGTTAGTCAATATTACAAAACGTCAAAACAACAAACAAACAAAACACCGGAGAACAATAAAAAGAAACCAAAACAATGAAAACAAAAACAAAGCAGTAATAAACATGTAAATTAAAGTTTAAAGAGCAAATTTTAGAGTTTAAATAACCCTAAATAATTTGTGTATTGTATGACTGATAATTTGCATATTATAAATGTCTATTGGGCAAGTCAATTGTTACTGACATGGCATTCAGAGACATTAAAAGGGCTGTAGATTTATATTGAAGGATAACATAAAGAAAATAATGATGGTCTGCAAAGCCACTCCACACTCTCCAAATTTGTTTTCTCTTTTACTCATTAACAAAAAAAAAATGCTGGAGCAAAATCACTATGTCACTGACGTGGCAATGTTTATATAAGATCCTTCGGGTCATTTGATTCACTTGTAAATTTCTCTGATTTATATGCTATGAGCTTGGATTTAACTGAGTAAGTCAATTAAATCATATTGATTGAATTGATAATAACATAGGTATCATAATATCTACGTGTTAGATGCTTGGTCTGGCTTTGTTATGTCGGTGATGTGGCAAAAATGAAAATGCAATTTTTAACGCATTTAGTTTGAAATATTAACATAGTTTTTAGTTTAACAATTGAAAATTACAATACCAACAGTTTACCACACCTTCTGGTTCAATTTCTACCCAAAAAAATATAATTTTCAACAAAAAATATATTAATTACAAGCAATTTGCAATGAATCTATTCATAGCATAGTAGATCAGCTCCATCAGAATAGAAATTTACTTTGTATAATGTCATTTGCATCATCTTTTAACACAAAGTCCTTTAGAATCAATTGGTTGTCTCAAACTAGAACTCCTTTGTCTAGTGTTACAAATCATCTGACATAGGAAGTTGATCTTGTTGCTCTTGTTTTCAAAGCTGTTAAGACTAATGCCTGCTTGCTTCTAATGGGTCGTCATAATTTCATTTTGGTATTTCAGAGCAACCTCTCTTTCTTCCTTTTTGAATTTATTTCCCCATTGAAAGCAATTAACAGAAACATTATAGTCTTCAGAATTATACACATGCAACCACAAATATAGTTTTTCTAAGCAAGCATTACACTTGTCTAAAGAACATGCAGATGAATTTGGTCCGCAGATAGAATCATGTGACAATTGTTTGTTGTTGATGTTCCTTGAAATATTTTTTTTTCTATTCTACTAACTACCATGTTGGAGTTTTCATGTTACAAACAGCAGTAAAAATTTTGATCCATCTCTGATATGAGCGAAACATATGCTAGGCACAGCAGAGTAGCAAGTTTTAATATGTGAAATCAGGATTTTATGTTTTGTACTGAGCAAGGACTTCTTTCACAATTTAAATGACAGTTTCTTTTGCTTACTTTGTTTACCATCTTTAGTTCTGTCTGTTTTGAAGTTTTTTCACTTGTCGCCAGGATGTCATATCTGATTCATAAAACTTTCTAACTTCAATGTCATGGCTTATCCACTTATCTAAGTCTAGTGGCTGAACTCTGCTTTTGGAAATTTATCACCGAGAACAGAAACAATTGCTGACTTTCTACATGAATTGCTCGGTAGACTGGATTTAGCTTTTGACAGATCATGTCCAAATGCTTGTAACAGAGTTGAAAGCTTTTCAAGGGGTTGATGATTTTCTATTTTTTTTCTTCAGTTGTTGTTCTGCATGCCATTTCTTTTTCCTTATACTACTTTTCATGCTCCATTCTTTTCTTTTTTTAATCATCAGTCTAATTTAATCAGGAATTTCTCTGCTGCTGTTTAATCGTTTCCCTCATCCTGATTTTCTCCTCCTCTGTCATGGTCATTCTATTTTTTCTCATTCTTTCTGCTGAGGTGGTTGGAGCGATAGTTTGGTTGAAATTTGGGTAAGAGATCAGACACACACACACAATATTCTTTAATAAGCAACAGAAACCCATCAATTATCTATACATTTCGAAATTTCAATGACTCTTATGCATTGCTTTTAATATCTTATGCATGGGACAATTTCTTATTAACATACGAAATGTTTCTTTACACAGTCCTTTTTTTTTCACTGACGTAGGATTCATAGCTAGGGTACGTTGTCAAGACTGATAACCCAGGAACATAATTAAGCTTAAATTGAGCTTTATGTAACGCAATATCCACTAAATGTGCTCAAAGCGCTTTACAAGGGGTCCCTGGTCAACAGCAACATTTAACATGTAGGACGGGACATGACGCCTGTTAGGCGATATTACAATTTTTCGGACAAAGACAACACTGTTAACGGCCAGGTACGCATTTTACACCTGAGTACGGCAAGAGAATGTGAGTAAAGAGCCTTTTCCAAGGACTCAACTATGCGCCTAGCATGAGGCTTGAACCAATGACCTTCCGATCCGAAAGTGAGTGTCATAACACTAGACCACATAGCCGCACAATCAAATGTCATCTCAATAGTTTGCATAATCGTAACCATATCAACTACATAACAAATCACACAGGTTTCATCACATATTAATTCAAGCTAAATAACTCAGCAATAAGAAAACTAAATCAATAAAAATTCACTAACTTTAATGTCTGCCACATTTGCTCCACATTCATTGAGTTTTGGAGATGAAAACAGGAGGAGAGCTCGATTGTTTTTTTTAAGGAATTGAAAATTAAACTACCCTGGATGATAAAAAGTACAGTTAAAAACGCCAGTTAACAGATTTATTTTTGGACTGAAGTGATGAATTTTGATGGACTTGCCTTATTAAGAAAAGTCGTAGCAACATAAAGAATTTGTAGTCTCCGTGATTGGAAAGACGTTAAGGGGGGTCGGGAGGTCAAAATGTGAAAATTAAAATCATGGTCTCAATAGCCAAAACTGGTCACTTACACCATGATGTTGAGTAACTAAGAATTGCTTTGAGTCAAGATCTCTATAATCAGAAATTTATGATGAGACTGACATTTGCATTTCAGGAAAAGGGGGAGGGGTAATGTTTTGTTAGTGAGTATAAGATGTGAATTACTCAGACCGTACACTGACTACACATTTGGTTTCACCCACTCCTTTCTGATATATTTTGCAGAAATATGCTATGAAGGCACAAAAACACGTTTGAAAAGAGTATAGGTAGTCAGAAAAGTGTGAAAAATGGAAAGTTATTTTTCTATTTTCTCAAAATGTAATTTGTCTAGGAGTATAGGATACTGTGAGAAATATTTCTCAGAATCTATTCCATGAACTTGTCTGAAAGTTTCCACAGTTTTCACAGAGATATTATATTATGTCACCATAAAGAGATTATTTTTGATAGGGTATGTGTAATTTTGATTATAATCCAAATTATAAATTTTTAACATCAATTTTGTCATAAAATTTTGATTTGCAGCCTTTTGCAACTTCATATTATTCTAATACAAATCCCATAAACTAAAGCTGTAAAATCTCTCTATGGTGACACAAAATGCTACAATGTTGATAAGAAGGAAGAATGTGGAAGTTATTCCTTCATTATTTTGTTGTGGAAAATTTACCACAAGAAAGTTTTACTTTTTTATGCCAGACCCCCGAATTAGGGCGCGGAATTGGTATCAACACAGATAATGGTTTTTTTTTTCACTAAAAATGTTTTTCAATCCTATAATGACAGTACAGAATAATTAAAACCACCCAATATAGGAATTTTATTATTTATTTAATAGAACAGTTCCAAACCGTCCTTTAAGGCAATAGAGTAGTTTTAGACCTTACAGTGTAAGGTACACATGGAATACTTGCTCATGGATCTACTTCTGTTCTCTATTTGAAATTATAGCCTTTATCTTACTTTTTCTTGGGAGACTTTCAGCTAGATATGAAATCTTTTGACTAATGCATCATCTGTCTTTTTAACTGGTACTGAAATTACCTTAAAGCTGTGCAAATGTCATGTCTGCTCTTACAACTGTTCCAAAATTATGAATGAGACCAGGTTCAAATTTTGTCACTGCCAATTTTTTTTTATCTTGGATGTTTTGTAAATTCCTCAAATCTGGTTATAATTTCCCTGTCCCATCACTTCAATTTCCTCAATACTAATAAATCATTTTTTGATTCTTATCAACAGATTTGTGAGGACTTCAAGGAGAATGCCAAAGGCTCTATGGGCTGTGGATTGGAACTAGCTTCTCAAAATAATTCACCCTTTGTTCGACATTTTGGTTTACAGGTTGTAGAACACTGTATCAAGTAAGTTTTGTGAAGATAGTGTGTTTCTAGCGTTTGGTTGCTTTAGTCCAGGCTTCAATTAAGAATACACATACAAAAAAATACATCTCAATTACAAATGCCTGTGTTGATCTAGACATTTTAAATTATATAGTTGGTGATGAACATATTCACAACAAACATTAAATTGAGAGTGACTTTTTAACGTTAAAAATGATTATTTTTATAGTCTATATCTTGTTTGTTCATAATTTTATAGCCACAGAATCAATGAATATTGATACATTGTGAGAACAAAATACTTGCAGTCAGAGAGTATGGTTTTGAATATTGAAATACCTGTTTGCTAGATATAGATGACAGTAAATTATCTCGGTAGTAATGTAGAGCAGACCATTACACACAGTTAAAAATCATGTTTGATGGTGTTGGTTGTTTGGGGGTACATTGTGTTGTCCTGCATCAAAGCCATACAATATTGATTGTGGAAAGCTACTTGATGGGTAGCAATGTCACAAAAGTATGACATTGATGTTGCTCTATTCGTCTCCAGTGTTAGTAAGTACCTTGCTATAGGCAGTGATAGATACTTTAAGAGTGTAAAGAAAGGACAATTAACAGACAACTTGAATCATATAAAATGGAAATTGCCTGCTTTTGAAATTAATGAGGTGTTGTGAATCATATTATGGTGAATTGATCATAATCTTTCTTATTTAGAAGAATTCACTTGGTTACAGTATTTACATTGCATTTCCCCATAGCAAATAGTGTTATTGTGAACTCAATGTTGACATCATTTTAAAATTGTGTTCTATTTTCCATTCACTGTTTTTTACAGATATCGCTGGAATGAAATTGGAGAAGCTGAGAGGGCTATGCTAAAACAAAATACTCTTTTATTTATTGATCAGGTAGATGAATTAATCAAAATCTATGAAATGTATCAATTAAAAACCAAATGTTTTTCCAATTCTTTATTATTCCTTTATATTAAAGAACTATAGTTATGGATGAAATAAATAACAATAGTCAAATTGAATAGGAGCTTCAATTTAATTAACAAAGACGGATAATGTTGACATTTTCGGTTTCCTCTCTGTCAACAAAATACAATAAAATTAAACACTTTTAAAGATGACAGAGAAATGAGAGAATGGCTTTGTTAAGGCGAATAAACAAAATGAGATAAGTTCACCTCTATATAACTCATATACATGTAGACTTGACGACCAATCTAAACCACAGTCCCTGGGTGGGGTTCCTACCTCCCACAGTGGGCAGGGAGGTACTTATTGTGTCTTCTATCCCCCTATATCTGTTTTCCAACTTGCATTCTGTCTTTGTCTTGGAATGGGATTGCTTGGTTTTGTCCTGGCCCTGGTCGGGGTCCTGGCTGGGAGGGAAACAGTCAAATGCATAGATATTGTATTGGAGATGATATTTTTTTCCTTGTAAATTATCTATAATGTATTATTATATTTGTTATAATTTATAATGTAAGCATTTGAGTGTGTTCCTCTTAGTGGGGGCCGTGCTTGTGTCCGGATGAGACTTATAGGTGATCTCAAACTAAGTACATTGATGGTATGCTCTTGGAATCTACATCTGATCCCTATTTGTTCTCAGTTCCCCTTTGTCTTACTTTTTCTTGGATGCTTTAATTGTAATTCTAGATTTTTTTACTATCCCTTTTTCTTCCTTTTTTCTGGTGCTGAAATAACCTAAATGTGTTGCAAGCGCCGTAAAACCCTTAAAAACAAAACAAACATAAACCACAGTCCCTTTCTTTCTTTTTTTTTTTTCTTTTTCTTTCCTCACCCCACCGTCCACTCTGTTTGATTGGGTTACTGGATCTTTATTAGATTTGGCAGGAATTACTTTGCTGACCTACTGATTGGCATTATCTTACAAAATGATGTGCACTTACCTCTGTATGATGGAGTAGGCAATCTTCTGCATTTTCTCATGTCAATAAAGTCGCAAATTGAGCAATGTATCAGTTGATGGATGAACAACATTAAATCCCATTAGCAAAACAAACTCCCTAATTTGATTCATACCAAGTTCCAGAAGTTTAGGAATCCTTTTCAATGTCTTGCTGTTGTTGGATTAGAAACATTATTTTGGGTACGAGAAAAAAACAACCCAGAAATGTTTATAAGCCTGCATCTGCCAGACTATAAATTATACAAGTTTGAAATTTTACCACAATCAAACCCAATTATTCAAATTTATTTATACAAATTAAAAAACTAAAAAAATAGAAAAATTATAATTCCACGGGTGTTTTAATAAACACACCGCAGAAATGTCACATTGAAGATTTTCGACGTCATTTTCAAATTTTGATGTCATCTTTCGATTTCTTATTTTGCTTTATGACTGATCCGTAGCATTTTTTCCAATGATCCAATATATTTTCTAATGTCTTGAATAGTGATTCAATCCCATTCAATTTGAATTGACTGTTTTAACTTTGTGTGTAAAACATTATAACACCCTTATAAACCACCAGTGACCAAATTAATGCTGTAGTCCACAGGATTCAATTTAGTGTACTTTGGAGGCTATTCATCTTTGGAAATAAATCAAATATGATTTCTGCTTGTACTGAAAACTATGTACCATTGTTATAAGCTGAAAACTACTTCCAGACTTTGTTTTTCAACCAGGTGTGGCAACGTTTTACACCAGTAACACTGCACTGCTAAAACAAATCGTAATTTTGGAAACTTTTCAAATCGTGATTTTTATATGAGTTTGGTATAACCGGCATGGTTTCTTAACCAATAAAACATTTTTTATTAAACTTGGCAAGAATTAACTTAAGGTTTTGTTCTTGTTGCTTGTTAGATTTTCGATTATTTTTAGTTACTACCTTGTACTGAAACAGCGTTGTAATTTCTTCTGGGGTTTTTTCCCCCGCACCCTATATATGAGTTGTTAACCGCTGCTTGCACATGCCTTGCTCCCTGGTTGTTTAAATTATTGGCAATCTCTATTATACAGACTACAAAAAAATCCTTTTAATTTAAAAAAAACAATAGTGAGGAAAAACATAATTTGTTGCTTTACAATGCCCAATGACTTCAAGGATGTGTTTTCAGAACTGAAACTTAAATAGATATGTTGTTAATACATAAGTTAATTTCGCTTCTATTCAGAGCACCAGGGACATTCTTGAAGAAGACCAGCATATCAAAGATGGAGTCTCAAGGGTTTTGGTGGAACTTATTAAGAGAGAATGGCCACAACTATGGTGTAATCTATTTGGAGAGTTTACAATATTATGTGAAAAAGGGGTAAGAATAATTATATTGTCTGCATCAGATGTTCAGCTGAAAAAATCCTGAAAATTGATATTTCAGTTCCCTCACATTGTTCATTAACTCAAATAATGTATGTATGTTCATTTTAATTTGAAATGACAATCTGTCTTGAAACTTATTTTCAGTGCATGAATGAACACTGATTTCGAATTTCTATACATGAAGCATTTAATTCATAGATCGTCAATGATTTAAATAGATAAAATCATAAAATATAAAGGTGTCTCCCTGATTGCTCTGATTCTCCTTTGATTCACTTTATTAGCATTTAAATAGCTTATTGTGTAGTGGTTTCCTTTCTTCTTTTTATGGTCCTTTTTGTATTTTTAAAAAATAAAGACTATATACTTAAATCAAACAATGGGTTCCTTTGTTGCCAGGCAAAACAGACTGAGATAATTCTGCAAGCCATGCTGAGGTTGTCAGAGGATGTCATACGTTTTGACAATCTTCCCTCTAACAGAAGAAGTGATGTGCAACAAGCCCTAAATGCTGAAATGGGAAATATATTTTCCTTCTTCAGTTTTATTCTTATCAAAAACCTCGATATTTACAAGACTCAGGTGAGTATGGTAACAAGTAAATGAATGTTACGAAATGTCCTTGTAATTTATTTCAAATTGCAATGGCAATTCTGATTGTTCATATAGCCTTTAGTGTGGTCTTCTAAATATGGCCAAATGTGACCCTCTGCCTCGAAGCGGTATTAAGTCAGGATTTGGAAAACGAAGAAAACTGGTTTTAAAGTGGAAATGGTCAAAATTATCAAATTTCAGTTTTTGGTTGTTTCAGAAACAACAATCATTTTTCCACATGAAAACATAATAATTCAACATAAACATTGACGATAAGTTATATAAATTTCAAGTTTAAAAATGCGACTATCAGTGACACATTCAAAACGAGAGTTGACTTTCTCTCAGAGAGCCACCCTTTCCAAGGCTTAGTAATACCGAGTCTTTTTCTCCACCAATAAGATGTAAGATATCACAGCAAAGGGCTTGTCTTTATCTATCTCAGAGAAAGTATGACTGTTTCCACAATTTCATGGTTCAACCAATAATGAACTTTAAAAACTGTAAACAAGTCTAGGTTTTTTCCTGACAACCTTATAAATGAATGATTCTGATTGGTCAATGCTCATCACATGCGCTGTGACTGTAGGCCATAATGCTAGGGCGATGCTTCATGACGTCAGCATGCGTGTGTTACATATGTGTGTGTTTGTGCATTTTGATACACACCACGTGCTATTATTTCTTTGTCTAGCAGCATTGGATAATGATCGAGGTGAGGGTCCTCCTTTGTCCCTCTTTTTTTTATTCATTAAATTATAGGACATGCTAAGATTTAATAGGACAACAGTTGCCTAATCTTACACTTACAGTCACAGAGATTGTTGTAGGATAAACATTTGATTTTAAGTACTAAAGCAGAATAATAAATAGAGCCTTCAACAATTAATGAACGGAAATACGTGTAACTAAAAATGAAATGGATAAACAGACAGAAAGACAAACCTATTAATGGATAAATAGATAGGGTAGATAGATAGATAGATAGATAGATGAAGAGGGGAGAGAGACAAACAGAGAGAGGGAGAGAGAGAGAGGGAGAGAGAGAGAGAGAGAGAGAGAGAGAGAGAAGAGAGAGAGAGAGAGAGAGAGAGAGAGAGAGAGAGAGAGAGATGGATGTTCGTTTTGTCGTGCTTTCTTTGTATACTGAAAGAAAGGGGGGGGGGGGGGGGGGGGGGGTCTTTTAAGACAATGAACAATGTGGTGGAACGCTAAGGATAACTTGAGAGATTCAATAACACGTTTTAATGTAAGTCACTACACAATAAGCCCCACCCCTCCTCCTCAAGCTGTCATCTGACTCAAAATGGAAACAATGCAATGATTGATTTGACCAGCCCATTTCTTTAATTGCAATCTCATTGGTCAATATGTTTCCAGTTGATTGACTATGACTTACTTTGTATCAAAATGCTTTCTTTAAACTATCCCTACAATTCTTTGCTCCGCCTCCATCCCTTTCTTCATGTCTACCTCACTCTCTCCGTCTCCCTTTTGTTTCTTTCACACATACAAACACACACACACACACACACACACACACACACACACTAATACAGGTTTCAATCTTTATTCTATTTCCCTCGCGTCCTCTTAATGCACAAGCAGTCTCTCTCCCCTTCCCCTCTCGCTCCTCTTTTTCTCTATATATCTTTCTCTCTCTCTCTTTCTTTCTGTCTCTCTCTCTCTCTCTCTCTCTCTCTCTCTCTCTCTCTCTCTCTCTCTCTCTCTCTCTCTTTCTTTATCTCTTTCTCTCTCTTTCTCTCACACGTGTGTGTGTGTGTGTGTGTGTATTTTACTCTCTCATTCTATCTCTTCCTCTCTAATCCTCTTCTTGATAATTCTTGCCCTGCCCACCCAGCTTCACATAGTTTCAAAACTGTACTTTCAAATTATAAACCCTTCTTTAACTTTTGGTATTTTGAAATCTTATTTTCTCTATTGAATAAGACAAAAATTTCACATTAATAATTCTTATTTCATTGATTCTTTATTTAAATATCAAAAATTCTTGAAAATGTGAGCTATTGTCGGCATTTTTGTTTCAGTGTTTTATTTGTTTTAAGAACATCTTACATGATAATGAATAACTACAAAAGTGATAATTGGATTGTTTCAAAAATTTGTATGTTCATTATTAAATGTATAATCTAAGCTCATGCCAAATTTCACTATTCTCGTCAAATTTTCGATGCCCGAATCTAAGGAGTTATCTTTGCCCATTGATTTGACTGTGCGTGAAAACGGTGCCTCACTTCAAAGTCGATTTTCTCAAAACTTGGTTTTCACACTCCCCCTACTTCAAACGGTCATATCTCGGCATTCAATAATCAGAATTGTATAAATTTGGTATCAAATTTTAAAGCATAAAATAAGCTATGATTGGGTACCAAAAACCCAAAATTGAAAAATCCGACTTAATACCATTTCAAGGCGGAGGGTCACAAATGTGCTTTTTAGTTTCTGTTAAAATCTTCTTACATTCTACCTAATTTCCAGTTATCGCTCAATTACACACAATTCTTCCTTGACCTATTGTTGTAGACTTTTCCACATAAACATAAAAGTATTTTTGAGAAATGATCACATGTTAATCTTACATGAAAGCTTCAATGAAATTTTGTAATGCAGACAATCCTTGTAGAACAAGACCAGCTGAATAGTTTAAATGTGTTTGCTTGATAAGAGCAAATAAGTTTCATCAAGTTTTGTTGTGAGATACAATTTAAGCATTTCAAAACAAGGGGTAGGGATAATCCTTTATTGACAGGGTTCGATTTTACTTTAACCTGACATCATATTTTGCTGTCTTCTTTGAGTGACCTGTACACTAATGTTACTCGCTGTGGCTTCACTTGAAGACAGAGTCGCAGTGCTGCTGCTGCTAGATGAATAATGGAAGAAATTAGAATTAATTTTAAATAATTCAAATCTCACAGCAAAAGTGAAAATTGTCTTCCGGTCAACTTTGATTATCATAAATAGATTGTAAATTAATAATGGTCGTTGATATGTAAGTCTTCCACTTTTATTTGTTGACAGGGATTGTAAGTTTATGAAGACTGATTATATTATATGTCTCTCTTCCACCTTGATATTCCATCCACAGACAGGGATTGAGTCTTTGAAAGCCTGCAAGATCTGCCAGGCCACGCTTGACACCTTGGGAGGATTTGTGGACTGGGCAGCCATCAAACACATAATTGCTACTGATTTGCTCTGTGTATTGTGCTCACTTTTACTGGACAAGGAATTATGTCTGAAGGCATCAGAATGTCTCCTTATCATTGTGGGCAGAAAGGTATTGTATCATAGGATTGTCTTGAGTATTATACAGTCAAAGCAGATAATTGGAATACTACTTATATGGGACGACTTATTTATGACAAACTTTTTATATATACTTTCTACTTGAATTCTTGCATATTTAGACATTAAAAGTGATCCATGTGGATATTTAGAATTTATTCAATGGATTATTTCTATTCCACCAGAAATCTTATGCTGCTTTTTGAAAAATAGAATATAAAAATTTGAAAAGAATTTCAGAAAGGTAGAAGTAGAAGCTTTGATTGATTGAAACTTTTACATTTTGAATTAATTCTTGCAGGGCAAATTGCAGGATAGAAAACCATTGCTTATTCTTTTTGAGCACCAACCCATGACAGTGCTGCTCCAAGCTGCCAGGTAAGTTCTGAGATCGCATGAGTTTTTCTGGATATTTATCATTGCTTTTAAATCTGCTGTTCAAAGAATTTGTCTCTAGTTGATTATAAGCCATGTTGAAATTAAAAGAAATAAAACATCAGACTTGCTTCATGAATAGAAGCAAATTTGATTTGCCTAAGTTAAAGTCTTATTATTCATACCAAGGACATGTCATAAAAGACTAAAGAAGCTTCATGTTCAAAATTGCAAATTTAAGTTTCAATAACGGCTAACTTGCTCAAGCAGGAACCATCTGCTATATATTCCAAACCTACTCCCTCTCTTCAAACAATGTGAAAAAAAGAAAGATTTATGGCCTATATTACAGAGCATAATATAAAAGGACAGTGAATTTCAAGTTTGAGACAGTGCATTTGGAATCAAGATGAAAAAGAAGATATTTTAAATAATTTAGCTTGAAAGAGAATGGCCACACTGATTGTTGCTATTGGATACTTTATTGCATGTCCTTGATATATAAAAAGCAAGTTTTAAATGGTAAAATGAATATACTTTCTAAATAAAAGGTAATATCGTTATTAGTATTAGACTGAAATTTCACAAGAAAATATTTATAATACAATTTATTCATATTATCATTTAGTTTGAGTTTATTTGTGTTAATTAAACTATTTCTTTACTTATTTTTCAGTCATGCAGCTGCACACATAACAGAATCAACAAACTTTATTTTCTTGAAAAGATTGTGCGAAATACTTTTGGAACTTGGCAAACAGCTTTGCATGCTTTGGGTATGTACTTTAATGAGTTAGCAGTCTGGTATTTTAACTGTTTAAATATCAAATATTCTCTTGAAATTGTGTTATAAAGAGGAAAGATACGATTAAGAGAGGTGACATTTGCGCCTAATTATTTTTAAAAAAATCTTCTCTACATATTTGTTCGATTAAATATGGACATTTTATAATATCCTTGTAGCCTCACCATTATCTGTTTTGTTTTGCTTCATTTCAGGGTTCTGCTGAGAAAACAGAGCAGCCAAATAATTTCAAGATGTACTTGGATGCTTGTGTTGTTTTCTCCCAACATCCGAGTCAGGTGATTTTTTTATTTTTTTTTCAAACAATTGAAAAGAAAACAATTCAAAGATTGAAGTCATTAGCCGCAATAATATGAAATAGTTATTTACGTCCATGGAGACATCTTTTAGATACTGCTGGTCTGAACAATGAATTTTATACCATGCTTCAAAGTAGAATTTGGGCGCATGGGTTTATTGATGACACACTAGTCATAACTAATGTTAGTTGAAAGTTACAATGATAGCACTGTTATTTATTAATGCTGAATATACTCATAAGTATATAAATATAACAATTCCGAGTCTAATCTTTAAAGTGAAATTAATTTTTTACATCTTGTTCTTGGACTCATAGAATTGATTTAAGACAAAATCCATTTCAAATTACCATTTTAGTTATAAACATTTCCCAAGCGGGGGGAGATGGATTCTTTTAACCCCTCTAGTCCTCTTGTCATAAATTCTTTGCCCAAAAATATTACATAGGCCAGAAATATTAAATGTTAAAGACCCACTTCTTTAGTTTTAAATATTTATAGCAGTGTGCCAAAGATGAATATACATATGCATTGTATTGTTCCACTTTAACATTAAATCATATTTACCTAAATTGTTAAAGCTTTAAGTCATGCAGCTTAGAGCATTATAATATATTAAATGTACACATTGTTTTAAAAATTGTAATTTTTACATGTTTTCTTCTTCTCCTCCACCTTCCCCTCCTCCTGCTCCTCCTTTTCCTCTCCTCCTCCTCCTCCTCCTTCTCTTCTTCTCCTTCTTCTTCTTCTTCTTCTTCTTCTTCTTCTTCTTCTTCTTCTTCTTCTTCTTCTTCTTCTTCTTCTTCTTCTTCTTCTTCTTCTTCTTCTTCTCCTTCTGTTATAAGGTTTGATGAGAGAGTGATGAAAATAGTTTTTTGGCTTATTTTATTTTACAGAGCCTTCAACAAATGATTTTCTCTGTTTGGTTGACACTGTTACGACATCCACTTGCCTCAAAAGATCCAGTGTTTGAAAGTATCTTACCTACACTGGTGAAATGTTGCACTTTATGTCTGTACAAGGTATTGTCATTTTTCTTTTTGTACTTGCAATACATCTATATAAGCTTCATCAAGTAATTTTTGATAAAAACATTTTTTTAAAATCCTTTTTTCTTTCTTTTTTTTTCTTTTAGGTTTTCTTTTTTTTTTCTTTTAACTAAGAGCCATCCTATAGTTCTATGGCAACCAATACATTTTTATATATAATTGGTTTTCTGTTATGTTTGTCAGGCAGCTTTTATTTTTCAAATATTTTGCAATTGATCGTCCAATTTATTAGGACAACCAATGGGATGGTAATTACAAAAGTACAACTTGTTTGATGTGTGGGAAGTGACCTTTTCGTAATATCGTTATCAATGTTATTTCAATGGGGGTTTTTTTCCAATGGAACCTAAATTAAATTAGTTGTTTTGACAAATTTATAATATGATCTTTCACAGAGAATCTCTCATTGAAATATATATCTTGGGATTTTTGACAAAGTTATTTTCTTGCTCTAATTCAACCACCTGTACCTTTGATGTGAAATAATTTTAAGTGTTGAAATCTATTTCTTAAATCTGTCACAAAGGAAAAAGATAGAAAAAAAAGGTAAAATGGATATTTTTCAAGTGAAATTAGAAATTCATTATAATACAGCTGTTAACGGTTTCCCGGTAACAGTAAGGGAGGGCATTGCTATTAGAATATGTAAAATTGTCAATTTAATTTTAAAATGCAATTCGAGATCCTATGGATTATTTTTTCAGTTTCTTCTCAATTTTGTTATCCAGACCTACCATTTTTTATTCTGGAAGTTTCATGCTGCTGTTGCTTACAATTTTTTTTCTTCTGATTAAGTTGTGTTACAGAAATTAAAGATAGCATATATTATACCATTTACTTTTTGTCAAGGGTGATACGTTAATAATAGACGTTAATAATAGAAAAAATGAATCAGAACTAGAATAGCTTAAGAATTGACAAAACTATTTGGTTATGATGTTTTTATCACTTGAATTCTGTCAGGTGGGATATCCAAGTCAAAACAATTCCATCAGTTGTGAATATTCCAGATTGGAATTTGATTCGGATGAAGAATTTGGTACTGTACTTAGAAGTGAGTAATGTTTTATATCGTAACAAGTACAGGTGCTCATCATTGTTTGATTTGAAGATTTTGAAATTTACAATCAGTGTTGTTTTTTAAGGGTTTTTTTTTGGTTCTTATATCATTTAATTTTGGTTCAATATGAGATGAATTTAATTCACTGCTACTGCTGGTCTTTTTGTTTTCTTTTTCGTTTTTTGGGTTTTTTGTTTTTTTGTCTGCCATGGATAGAGGTAGTTAATCATTCACAATTTATCTGAAATACCAACTGTATTTATCATTATGTTTGTCCTCTGATTGATTACCTGTTAATTTTGTTTTACCAGCTGGAACAATCAGTCTTCATTGATTACTGTGGCATATTGAATTTTGATGTGCTCAACTGAACTTAACTCATCACTGACAGTTTGGCATGACATTGCTCTGCTTTGAGCAGTTCTTTGGGATTGATATTTGAAGTATAATATGAATCAAATTCTGATAATGGATTTTTTAATAAAAGGCCCATTACGATTTGTTACACAGACAGAGAGTTTGTAGATATTGACTTGGTTTGGATTTTTACACACATCTTGCTTAAAGGTCTAACACAAAGATCACTGAGCAATCTACGTCTTGTTCACAGTTGGAGATTTAGTGGATTCTTCTGATTAACTAGTCTCAAAAACACTAATAATATTGTTAGAATGCAGAGACAATTAACTATTATGCTCATAGAAAATTCGAAGTAAGATCAAAATGTATTATTTCATATCAAATGTTCACACACACAAAAAAAAAATCAATAGATTTTAGGAAACTTTTGATAACATTGCTATTGAGGCAGGCTTTTGAGTAGTAAATTTTATTTTAGTTTTGTGTCACCTGTCGTCTTTGTATGTGTAGGGCCTTTGACCACTTTGTGGATTATGCGCACTAAATAAATACATTATTATATTTACATTACATGTAAATAATTTTTTTTCTTCTGTTTTCCCTTGTGAATTTATGTTTTTAGTTCTACCCATAAAGTTCTAAGCTCTAGTTTGTAACTCCAAATATTGTTTCATTCCATTTCAGGTTTACGTAATTCTGTGATGGAGTCCATTCGTTTGATGACCTTAATGGCACCAAAGCTTACCTTCATGGCAGCCTCCACTTGGTTGCAAGAGGAATTGCAGAAGCCCATAGTCACTCAGTGTACTCATGCAGGTTAGTCTGCCTCTGAGCATTTAAGGGAATTGATGTGAATTGTTTCTCTGGACATATCCATCTGTTTATATACTTTCTCCTTCTTTCCTTTTTCATTTTTTAAAGAAGTCATAAGCCAGAATTTTGTTTCATTATGTTTTTAAAAAATCTCTATTTGGCTCTGTGTTCAATTTTAATTTCTTTTAACAGCCTCTAGTGAGAATGATTAACTTATATATTAGTGATTTTTATTGCAGATGTTGACAAAGGAATCTGCAACCTAAGCTCCCCATCGTACATGAGTTGGGATGCATGTTCTGTTTTTCTTGAGGATGTGATGAGTAAGCTTTTCCAAGCAGATGGAGAGAAACCAGATGTAAAGGAAGGTATTGAACTCCTTCACAGAGTGTTGGCTTACGAAAATCAGGTAATTGAACACTGGAGTAAAAAACTAGAGCAAGAGCATTTATATAGCACAATGTTTACTATCATGCTCAAAGTTCTTTACAAGGGGACCTTAGCCAACAGCAACACTTAACATGTAGGATGAGACATGATGCCTGCTATTCGATATTATGATTGTTTCCTGACAGTGGCAACGCTGTTAACAGCCAGGTACTCATTTTACACCTGAGTTTGGTGAGAGAATATGGGTAAAGAGCCTTCTCCAAGGATTCAACTATGCACTGCTCAGAGCAGGACTCGAATCCAGGACCTTTTGATTCAAAGGCAAATGTCATAACACAAGACCATATAGCTGCACTAGCTGAACATAGCTGAGTAGAGTTTGTCTTAAATCTGTAAGAAATTTCATCAAGGTTTGGTATGAAATAAAATATTTGTCCCTCTTTTTTTACCTTGATACATGTAAAAAAAATTTCTTCATCTTAAAGACTGCATCAGATATTTATATTCTCTTTTTGTAAGGCTAATTTTCTTTGATGTAAAGTACACATGTGTTAAAAGTTCATTCTCAAGACATTTGACACAAAGAGGCATAAATTTTAATTTATTTTGAAAAAAAACAAAACATAGGAAGGATATCATTTACATCAAATTTTCTGGTTTGAATAATGAAAATAATTCAAAATTTGAGTATCAGCTACCAATATTATTTCAATATTTAAAGTTTTGAATAAGTCCACAATTTTTCAACCATTTGAGAAGCTATTTCTGCTATTCTTTTGGTGCTAGACGGAAAGGTTTTGGATTATTTTTCATAATTCAACCTAAGCAAACTCATGAAAGCTTAATTTTTTCACAGCTGTTCAAAGTTAATTGATATTGATGTCTCTTTGTATCAAATGTTACGAAGGCAACATTTTGGCACAGTTGATATATGGAACTTGTTATTATTATTGTTTATTATAATCAAAATAAAATGTTTTGTCCTTTTAGTTATATTTGCCTTGTCCTAGTCTGAGATGTGTATTATTATGCTCTAATAATATGTATGAATATTGGTTTCCATTCCAGGATCCTCTAATCCTGTCCGCCATCTTGTCTTGTGTGTCCGGACTGTTCCCATTCCTAAACTATACACCAGAAACCCTGCCTAAAGTACTTGCCAAGGTGTGATACAAACTTTGCCTCTTGAAGCTCAATATATTGAAGAAAAAAACAATGATGAAGCTGCATGCCAACCTTTCTACTTTTGGTGGAATTTTTATGATTTTTGGATTACTTTTCTGCCACAGCCCACAAAATTCAAATTTTAAAAATATGAATGAATTTTTAAAAATAGATAATTAATATAATGCAATTTTACTACTTTAGCTTTTTAAGTTGTACAGCGTTGATTTCCTAAATGCCCACCACTTTAATGCCCGTTTCATCAAAATGTCTGCTAATTTGGTAAAACAGAATACTTGACTTTCTATTTTAATTATAACCCTAAGTGCCAGTTTTTCAAAATGGTTTGCGCCAAAATGGCTGCTGTGAAAACAAGTTTGGCAATCAAAAAAGAAAGAATGAAGGAATTTCTTGGTGATCCTTTGCGTTGTCTTGTAACAGAGTCAAGCATGTTGAGTCTGGTCTGTTACAGGATAAGTATCAATGATCAGAAAACTTTGGCTTTGGCATTATCACTGCATGTAAGGAAATTAAGACACATTAATCCCAATCACAGAAGATGTGAATCGGCACCTAGCTAAAGACAGTGTTGGATATTTTAAGAGTGCTAATACAAAATGATGCTAAACAAGCAACTTGAATTCTAAGTAATGAAAATATGGTTACAGATTGTTTGCTTTGGGAGCAAACAAAGCATTGTAGAGAGTGTCGATCAAGGTGAATCAGTTGAATATTGCTAAATTTTATGAATTGCGAAAATCTTAATCCTTTATCTCCCAACCAAAATTCATAAATCCAGCTTACAATTTCGAAGTATTTTTGTGTTTCAGATTTTCAATGCTGTTGTGTTCAACCTGCCTGGTCAGACCAAGTCCACCCGGTCCCAGGCTGTGAAAAACGTCAGAGTTCATGCTTGCTCCGTTGTCGTCAAGATTTGCAAACAGTACCCAGAGCTACTTTTGGTTAGATTATGCTTTATATTTATTTAGATTTAGAGAGAAAAGAAATCCATGTTACTCAAATAAGAATTCTTCCATTTGTGTAGGAAATATGTGTGAAATAAAGCATTAGAACAAAATTTCAATTCTTTAATGAAGATTGATACAAGTTTAAATCAACTGAAATAATCTTCAAAAAATGAGATATGTATTGATGGCTATAATATCAGAATGATAGAGGGATGAGAAGGACAAGATTCCAATAACCTTCATCCGTGATCAGTTTAACTAAAAGCATGAAGAGAAATTATTTTCTTAATTATACTGTTGTATCTTTCTACAGCCAGAGTTTGATCATTTGTATAGCTGTGTGAAGCAGCTGGATAGCGACAAGGAACAGTTGTCTCAGATGGAGAAGACAATTTTGGTGGAGGCTCTCATCATTGTCAGGTAGGATGAATTTGATTTTCTGAGATCTGGCATTCAATGCCATAAAATTACATTTCTCATCAATTTTTAGGTATTTAAATTTCTTTTATTTAATGTCATTATTCTCAAAATTGGCGTTTATTATGAGCAAAAATCATTATCCTTCAAATCAAGATATTGTCAGAAAACTATGAATTTCTCTGATTTTGTATTGGTTAGAATATTAGCTGTAAGTTTATCTTGAAAAGAGAGATTTGACTTGCTTTCAAATGCTTGATATTTTCTAACCAATAAAATAATGTCTTCTTATGCTTGTTCTTCCAGTCAAAAAAAAAAAAAAATCAATCAATTTACTTCAGATAGAGCAAGGAAAGCTGTCCATAGAGAGCCTTAATCAAGGCCTCCAACTGTGAAACCTCATCAAAACAACTGAGAGGCATTATCCATTACACCAGAGATGCCACTGAAAAATGATATGATTATGATCGATGCTAAGGCTAGCATTAATTATGATAAATGATTTTTATTTAAGATGTGGCTTATCAGTTCATTCATATGATGAAAGAATTGCAAAACAGGAATTTTATCCTTATATATTTATAAATCATTCATGTAGCTATTTGTTTCATTAAGTGGCCCATTTGCTGAACAACTCTTGCTTTTATTTTGCTCATATTAAGAAACCTTATTTTCCTAGATTAAATCACAAAAAAATTTGTTTTGTCTTCACAGTAACCAGTTTCACAATTTCAATCAACAATCATCATTTTTAGAGGAGGTCACTCTACCTGTCAAACAGTTGTGGACTTCTCCAGACTTTACCAGGCATGATACAAATCTTCCTCTCCCTCTCCTCCCGACTTTTTATAATTTGATTGTATTTACAGAAAATTAATCGAAGCACTCAATTTGATAATTGATAGAGAGTAAACACACAAAAATGGACCTCTATAAGGAAGTGGAAAAGCACTACCTAGATACGATTTGATGGTACATTGTTGCTTGAGTGCATTGTATTTGATATTTACATTGTGTCAAAGGTGATGATTGTTAATTAATGGGTTGTTTTAGATGGTCAAGTGTTCTGCTGCCTTGAAAGCAATTGCAGGATCAAAGCTTTCTCTGCCTTGGTTATTATCAATGCATGGCACATATTATATATTAATTGTAGAAGCCCTTTCAAGGTTTGAGGGCCATTGCGTTGAAGTTAATTCTGATTTCTGTTGTATAAAAGGGATAAAATTACTTGCCCCCCTTTAGATAGGATACTGGTCTATTTTTTAAAGTTCTCCCCATCAGATTTAACTTAAACCCAGCTGTTCATTCACTGTTGTAGGGACAGAGGGGCGACAGAGCCTTTTTTTTTTTTGTATATTTTTGTGACTCATGAAAGGTAACTTGGCATTTGTAACAAATTCTAACCATTGAAATGTTCCAGGGCATTCTCATCGCCAGAGTGTTTCATGTCTTATGTGGGCTTGGACCAGGCTGCTGTAGAACCAAGTTCTGCTGACACTTGTGGCATCAACCGGTCTCACGTAAGTCTAGCTAAAAGAAGTCATTTACATAAATTTATTAACCCCTAATGGGCTGTTGATGGGAAATATATATGCTATTAAACCAAAAGCTAAAAAAAAAAATGAAAAGTAGAGTCATAAAAGATAAAAGCTGTTTGACAACCAGGATTAACATTCAACGTGTTGGATATAAACAATATTTTACTCATGGAAGCAATTTCACTAATTTTTTTTTCAGAAAATTTGTCCTGTTGTTTGCTTTGTGAACATTGGGTTTCATTTTAGAATTGTTTTTGAAATCTTGAAAATAAAAAAAAATTACTTTTGAGTGTCAGTTACAACACTCTCAGTATATTCTGATATGATATGATAGGGAATTGATAGCCAGTTTCTTGCTTTGGAGTGCAATAATTTTGTTTCTTTTTGAACTATGTTCAGAGAAATACATTACAAGAATATTAGTTATCCCATCAGCCTGTTTTATCACCTTTTCATCTTTTCCAATCAGATTACGTATTGTATAAACACCAGTCTTGCTGTGATCAAGAGAAGTCAGTGTCCTGTTGACTTTGCGGTTAGTAGTCCTGGATTAATATTTATCAATGGCTCATTAATTTTGAAATATGTGATTAGATTAAAAAAATTTTTTTTCAAATGTGCGTTACTGAATGGAGCACTGGCTGTTTAGTTATTTTAAACAAAAGTTATGTTTTTTAAAACTTACATCAGGCCTGAATATTTTTACATTTAAGCATTGTCCAGTCTGTATGTGTAAGTGTATGTGGGGGGGGGGGTGTATTTGCTATTTGCGTGTGTGTGTGTGTGTGTGTGTGTGTGTGTGTGTGTTAGTATGTGTTGTGTTTGTTTGCTAAACCATTTCATCATGTCAAATAAAGGACATCCAATTTGATGCTGCCAATGTTTCATTCTATGTTACTTTTTCAATCGGTGTGTGAGCTACTTCTGCAATTTTTCCCCTTCATACAGGTAAATTTATTTGTGTAATTCGACTCCAAAAAAATCCCCATTACTTTAGATGAAATGATCAAACTGAGTGTAATTAATTCTTTTTCTCTCCAAATAATGATTTCTTTTATCATTCAAAACCCTCTCATTTCTATCTCTAAGATTAAGGGTCAAAATATGAATTTGTCTCCACAATCTCCTTTAAAATAGATAGGAACATCTAGAACAGGTAACAAAATCACAAATTGTGTAACATAAATTTTTAATAAATTTCACTTAATCCTTTTTTTTTTTGCAGTTGGCTCAGAAGGGAGGTTTTGTCATGGCAGGGGAGTCGGGAACTGTCATGCGAAATCCTGCATCAATACATGTCATGCCTCTGTTGGAAAACCTCCTTATTCTACTCAGGTAAGCATTGAAGTGAGGGAGACAATGGATTTGACTTGAAGATTCCTCATAATACCAAAAGCTGGAGATGACTAAATGAGCCAATAAAATGGAGAGTAAAATAAAGGGAGTAAATGTCATTCATGTAAAAGATACAACACAAAGTAAACTGTTTCAGCCTTTAACCGTCTTCAGGTAAACACCTGCCCCTTTTTTATCCCCCTTGTCGCAAAAAAAAAAATTGCATTATGTTAATGTAAAATAATAAACATTTTCTTTTCTTATTTTTTCTCTCTTTCTCGTTATTATCTGTGTTTACCCGAAGAAGGCTAAAGGTCAAAACGTTTACCTTGTGTTTTATCTTTTACATGAGTCACAGTTATTCCCTTACTCCCAGATAACTCTTATCTAAATGACGACAATTTTTGCACGCTCAAAAGGTGCCATAGTGATTAAGTCATATATCTATAGTTTGTAAGATTGGGTGATAATTGAATATCAGTTGTATTTTATGATAATTGTTTTAAAAGTTATCAAAGTTTATGACTTGATAGAGATGCAGAGACTTTCATATAGTTTGAAAGGAAACAAAATACTATGAATGTCAGGAGAAGGGGGGGGGGGGGGGGGGGGGGGTTGGTTAAAAGTGATCTCCTCTGATACTTTAATTTTTACCCTTGGATTTACTCCCACTCAATAATTTTGATTAATTTTCTCAAGGACTTACAACTGTCTATGGCTGCCCCAATACATTAGCTTGCGGCACCAGGATTTTGTGAAGGCATATGACCTGATGGAACATGAATGTCTTATGATGCAAGGTGATTGTTTATTTCATATTGTATATCTATAGATGTACTTTTTATATTCATATATATAGAGAGCATGTTTAACAGACTCATCACCATGTTGTACTAATTTCTCCATCCAACAGTTCCGAGGTAAGCTTTTACTCCTCAATTTTGTACCATACATGTCATCAGGCACTCGTTTTGTAGTCTGACAATGATGATATAAAGTGTGATCAACATTTATTGTTGTAATACTTTTTGTCTGCAGCATATCTTTAATCATGTTTCACATGGATGTCCTTTTACAATATGAATGACAGGCTCAGCATATGGTTTTGTTGTCTTGTAGTGAAGTGAGAGATTAAGAATTATTATTTATCTGCTGCTGAGTTTGAATAAATATAGGTTTTGTTATTCCAAATACCAGAACAAAATGAAGAGAAAACTCTCCTACTAATTTGTCGAAACAACCACTATTTTTGCGATAAATACAATTATTTTCAACTCGAAAACAACATATAATTTCCTTATTTAATGGCACCACTAATCAGATTTTATAATTATCATTAT
This sequence comes from Berghia stephanieae, assembly GCF_034508935.2. Classification (NCBI taxonomy): domain Eukaryota; kingdom Metazoa; phylum Mollusca; class Gastropoda; order Nudibranchia; family Aeolidiidae; genus Berghia; species Berghia stephanieae. The sequence goes on from NC_088360.1 coordinate 35,608,816, forward strand.
TAGATAGATTAATGCTTCTGGTAATTGATTCGTTTTATGAAATTTCTTGGAAATTAGTTTTATCACCTCTTACAATAAATTTTATGTTCATTTCATATTACAGTTCTATACAAAAAAATATGGGGTATAATGATAAGTTAGAATTGCACAAGGATATTAGCAATTCTTTGCCCATCATCAACTAAATATATATATATTTGTATGTAATCTCTTCCTTTCATGAACTCACTAAAGATTGACAATGATATCGTAATCATTTTGGTCATACGTCACAACATAATTTGTCCATGTATTTTCCAGGCATCACTCCTTCTTTCCAAGACAACACTGACTCCCTGGTGCACAGACAGCCCTTAGAACGCATGCAAAATTTCATCTCAGGAGTCTTTGACAATAGGTCAGTTTAAATATCTTTAAATGCTTTTAGAATCAAGTGTCTGTCAGAGAGAGAGGGGGAGAGGGAAGGGGGTGGGGTGGGGAGGGGAGGATGATAAAAATCCCCAAATAATGATTGAAAATCCACAAGGAAGCACAGATTATAAAGTTGATTAATCGTTCACTTCATTCAATTGTTTTATTTACCTCTTGTGCTGCTTTTTGGTCTCGTTGTATGACACTTGTCTTTGGACCAGTTGGTTTCTGGTTCGAGTCTCACTCTGGGAAGCGCTAAGTTGAGTTCTTGGAAAAGTCTTATTACTCACATTCAATCACCGTACTTAGATATAAAATGAGAACGTGGTCGGTTACAGCATTATCTCCGTCGCAAAATAATTGTAATATCATATTATAGGGGTCATGTCTCGTCCTATTTGTTAAGTGTTGATGTTGACTTGGGACCCCTTGTAAAGTGCTTTGAGCACACATTGTGGATTTTGCATTATATAAAAGCTCAAATTAAAGAAAATAAATTTTAATAAGTTATTCTCTTGATATCAATTTTGGTATTTATTTATGAAGGAGATTTTTATTTTATGAAAATCAGCTTGGTTAAATAATACACTCAAATAAATAGCAGTGCCTCTTGCAAACTTACACTTTATGTATCAGAATTATACTAATAGATGCGAGACAAGAGCAAAAAGCCATATTATTGACTTCACTTGTTTATCTCTCAGCCTTCACATCCTTGGTAATGCAAGTCAGTACCTTGGGTTGGAGTTTTACTCAGTGACTCCCTTGATCAAGACCATCAATGAAACCTTGGCCAGCAACTTGAGACTTCTCCCGGAACACAAAATCAAAAGCCTTATTCGTATCCTTGTTATTATTATTTTATTTTTTTTACTATTCACAAATAATCAATGTTTACATGGAAGAAATATTTCAGCCAATATTTCAAGAAAAATGTGTGTAAAGTCAGGTTTTACTTATGATCAGATATCAGTTCTTGTACTAACAATTGAATGCCTCTTATCGATTACTGTTAATTGCTTTCAGTTGGATATACAGAAAATTTATTTTGTTTTTTATCTACATTGACGAACCTGTAATGGCGTCTGATTAGCACTGAATTCACTGCTCTGACCTTAACACAATTCTGTCAGGAAATTTTGTCAAACAATATATGCAGTACTGCCCCAAAAGTATGTACAAGAATGTCTGCATTCCCTTCCTATGTGCTCTCTGTCCAGAAATTTTTGAGGTGAGATAAAAACACTATTCATTTGCATATTAGTAATATATCTTTTTCCATCTTTTATGTGCAAAAAAGTATATTATAATCTGTCATAATTATTTTACCGATACTTCTATGTCAAATCTACTTTCCTTTGTGCTTTTTGAAACGGATGTGGGAGTTACTTTTTATTCATTTTTTAATTTTGATGTACATATTGATAATTGTGTAAGCCATACAAACAGAATTATGGGAATAATCTATAGAACCTTTAGAAGTCTTGATAAAACCATATTTTTGTATTTGTATAAATCGCTCGTTCGACCAATTCTAGAATACGGAAATTGCATCTGGAGCCCATTGTATAAAAGACAATCTATTAGTATTGAAAGTGTACAGAGGAGAGCTACCAAAAAGATTTATGCCATACAGTATTTATCTTATAAGGAAAGGTTAGAATTTCTTGACTTACCAAGTTTGAAATATAGAAGAATTCGTGGGGATTTAATTCAGGTTTATAGATTGGTACACGGTCTAGATAGGATAGTCTTTTCTGATTTTTTTTCATATTCTAATGTTACTTTTACTAGAGGGGGACAAGTTTAAGATTTTTGTCTCTAGATGCAAAACAAACATAAGACAAAACTGGTTCGGTATTCGTATTGTCCAAAAATGGAATAATTTGAAATTTGAAACAAAGAATGCAAAATCTATAGATTATTTCAAGGTGTTAGCAGACAGGGAATTGTATGATGGGAGATTTATATATGACGAATAATACTTGTTTGCACTGCTGATGACATGGCTTTCAATCTTGTATGTATATATTATGCATTATTATATTATTATGGTTTTCTTCTATATGTATGGATGTATGTGTGTGTGTGTGTGCGTGCCTGTGTGTGTGTGTGTGTGTGTGTCTGTGCATGTGTGTGTGTGCTTTGCATGTCACGGCTAAATATATATTTTTGTCCATCTCACATACATGCGTACATTTAAGTTGATATACTATCTTTACCACATGTATCATTATTGTGATCTTTCAATCAATAGATTTCTAGCATTACAATTAATATTAAGGGCAGTCAAGGGATTTTATCTATTTCGCCCTATGCCATATGTTATGTTATGTTCTGGTACTGTGTTTTCTACCACTCTCTGTCTATTTGCTGAGTTGCTTCTGTCTTTTTCTTGGAATAGGATTATTTGGTTTAGGCATGTCCGCTTGTTCTCACCACACTCACCTCTTCGATGCACAGAGTTGCAACTTCATGACAAGACAAGACAAATGTATTGTTATAATTTTAGGGAGATTGTATTTTTTCCTTGTAAATCATCTCTTTGCTGTGTACTGATAAATTTTCAGTTTTGAATATATAATGGTTTGTATATATTTGAATGTTTTCCTCTTAGTGGGACCCTGTCTTCGTGTCTGGATGAAACTTTTTAGGTGCTTTCAACTAAGAACACTGATAGTGTACTCTTGGAATTGATATCTTTTCCCTATTTGAACCATTCCCCGATGTCTTACTTTTTCTCGTGTGCTTTCAATAGTAAATCTAGAATATTTTAGCGGGTGGTTGGATGGGAGCATCACCCTTGAATCATATACCTATGATGTTCGTATGGGTGTACGATCCGATAGTGATGTCGTTTCTTCTTCTCTTTACTAGCCTATCCTGCTTCTTTGGTTTGTGATTGTATTTTTGACAGGGGATATTTTTTTTTTCTGTAAATCTTCTGCCTGTTTGTTCTTGGTTATTTATAATTTAGCTTATGATATCTTTAGGTTATGATTTTGATTTACATTTGTACTATTTTTGTTGGATTGCTTGTTTTTTTTGTTTCAGCGGTCTCTCATATAACCTCAATTGTGTTGGAAGAGACCTAAAGCAACAAACAAACAAACAAATAGAATATTTTACTTTCCCATTTTCTTCCATTTTACTGACCTTTAAATGATCTAAATTTGTTGCAAGTACTGTAAAAACCCTCAAAAACATACAAACAAACATGTAATCGGGAGTTAAAACATGGTTATTTATTAATTAATGAACCATTTCATGAAATTCTGAGTAAATACAATAAATAGTGTAGAATGCATCGCCAAAAATCTGAACATTTTAGCTTTCACAAGAGGGATTGAAATCATTGACAAGGTATCAGTGCACTGCATTCTTTACTATTTGTATAATTTTTATATTTCTCAAACGTTTTAACTTCCCCAGACTTTCATCTGAAATTTTCAAATTCTGTGAATGTGTTTTTACTAGGTCATTGTATTTGTTTTCTTTCTTTCTTTTTTTTTTACAGAGGTTGAAAGCTAAATGGCTTGTAGTATCCCAGCGTGTTAAGTAAGTTCTGAATATGTAATCCAATCTGCAGATAAAACACATCCTGGTTTAATTTCATCTATGGATTTGACTGTATTTCCTCAGAAATGTGTGAAATGTATATTTTTAAAAGAGAATTTTTTTGTCTGTTATCTTTTGAAAACCAGTGAGATAACCCTTTTTAACAAGATTTTATTTTGTCCTTTTTCTTAATTTTTTTTTTTTTTGTTGTTCTTAAATTGAGATTGCCATATAATGAATAACACTGCCCTAATTTGTTTTGACTAATGTTATCTTCCTTAATGTATGAATGAGAAGTTTTATTCAACTTTTTCCAGACATTTAATATTATTTCAATCATATCCATCTGTTTTCATCAGGAAAGTAACAATAGTGTGCGATTCTGAATTCATAGCACAGGTCGCATCATTATAACTGCTGTATTGTTGGAAATGGCTGGCTTTACATTCATAATCAGATGAAAATGATTGAGAGAAGTTATTAGGTTTTTAAAAATTCAGTCTTGCTGTTTCAGGGTTAATGAGATATGCACATCAGTACCAAGAGTATCATTTTATTCACTATCCATTGTTTAATCTCCATTAAACCAGTGATGAAAATGAGGACGATCATCAGGAATCCCAAGAAGTCATAGAAGATCTTTTATTGAGGAATGTAACAAAGGAGTATCTCGAACTTTTGAGTGAGTAATTTTTTAAAACCTTTACTTTACAATTACACAGGAAAACCTAATTAAAACTTCCAGAGTTCTATAGTTTTTAATTTACTATTGATTGAAAAAAAGCTTTACAATGGTTTATTCAAAGGAGATAAATTGTGGTGATTTTTTTTGTTATTGATTTCATATGACCTCTGATTTATTTTATAAATGTTTTCCTAAACTCTCTACAGCAATTGTGCTAACCGGTAAAGGTGGTACCACAGCCGAAGTGAAGGAGGAGGAAGCCATGGAGGATGGAGATGGGCCTGCCAAAATGCCTGGAAACAACCAGGCTGTGTTTAAAGAGTTAAATGAGCTTGGGGCCCTTGTTCTTGGCACACAGGTTAATAACTTCATCTAACAGTATTTAAGTTAAAGCATCAGATTTTAAGAGCATCCAATTCAAAGAGCATAGTCTTTGTTATTAATTTATTAATGTTGGCGTTTTTGTCTAATAGAAGAATATCTTAATAGATTGCGCTATATATGAAAATACAACAATAAACAACAACAACAAAAAAAACAAAAAACTTTTTACTTATTTTATTGTTATCATGATTATTTAAAACTGTTTGTAGAATTTATAATTATGAAGGATAGAAATAAGAGAAAAAGCTAAGATACAAGCAAATTGGGAATCTTGTTTATGTCTGTTGTGGGTACTTTTTCTCGCCTTAATTATTTAGGACAATAGTATTGTTTTTATGAGGCCACTACTGAGGATTAAATAATCATCAAATTTTCAACTTTATCACTCATCATTATAACTCATACTGTCAGTTTTTACTTAATAAGTTTATACTTTACATTTAAGTTTTGATTAATAATCAGGAATTGTTATTTTTCTTCTTCAAACTTGTTTTTTTTTCTATTGGTTGTGTGTAAATTTCACATTATCATCTTTAATCAATTTTCATTTTACACTTGCATTGTTGCTTTGCAAACAAATCGTTCTGGGTGGGGTTCCTTACCTCCCATAGTGGGCAGGGAGGCACTTACTGTGTCTTCTATCTCCCTACATCAGTTTTCCAACATGCTTTCTGTCTTTGTCTTGGAATGAGATTACTTGGTTTTGTCTAGACCCTGGCTGAGAGGGAAACAGTCAAAAGTATGGTTAGTTTTGGGAGATGATATTTTTTTCTTTCTAAATCATCTCTCTGTTATGCATTGTTATTTTGTATTTTTAACATATGATTTGTAAACATTTGAGTGTATTCCTCTTAGTGGGATCTTGTGCTGAGGTCTGGGTGAGACTTTTAGGTGATCTCAAACTAGTACTTTGATAGTGTGCTCTTGGAATCTACATCTGATCCCTATTTGTTCCCAGTTCCCCTATGTCTTATTTTTTCTTGGGTGCTTTATTTGTAATTCTAGAACTTTTTACTATCCCATTTTCTTCCTTTTTACTGGCGCTGATATAACCTAAATGTGTTGCAAGCGCCGTAAAACCCTTAAAAACAACAAAACAAACAAATCGGTGGGGTTTTTTTGGTTGTTTTTTTTAAATTTTATTGATGGATGAAGATAAAATGCATTTTATGTTGCACAATGAACAAATTATACTATTCATCAAGGTCAAAATTGAATAATGAAGAAATCTCATGGATATGAAAGTATATCATAATAACCAGCTTGCCTATTTCCTCCAGGAGCTCTATCCTTCCATCGTCATGTTCCTCCTCACTGGTTTGTCCTGGCCCGATACCTGGGCCTGTCACAGATGTGCTGTCTTGTTGTGGCCTGTTTGTAAACAGGTAACATTATATGATAAGATCGATTTACAAATTAATAAAACACTGTAACATTTTAGACCACTTAGATAATATATTTTAGAAAATTGTATATTCAATACTGAGCTATATCAAAAAACAGTTCGTTTTTGGATTTTTATCAAATTGGGATCCTGATAGCCCAGTTGGTAGATCATTCACCTAACAAGTAAAGGGACCATTTTTAACCCTTTCTCCAATCGAGATATTTTCTGACTCCATTGACTATGGAAAGTACTTTAAGATAGATTAGCATCCTATCCAAAGTCAGCAAACAAGTGCTATTGTCAAACAATACAGGAATGGGGATCAACTAGGGCTCCAAGAGCCTCATGGGTTTAAGGGACTAATTTATTTTTAAAAAGAGATTCCATGAGTCTTCTTTTTCTATAAGTCAATTACATACATGTGATGAAAGAAAAGAGATTAACATTTAATAATGAAGCGACTGTTTTTATTCTTTACTGTGCAAAATCTTAAAAATTCATTTTGTTGGGAAAAAATACCAAATGAATCATCAATATATTATGATAGTAGTAAGCAGGTCAAGTCATTCATTATTTAATCACAACTCTGGATGTGAATTTTGTCGTAAATGGAAGGATTTTATTTTGAAGACCTTGGAGTTGTCAACGATTTGTCTTTAAATTTGACTTGAGTTACTTCTTAGAGTGGTGTTTTCAATTTTAGGGTTGGGAACTTATATATGTACACTATTCTTGAGCATTAGCATGACTTTAGTAGTGTTTTATTCTTTTTTGAAGATGAATTCCCAATCCAAAAGGCATAGCCTGTTCAATGCAGGTAACCTTGCCTCGAACTTCACTCTTCGCATAATTCAGGCACACAAGCTCTCATACAATATCAAAGTTTGTATCTTTATTGGAAAGCTACCAAATAACCGATGATATATTATTAAACAAAAATGGAATCATAAGCTTTGATATGGAACAGAATTTATTTCTAGAAATATTTCAGACTCAAACCTTCTTCAGCCAACAACAAAGAACAGCAGTACAACAGTAAGCATTGTTTTTTATGTAACTGAAGGGTTAGACATTGAAATGCTCCTCGTTATTTACATTTTCCTTTCCAGAAGCTGCTATGATCATTTTTGTCAATACTCTCCCTGTCCACAGATTCAGGGAATATTTTATTTACCTTTGTTAAAAAGATGTTTGATTGAAACATTAATTTTTTTGTGTCTTATATTTCTAAACCCAATGACATGTCAACTCACACTATCTCCCTCCTAGCTCGATGCCAGTCAACAGATGTCAATTGACGCTCATCAACATGTGTTCATGTCAATCCTGTCAGGCTTACAGCTCAATGGTATGGACACTGCCTGCCAATCCATACTTATCACCATGGCACTCAGCTACTATGAGACTTATGTAAGTTATAAAAAATAAGATTACAGTTGTATTTACCTATCCACATAAAACTGCATGCTCTAAGTGCTTCATAATTTTTTTTTAAAACTCCTGGTGATGGAACAGTATTTGTTTAACTCATAGGACAAGACATTAACATGCAACCTGTGTGGCAGTATTTCAATTTTTGGACCTAGACACCCTGCTTTACAACAGAGATACCGCCTTACCATGACACCACTGTGACACATTTTTTATACTTTTCTACATTTTGTTTACTTGGAGTTTTGTTCTCTTCACTATTATATGGAGAGTGTCAATACTTGATGACAGAGTAGGTATTATGGCAAATCTTGTTGTGAAGCCAAGTAACATTGAATATGGTCAGTTACTGAGTTGATGATAGTGATTGCCAAAACTCTGACTTCAGTCATTTAGATAGAACACTTTTCAGCCATGCTTCTCTTGCTTCAGGTGTGAATGAGTAACTAGTGATTGACTGTGATAAATGTTCTAAGAGAGATGATTGTGTGCAAGTAGCTTTTACTATTTGAAATGGAAATTTGGCTCCATATAGCATTTTTTAATGAATCCTTTTGATGTGCAGTAAACATGGTAAAACCTTGGAACTGTTCTGTATACATGTGTAGTTATCATATTTAAATCATTACCCCTATCAAAAACAAACAAACAACAGAATGATTATATTGCATATGTCTTATCCATCATGATTGAAAGCTTAAGGTGTATTACATATATAGATATAAATATTTAAGATGTAAAGTTGTCCTACAGAATTATTATTAAAAAATACAGTTATTGTTACAAAATTATTTTTAAAAAGACCTCATTTAAAACATAATGACTTTTGTTAGAAACTATCGGTTGTGGATAGTGAGTGCATTTTGAATAAGCATAGAGGATATTTTTGTTTCTCTATTTCAGCATAAGCAGTACCCAGTGCTCAGTTTGGTGTTAGGAAAGATTCCAAATGTTCAACCCAAACTTATTGCAGTAAGTCAAGCACCTCTTTGCCTTTGACTTGAATTGTCTCTACCATAATCACACCGTCAACACCATCATCTATCATAAACACCACATAACCTTTCAGTGCAGAGCAGATATAACAACACATGACATCAAAGTCACTTTTTTTTTTCTACGTAACATAATTTAAGATCTTGTATATCAATATAAATCTTACAAGAAAACTGTTATATCGACATAGCAATCTATTCTGCCCTAACCAACAAAAGGACAGTATCTGGGCTGACTCAAATCCAACCAGTTTTGCCGCAATCGACACATTTAGTTTTTTCATTCATAACTCTTTAATTCTATTACATAGTGGAAGTCTTCTAACATTAAATAATAGCTGATGATAAATTGCGTTTTTCTGTTAGTCGGCGATTTCATTGACGTAATATGTTGCGTAATATTTTGAGATACTGTTCTTTCTTGGTTAAAGCCAAGCAAATAACTCTACCTGTAACCAACAAAAGGACAGCATCTTATACGACCTTCTCACATACTGTTCACCCTGGTTAACCGCAATGCAAAATGCTTCGTCCATATTCACCAAAAGAACAGTATCTAAGTTAAGAATATAGCAAAATACGAATCACTCGATCGACAAACGTTTCACGTCAGCGAGGGCGAGCACTCGCCATCACGGACGAGTGAGAGGCAAGGCTAAGTGTGTTTGACCTGGCGTGAGGGGAATGAATAAATTATCTCCGTCAAGTTTGTAGGCGTGACTCTGATATAATATTACTACATTAGACTATTCCTCAATCTGTTAGACCCTGACTCCTTTTTCAAGATGAGTCTATTTTTATTAAGCATCATAGCTTTAATTTACGCTTATTGATGATTTTGGCTATCTTGTAAATTAGACTTTAATTGTGTATCCGGGTTTTGTCATTGTACAACGATATGGGGTGAGGAGTGAGTGATAGTCAATTAAACCTAAGAATAGCTGGAAAATAGGTATGTCCCCCCCCCCCCCCCGCCTCCAACACGTACACACATATCCCTTTTTGTTTTAAAATCAATATCTTCATTGTCATAGGAAAAGAAAAGCATGAAATGGAACGAAATCTGTTGGTACATTTATACTGAATGAAATAGGCGACACCATTCTTACTAAAGCTAAAAGGTGCCTAAATTATGAGCTAATAAGATGAACAGAAAAATTATTTTGTCTTTAGCTAATTTCGCTCACAGGGAGTTACAATAGTACAATTTAGATAAAACAAGGGGATTAATTAAAAGTTCTGCTATATTAGATTACGAATTTTGCTTATTTTATTCATTTCTATGTACATAGATTGTATGGTGTTATTCACGTAGCAGCTTGTTATGGAAAGATGTTTATCAATGATGGCGCTAAGGTTTTTTGCTTTATTTGAAAATTCTATTGTGCTATTTCTGAGAGAAATAGGTGAATTATTTGCCTTCCACACTTTAAAATCTCAGTTTTACTATCATTTACTATCATTTAATTTTAACTTGTTATGGTACATTCAAGATTTAATTAATAATGTATTAAGAATTGTAAATTACTTAGGGGTACTGAATCATAAATTTGCGTATCACCAGCATTAAAATGATAACTCAGATTGAATCTGGATATCACACTAGAAAGGGGGTGCTTATATACAAAAAAAAAAGGACAAGGCCAAGAACGCACTCCAAAGTTTAGTAAAACTTGTTCTAACTGAATACCATTCACCACGACAGTCTGCCATTGATCCTGTAAATACATTTTTGTATGATGTAAAACGTTTTAAGGGCAATTCCTTTTACGCCTACGTATTTTCTAGTCTTCTTAACAAAATGTAATGGTCAATGGTGTCAAAGGCAGCTGAAAGATCTTAAAGGCATAATAAATTGATATTGTTAGCATCCGCATTATATAACAAAAGATTTTAAGAAGCGCCGTTTCAGTTCTGTGTTGCTGTTTGTAGGCTGACTGAACTGTGTTCTTAAGTTCGGAGATAACAATTGTGTCAGTACTACCTTCTCCAAAAGTTTGGACAAAAAATAGAAGGATGTGTGGAAAGTGAGAGATATGAAGACGATGAAAAAGAAAAACACAAAAACCCCCAAAAGACAACTAAACAAAAAAAATGCCTGGACAGACAGTCACACCGACACCCATACACACACACAAACGCACACACACACACACACACACACACACTAATTAGTTGAAATGAATGAAAAATAAGTATACTTAAGTTAGACGTTTGGTTGACCAACAAGCAAGGGGATCCGTTTTTTATTGCCAGCTGTATAAAGTTTTGTAATGGTTTTGCTTTCTGTTTTTTGTTTTTTTTAAATTTTTATTACTTGTTTATAAAGTCCCTCTGCCCACCAACCAGTCACTAAATAGCTAGCTTGATATGTTGATCTGGTGGAAAGTAATACGTGAATATTTCAACTTATGTCATAGATTAGATTGATTTTGAACTCAGTGTCTGCAGCAATTTAGTCTTTAATCACAGGCGCATAATTTAGTCAAAGATATAAGAACTGCAATCCAAACAGTTGTTAAAAGCAGGTATTTCCACTTTTAACATCCAACGGACGAGGTCAAACTTAGATGTCGCTGGGTCAAACACACGCGTTGTGGTATGTCACTACTGCTGTCAGATGTGAAGCTCATGCGTTCGATTCTATAGACAGTATGCGGTTAGTCTAAGGGAGTAAGATATAAATATGTGTGCGTGCGTATGTGTGTGTGTGTGTGTGTGTGTTTATGTGTGTGTTTGTATGTGTGAAAGAAACACGAGGGAGACAAAGAGAGTGAGCGAGACTGGTAGATAAAAAAGGGGGAAAAGGAGGGAGGGGGTGGAGCAAAGAATAGGTAGGGATAGTATAAGAAAGCCCTTCGTTTCAAAAGAAGTCAAAGTCAATCAATGGAAAACATATTGACCAATGAGATTGCAATTTAAAAAATGGGACTGGTCAAATCATTTGTTGCATTGTTTCCATTTTGAGTCAGATGACAGCTTGAAGAGGAGCGGGTGGGGCTAAATTTGTAATGACTTACACGAAATCATATAATTGAATCTTCTTGTTTGAGCTGCAACGTCGAGTTATTTAGGACCTGCCACTCGTTATCACAACCCCTTGTCGTCAATGTCAGCTATTAATCTCTCCTCCCTTTTTTCTTTGGGTCCACTCCAGTGACATCTATATATTATTATGAAGTCCTAGGTTCACTCACATTGTTTATTGTCTCAAAAGACCCCACCCTCCCTCCCATTCCCAATGAATACACGTTAAAACGCTCTCTCTCTCTCTCTCTCTCTCTCTCTCTCTCTCTCTCTCTCTCTCTCTCTCTCTCTCTCTCTCCTCTCTCTCTCCTCCTCTCTCTCTTCTCTCTCTCTCTTATTTATTAATTTATTTATTTTTAAAAAATATATCTCTCTGCATCCATCTCTCTCGCTCTCTGTTTGTTACTGACTTTCTCTCTCTCTCTCTCTCTCTCTCTCTCTCTCTCTCTCTGTGTTTCTCTCTCTCTTTCTCTCTCTCTCTCTCTCTCTCTCTCTCTCTCTCTCTCTCTCTCTCTCTCTCATGTAAACAACGCGATAGAAAGTTACATTGCTCCTCTATGATGTCATGTTACGGATGACGTCATTGGCGTTGGCGACTTATGCGTCAACCAATCAAATCGTCACCAACAGTTTCGCATGGTATTGCTCGCCATACGGGCGGCATCTTCGTCACGCCACTCGTTGACGCCACCGCATGCTCACGGACACCGTCGATAGTTACGGGGCGGAATACGGCCGTCGGAGAATACTGTCCTTTTGTTGGTTAACGATGGGGTTGAAATAGGATACTGTTTCAAGCAAATTTTTAATTGCCTCTAATTTCAAAAATATTTGAGTTATGATCATTCTGACAACTTTGTAAGCTTTCCTATGTCCCAGAGATTCGATTTAGTAAAAAAAGTGATTTTATGATTTTTTGAGAGATACTGTCCTTTTGTTGGTTAGGGCAGTATTGGTCTTGGCAATATTTGATCTAAAACGATATATAATTAATTATTGGCTAAAGATATCCTGTTGTGAAAATACGAAATTATTGTCCAATTATATTCCCTGAATGGGAAACGAATACAGCAAAACTGCTTCATCACGTTGGCTTTCACAAGAAACAACCCAGCCTCCTGTATAGTGTGAGCCACAATGTCAAGAGCTATGAAGCTTTTTTGAGCAGCTCAGTACCATCCTTCCACTTGACGCAGTGCCTAAGGACTACATCGGCTTTGATCAGAGGCATATTCCTTAGGTGGGACAAAGTGAGACTAAAAGCTAGTTTAGATGGTGCTGACCACCGTGGTGCTCGCAAAAGTGCGAAAGGTATTATAGTTTCTTGTCACCCACCTCAGAACCTTGAGATCAGCAGTGAAGAGTCATTCAACTCCATTGTTGCCGATGTGACAAGAATACCCGATACTGAGTCAGATGAGGAGCATAGCAGCCAATGCAATCTGGAGAATAATTTTTTAAAAAAATACTTTTTACTTTTTGAATTTGACTGTTTATATGTGTGGACGAGACCCTTGCATGTCCCAGGATTATGATTTTTTGACTAACAAATGAAAACAAAGAATATAAAACGCTCTAAATCTAGATTAAATCATAATAGTACAAATATACTACTGTTTTGGGTCATGACAGTATTGTACGTTAGGGTGTCCCGTTTTCGCTATTTAAAAAGTTGGCTGATATGGATGAAGATACTGCACCATCAAAACAAAATTTCCAACTATGCTGCTATAGCAGCTATGAAAACTCTACGCTGCTTTGCACAACATCCTGAGGACGCTTCCTTATTGCCAGTGCCAAGGATAGTCTATAAAATACATAATTCCTGGCTTTCAGAAACAGACCACAATAACTGTCTCTTTAAAATCAAATAAATCGTCCTGAATTTTAAACGGGGCCCTATACCAGATCATCCAGATTGATTTCCCTTGTCATCTTTCATTTTCTATTTCTTTCTTTTTCAATTTTTGGAAGGACTGGGATATCGACATAATGCTTATATCAAATTTTTACAGAGGTATCAACGATGTCGACATATCTGTCCTCGACTGTATTTGTAATGCTCATCCCCACAAAACCATCATATCATCATCACCTGCACCGCCAATGCTACACAATCACCACTGACACCATCATCAGCATCAGCACCACCAACGAGAGTAAAGAAAAACAAACATTGTAGATCTCTTTTTAAAATTTCTTTATATTGTCTTTAATTTTTTTTTCAGATAATTAATTGAAACTGCTGTTATCCTTTATCAAATATAATGTGAATAATCACTACTCCATTCGTTCCCAATTGTTCATCAGGATCTAGATGAGAAGCTAGGATCCCCTGTCAAGGCAGGACTGGAGAAAAAGAAGAAACAAATATTCAAGAAAATCATTGAAAATATCATTGGTGTGAGTTTTTAAATTTAGATTTTATCCCTAGCTGATGATGATCTTCGTTTAACTTATGCATTTTTTTAAAAACCCCTTCAAAAGCTCAATAAATCTATTTTAAAAAATCAATATTAAAGTGAATGATGTAAAGATGATAAAAACAGAATGGGTGAATCATGATAAATTACAAGCCAGTTGCGACTTTTGAGAAAATTGAATTTAGCTTATTTGAGAATTTCCATTGACTTTTAACCTTTTAGCTTCTTCCCCCCCCCCCCCCCCCATTTTTTTGTTGTACAGAAAAATATAGGAGAGCGATTTAGACGAACAGCCCAATACACAAATCTACCTCGCCTGTTCCTGGAGACCAGAAGAAGGGGGAGGATGCTAGCAGAGGATGGGGAGGATGATAATCTTGGCCTCTGTGAGCTTTTTGAATCATGACAAAACGGTTCAAAATTTTGACTTTTTTGTTTGTTTTGTTTTCATATTGTAGTTTTCTACATATTTTGATTTATTCAGTTTTGTCATGTTTTTTTTATGTTGTTGAGTATTAGTATTTCATTCAATTCACTAAATTTCAAGCTGAGATTTTCTTTCCCAGTAGGGAGGGAAGGTGGTGTGAATGGGGGCTTAATGTCAAATTCAATGCTCTTTCGACATATACATTTTTTATCTGGTTGTGAATTATACTTATGACTGAAAATTTGCAAGTTATTCCTCTTCAGAAGGAAATAATAGTTCCGGTAACAAAAATATAAAGAGTCAATATGGCTCATTTGGTGAAACAATACTAAAATATGACATTTCAGTCTTTGACCTTTGTCAGGCAACCGAAAAAACACTCAGATATTGGCGGGGGGGGGGGGGGGAATCAAATTATGAAAGAAAAAAATAGAAGGGGTGAATGGGGAAGGGGAGAGACTGAAAAAGAGAAAGTGTGCGTGCAAAATATATATCATTTTATATAATATGCAGACATTGTTGCAAAGGGACTGTATTATGTTTAGATGTTGGTTAATCTATGTAGGCTTATGATAGCACGTGTGAAAGAAAGAGAGGAAGAGAGAGAGAGAGAGAGAGAGAGAGAGAGAGAGAGAGAGAGAGAATGAGAGAGAGAGAGAGAGAGAGAGAAAATAAGTAGGAGTGAAATATCTGTTCAATGTTACAGTTATCGTTTAACGTTATAACAAGTGTAACTAAATGACAAATTGCCATATTTATGGACAATAAAGATCTATTATTATTATTATTATTATTATTATTATTATTATTATTATTATTATTATTATTATTATTATAATAGTGTATTTGTCATCAAGACTGAAATGCCTTCACAAGACCGATGATGTTATCTCCACACAAATTATTATATGTGGATTATTCCTGCTGTTTCGTTTTCATAGCATAGTAATTGTCATTAGCTGTTTCAATTTTTAAAAACTCTTTTCCTAGTACCTTGAAGAGTTATAAGGCGCGGAAAAGGACATTTTCTATTACTTGTTGGCTGAAAAAAAAAAAGAAAGTGCCATATGAATGATTGATGTTAATCTCTCCACATGAACACAGAACCAAACTCTAGATCTTTCTCAAGCAAATGCCTTTCTGTGAGAAAATCGTTTGCCCTTTTATGTTTATATATTATTGTTGCCATGATAGATATGCAGCCTGTATTGTTAAAATAAATTAAACATGCAGTTGTTTTTATCAATGTGCTCAGTGGTTTAAATAGAATAGACCCGTGGGTGTGTGTAATTGCATTAAATATAAGTGGGAATGAGTTTGGAATAAACCTGTCACTACATTCCTTCTTTTATATATAATATGCTCGACATTGATACAAGCTGTATTATGTTAAGACGTTGGTTACAGTAAGCAGGCCTATGCTAGGGTTATTATCTTTATAAACTTGTTTTAGATGTTTCAGTGACACATAAAGATTGGGACTTTGAAATATAATAATTAGCTCATCAGTAGAAAATATTTCTTTTGATGTTTTTTTTAATATTGTATTTTGATATTGTCATGTTTAAAAAAATAAATTTGGACTTCTTTATATCACTTTCATATTTGTCTTTTTTTTTTTTTTAATTTTGTTTATTTTTTTGTCACAACAACAACGACTAAAACAATTTGAGACTTGAGAATTAGAGCTGATATGTTTGTCACTTACCTGGGAAGTGTTTAATCTACTTGTTGAGCTTGAATAAGTATTCGGGTTGAAAACCATTGTATTTAGATAGTTTTACTGACATCTTTGCTTGCAAATTCAAATAAATGGTCATTCAATAGGTTTTTTACCTGACCATGAAGGAATTAAGCTATAATGTTGAAATTTGATGAGACATTTATTTCTCAATATAGTCGCCCGCCACAAGCACATATTTTTTGCCTTCAGGTGATGACCTCAAAAGGTCATCAGGTTAGAATACCTGATATTGATATGGTCCTTTGAAAAAGCTTTTAACTTCATTAATCAAATCGTCAGTCAAATGTTTCATGTCGCATGCCTTTCAAGGTTTTTTTCAAATTTGAGATTTTAAAAATTCAGATGTTGCAAAATCGAGGGAATAAGATGGATGCGGCAATAATTTGTATCCACATCTCTCAGCTGTTGATAATGCTTTTTTGAAATTGTTGCTTGCGCGTTGTCATGGAGCAAAAAGACAGAATTTTTCTCTTAAATTCTAGTACTTCTTCGTAAACTGAGAAATAAAAATTTTTTTCTCCATTTTCTGAATTATCAAAGTCTAGAATACTGTCATGGAATTTTGATTATTATATTATTCCTTCACAACATTGTTATTGCTGTACTGGAGATGGTGCTTTTTACATAGATTATGCGCAAAATGCCATTAAAAGCATTACTGTGGTGTGGGATATACATTACTAAATGTTTACCAAACTCATTCATGATTTTAATATATAAAGTGTATACATCTTATTTTTATCACAAACTCAGAAATAAGTTATCAAAGGGAGATCATTTTAAGGGTAGTAATATTTCGTGTTCTTTTTTTTTATCTGATAATTTCGCAGTTTTTTTCAATGTCCCACTTCTGGCCTGTCATGAGTGGCTAATTTGCCTATTGGGCAATCCAAACACTGACAATAGGTTTACCTGGCCAATAAATTATATTTTCATGAAGTGTTAACGTAGATATATATATATTGTCTTTTTTTCACAAGAGCCCTTTTTTTTTACTGCCACTGTATGGGTGGGGTTCCTACCTTCCATAGCGGGCAGGGAGGTACTTGCTGTGTCTTCTATCCCCTCTTATGTTTTCCAATTGCTTTCTGTCTTTGTCTTGGAATGAGATTGCTTGGTTTTGTCCTGACCTTGGTCGGAGTCCTTGGCTGAGAGGGAAACAGTTGAATTTATAGTTATTGTTTTGGGAGATGATATTTTTTTCCTTGTAAATTATCTCTCTGTTATGCATTGTATTATGTTTAGTTTACATATCATATTATATGATTTGTAAACATTTGAGTGTATTCCTCTTAGTTGGGACCTGTGCTTGTGTCTGGATGAGACTTTTAGGTGATCTCAAACTAAGTACATCTGTTCCTTATTTGAAATAATTCCCCTTTGTCTTACCTTATCTTTTGTGCTTTAATTGTAATTCTAGAACTTTTTACTATCCCATTTACTTCCTTTTTACTGGCGCTGATATGACCTTAATGTGTTGCAAGCGCTGTAAAACCCTTAAAAACATAAAAACAAAAACAAATTACTGCCACTGTTGTCGGGTACATTTGCCGCTGCCAGCGGGTAAATTCGCCGCGCGATTTTGTACTTAGTTTTTTTCCCTACAAGACAATATGAGGAACAATTTCCATTTCTTAAACACTTTTTGTTCTCAAATCTCTCTACATTATCCGATACTGCCTATTGCCAGATATTTATTTGAAATTGAATCGAGTGTGATGATGTATGTAAAGTGTCTTCCTGAGGACAGATTACAATGCCAAAAAGTATAATACACATTAAAACATTTTATCAGTGTTATAATATTTGAGTGAAATGAACCACGTTGTTATGGAATAATTTAAGACCTGAAAGGCTACAAAAACTTTCAATTTATATATGCAATGGTGTAAATTTAATGATTACACCTTTTGGGTTCATGAGTGAAAAGACATGGAAGGAAGTGAAATGATGTTTTTTTCTATTGTTACTATTATTATCATCATCATTATATGGTGTTTATTTTACTATTTGTTGCTGTCATTAAATCACCAAAATAACACGTTTAACAAGGATTTTGTTTTGTGTCAGTGTGTTTTACTATTCGTAATAGTGTGTAGAAAAAAATATAATAATATCCTTGATGTTAATGTTGATGAATATGACGAATCACAGTCTTGTTATATAGATATGATCATTTTTGGAAGCTACTTGATCTGAGACATCTTTTGCAAGCAGCCAGTGTATTTTGCATTTTGAAAGGCATGACCTCTTATGGTAGGTGGAGAGGTCACTTCTGCCGTCTTCTATCCCATTATATCTGTTGCTCTCTGTCTCTGTTCTGAATTGAAATTGCTCAGTTTTTTTCCTTTTTCCTGGTCCTGGCAAAAATGTTTAGCTAGAAGGAAGCAGTCGATTATAGTCCGTTTTTTTTCTTTTATTTTTTTGAGAGATGATTTTTTTTCTTTGTAAATCATCTATTGCAGTATTATAGATGTTGATTTTTTAAACTGTATTTTGTTAACATTTGAATGTATTGCGGGATCTTGTGCCTGGATGGGAATTTTAGGTGACATTAAAATAGGCACATTTATGGAATTGACATGGATTCCTTTGTTCCATATTTGAACTACCAGTAATCCCCTTTGTCTGACTTTTTCTTTGGTGCTTTTAACTTCAGATCTACAACTTTCCTCCAATGATATTCCTTATTATTGGCGCTGAAATGACCTACAAGAGTCGCAAGTGCTGTAAAATCCCTTTTACAATAAAAACAAACAGTGCCATTCATCACTGACCTGAAGCTGAAAAAAAAAAAAAAGAGAAGTATGTCTATTGTTTTTATTGTTATTTTTCTATTCTATTAAAAAATATGTTGTTCTTTTCTTTATTTTTCATTATGTATTCCAGTCTCAAAAAGAAAGAAGATCTATCTTCAATCATAGTTTTTGTCATGGCAATTAATAGCCAGTTTTTGTCTTGATAAGATGTGGTTTCCTTGTGTCAGTAATTTCAATTGCAAGAAATTTTTCCGATCCTTTTTGCTTTCCAGTTGTCTAATTAGTGCCCCTTTTTGTAACCAAAAAAACATTTAGAATTATGACTGTTAAGGGTTTTACGTTGCTTATGACACATGTAGATAATTTCAATGGCAGTAAAACAGAAGAAAATGGGATGGTAAAACTATTTGAGATTTACAACTGAAAGCACACGAGAAAAAGGAAGATAAAGGGGAATGGTTCAAATAGGGAACGGATGTAGGTTCAAAGAGCACCCTATCAATGTACTTAGTTTGAGATCACCTAAAAGTCTCATCCAGACATAAGCGTAGGATCCCACAAAGAGGAACACACTCAAATGTTTACAAACCATTATATGTTCCAAAAAAAAAATATAACAGTACATAACAGAGATGATTTACAAGGGGAAAAAAGTACTATTTCCCAAAACTATAATTATACATTTGACTGTTTCCCTCCCAACCAAGGACTTTGGCCATGGCCAGGACAAAACTATGTCATTCCAAGACAAAGTCAGAAATCAAGTTGGAAAATAGATAAAGGGGATAAAAGGCAGAGCAAATGACCTCCCTGCTCACTGTGAGAGTGAGCCGCTTTAATGCATGGTCAGTGCGAGATTCTAAGTGTTCATTCAGACTAAACATGGCTTTAATTAAGCGAAGTGCTTCGAGGACATAAACCAGTCACCAATAAACAATGCAGGACTCGCTGGATCCCAGCATGCTCTGCAATTTTGCACGCTGGAGCTGGGTGGGGGTCTTGACCTCCCATAGTGGGCAGGGAGGCACTTACTGTGTCTTCTATACTCCCGTATGTTTTCCAAGTTGCTTTCTGTCCGTGTCTTGGAATGGGATTGCTTGGTTTTGTCCTGGCCTTTGTCAGAGTCCTTAGCTGAGAGGGGAAAAGTCAAATGTTTAAGTTTTGGGAGATAATATTTTTTTCCTTGTAAATCATCTCTCTGTTGTTTTGTTAGTTATGTTTTCTGTTTTGATTATACTATTCTGTAAGCAATTGAGTGTATTCTTAGTGGGGACCTGTGCTTGTGTCTGGATGAGACTTTTAGGTGATCTCAAACTAAGTACAATGACAGTATGCTCTTGGAATCTGCATCTGTTCCATATTTGTACTATTCCCCTTTGTCATACTCTTTCTTGGGTGCTTTAATTGTAAATCTATAATCTTTTGACCATTCAATTTTCTTATTTTTACTGGCACTGATATGACCTAAATGTGTCGCAAGCACCGTAAAACCCTTAAAAACATTTTCTCTATAATAAGTCCTTATAATCACTCTAATTAGGTACATATATTACAGTATGTCAACACCCAGTGTCATAAAACCCCAATTGGTTTTATTTAATACAGGGTAGTAATTCTTTGAAAAACAAGTAAAGATACTCAGTATCAAGATGTCTAGAATCTAGATATCATCAACGCATTATATGAGTTTTATTTGGATGGAGTAAATACACTTGGTTTTGGAGTCGCCTGTTATCACAAGATAAGAAGCATACAGCTGATGCGTAGGGATAATTAGAGGAGTGCTTATCAATGATGCCTTTGATTGTGTGCATGCTTTGTAACTAACGATGGTCAAGGTGAACAATTTCGTCAAAAAGAATTGCCCCAAATTGGATTCAATCGTGTGATGTCACATCGCCCAGCAACGGCGGCCATCGTGGTTCTCAAAAAAGAAAATCGGTACTTTTTATTCTAAATGCTGGCTAGAACTTTTCATATGTCTTGTGATCAGAATGTGTAAAAGTCAAAACATGATCAAATTTATAATGTTTTTTTCCCTCGGGATACACTTTTATGCTCATTGCAGAAATATTTCATAAGGGCATCCGCCATTGTTCCGATAGTTTAGAGCCAGTTACTAAGTTACCATGCGTCATTACAAGGGAAGTGACGTTACGACTGTTGAAGCATATTATTGTCTTTTTTATTCCCTTTATAAAATAAAAAAAATAAAAACCCAAAAAATTTGTGATAAAACAATGAAAAAAAAAACAACCCATAATGCATGAAAACCAGTCCATTCTCCCAATACAACCAGCGGTATGGGTGTTAAGGGAAGAAGTCAGGAAATGGTATGTAATGGTTGCCTCCCATCATCGGATTTTGGCACACTCAGAGTTTAGCAAGCTCTTTGGCTTCTCCCTGTTTTTTTTTTGTTTTTAAGGGTTTTACGGCGCTTGCAACACATTAAGGTCATATCAGCGCCAGTAAAAAGAAAGAAAATGGGATAGTAAAAAGTTATAGAATTACAATAAAGCATCCGAGAAAAGGGAAGGCAAAGGGGAATTGGTTCAAAAAAGAAACAGGTGTAGATTCCAAAAGCACTCTATCAAAGTACTTAGTTTGAGATCACTAAAAGTCTCATCCAGACACAAGCACAGGTCCCAACTAAGAGGAACACACTCAAATGTTTACCAATCATATAATATAATGTGTAAACTAAACATAATACAATGCATAACAGAGAGATGATTTACAAGGAAAAAAATATCATCTCCCAAAACTATAACTATACATTCGACTGTTTCCCCCTCAGCCAAGGACTCTGACCAAGGTCAGGACAAAACCAAACAATCTCATTCCAAGACAAAGACAGAAAGCAATTGGAAAACAGATAAGAGGGGATAAAAGACACAGCAAGTACCTCCCTGCCCGCTATGGGAGGTAGGAACCCCACCCAGTTGGCTTCTCCCTGAATCCAGTGCGTACTGTATTATATTCGTTAATATATTTTGCATTCAAATGAAGAACAAGAGTACAGTCACACCCAGTTTATGGTTTTAAAAAAGGGAAAAAACAAGTGGTGAGGTGTCCGAAAATAACCAAATGGTAATATCTTCAGCAGTAGTGGTAAAAAAGCACATTTTATACCCTTTAAAATACACGTAAGAGCAAAATGCTGGACAAGCTGGTGATCGGCAAATGTATACAAAAAGGATATCGTTTGTGACGAATTTTGTCTAGACAGCAGCCATTGCAGTCTTTTCTTTTCCAAGTTTTAATACCAAAGTTTCTTCCAAATTATTGTCAGTTGCTAATATCCCAGCTACCGAGGGAGTAGCCAACAGAGATCCAAAAATAAAATAATGGAAAAATTATCATCCCAAATCATTCTTTCTATAGTGGCTTCAGGAGGTGCACACTCGGGTCATCCCACATTACATAGTGAGATTATCCAGCTTATGTTTTTATGTTTTTAAGGGTTTTACGGCGCTTGCGACACATTAAGGTTATATCAGCGCCAGTAAAAAGGAAGAAAATGGGATAGTAAAAAGTTCTAGAATTACAATTAAAGCACCCAAGAGAAAGGAAGACAAAGGGGAACTGGGAACAAATAGGGATCAGATGCAGATTCCAAGAGCAAACCATCAATGTACTTAGTTTGAGATCACCTTTAAGTCTCATCCAGACACAAGCACAAAATCCAACAAAGAGGAACACACTCAAATGCTTACATTATACATTAAAAATAACAAATATAATAATACATAACAGAGAGATGATTTACAAGGAAAAAAATATCATCTCCCAAAACAATAACTATGCATTTGACTGTTTCCCTCCCAGCTAGGACTCAGGCCAGGACCAGGACAAAACTAAGTAATCTCATTCCAAGACAAAGACAGAAAGCAAGTTGGAAAACAGATATAGGGGGATAGAAGACACAGTAAGTACCTCCCTGCCCACTATGGGAGGTCAGGAACCCCACCCAGTTATCCAGCTTATCATTTTTAAAAGGCCTTTAAAAAAAACAGTAGGTTCAATTTATTTGAGAAATGAATAAAATGTATATGGATGTTTTAGGGTATACCTCTTTTCAACAAAAGATTTATGGTGACGGCCACATAGAATAATTTTGTGTTTTTATGCGTTTTACTGCACTTGTGACACATGTTTTTTTTTGTTTTTAAGGGTTTTACGGCGCTTGCAACACATTTAAGTCATACCAGAGCCAGTAAGAAGGAAGATAAGGGATAGTTAAAATTTCTAGAATTACAATTAAAGCACCCAAGAAAAAGTAAGACAAAGGGGAATTAGTTCAAATCTATCAAAGTACTTAGTTTGAGATTACCTAAATGTCTCATCCAATCACAAGTCTCCACCAAGAGGAACACACTCAAATGTTTACAAATCATATATATGTCAAAAACAAACAATACAGTGCATAACAGAGATGATTTACAAGACAAAAAAACCATCTCCCAAAACTAACTATACATTTGACTGTTTCCCTCCAAGCCAGGGTATCCGACCAGGGCCAGGACAAAACCAAGTAATCTCATTCCAAGACAAAGCCTGAAAGCATGTTGGAAATCAGATAAAGGGGTAAGAAGACACAGTAAGTACCTCTGCCCACTATGGGAGGTCAGGAACATTTAGGTAATTTCAGCGCCAGTAAAAAGGAATAAAATGGGATGATAAAAAAATTCTAGTTTTGCAGTTGAAAGCACACAAAGACTGTCTCGCAGGTTTTTGCACAGCTTGCGGCTGCAATGTTGCCACAAAATTAGAGAAAACTTTCTGATTTGCATTGCAACCGCAAAATCTGCACGTTTTGCAAATTTTTGACAAATTCTTTGATTCTTTTTATTTTTATTTTTGCGATATTTGTGTTCCCTGCTGTGATGAAGATTAGGTCATGGTGTTGCCATGTGCTACTGAACTTCATGGGGTCGACTGAAGGATGTCCCAGAAGATGAAATTGAACGTTACACCAAAGAACTAGGACCAGTTGCCCTTAGGAATAGTCCAACACAAGCATTAGTGCACTTAGTTTGAGATCACATAAAAGTTTCATCCAGACATAAGCACAGGAACCCACCAAGAGGAATACACTCAAATGTTTACAAACCATTATTTAAAAAAAAAAAAAACTCAATGCATGACAGAGATAATTTACAAGGAAAAAAAATATCACCTCTGTTTCCCTCTCAGCCAAGGATTCCAGAAAGGGCCTGGACAAATCCAAGTAATCCCATTCCAAGACGAAGACAGAGAGCAACTCAGAAAACAGATATAGGGGGATAGAAAACGGCAAGCTCCTGTCCAACATGGGAGGATAGAATAATTCATCCACTGTTTGTCTCGTTTCTTTTTAAGTTTAAGGGTTTTTACGGTGCTTGCTTCACATTTAGGTCATTTCATCGCCAGTAAAATAAAAATCTAGATTTACAATTGAAAAAGCACAAAAGAAAAATTAAGATATATTTTGTTATCACTGATCTTTCATTCCTAATTACAGGACCTGCTCCTTCTTTGTTCCCTTACAGATTGACTGATTGATCGGTACAGTATAACATGAAAGCATACATTGCTCTCCATCTATTATCCAAAGACTTTATCAGTCCATCTGTGCCAGTTCTGAGTAACATCGAGACATCCAGGAATTTTTTTTAGTCTTTGATGATTTTTAAAGGTCTTTGGATTAAATGCAAGAATTATGACTACTTTAAAATAAAATTCAAATTTTTATAATTGTAAATACTAATCTTTATTCATAATAAATGCCAATTTGAAAGAAAATTAAACTATTGTGATTGTACAATATGAATATTTGAATCAAAGGAAAATATTTGTTTTTAAGGGTTTTACTGCGCTTGCATTAAGGTCATATCAGTGCCAGTAAAAAGGAAGAACATGGGATAGTAAAAACTTCTAGAAAAACTTACAATTAAAGCACTCAAGAGGAATACACTCAACTGTTTGCAAATCATAATATGTAAACAAAACATAATACAATGTATATGAGAGATTTATTTTGTTTTGTTTTTAAGGGTTTTACGGCGCTTGCAACACATTTAGGTCATATCAGCGCCAGTAAAAAGGAAGAAAATGGGATAGTAGAAAGTTCTAGAATTACAAATAAAGCACCCAAGAAATGTTTGTTTTGTTTTTAAGGGTTTTACGGTGCTTGCAACACATTTAGGTTATATCAGCGCCAGTAAAAAGGAAGAAAATGGGATAGTAAAAAGTTCTAGAATTACAATTAAAGCACCCAAGAAAAAGTAAGACATAGGGGAACTGGGAACAAATAGGGATCAGATGTAGATTCCAAGAGCACACCACCAATGTACTTAGTTTGAGATCACCTATAAGTCTCATCCGGACACAAACACAAAATCCAACAAAGAGGAATACACTCAAATGCTTACATTATACATTGAAGATAAATATAATAATATATAACAGAGAGATGATTTACAAGGAAAAAAATATCATCTCCCAAAACAATAACTATGCATTTGACTGTTTCCCTCCCAGTCAGGAGTCCGGCCACGGCCAGGACAAAACTAAGTAATCTCATTCCAAGACAAAGACAGAAAGCATGTTGGAAAACAGATATAAGGGGATAGAAGACACAGTATGTACCCCCCTGCCCACTATGGGAGGTCAGGAACCCCACCCAGAGGAAAATATTCGACTTTTCGATTTTGTGACGAGATCAAATAAAAAGTCAATCATCTGACTTGCAAGTTTCATTTTTCATTTAAAATGACAAAGAAAGCTAAATTAAAAAGGATTTCAACAATCGATAGAAAGCAAATAATTGATTAATGATCTTAAACTGTGACATGATAACCTCAACTGATATTCATAAAGAAAGTATTGCTTACTTTAAACCACAGAGGGAATTCCTCTGCTCATAATCAGTGGACCTCAGGAAATTGTTTTTTTTTTTTTGGAGTAACCAATTTTCAGGAGAATTTTAGTTTATATCAGCACTAGGAAAATGATGAAAACTCGTGTAATATTTTGATTGCTTACAAGTGTCAAAGAAAAACTAGTTCTGAACATAGAATAAAATTAGGGCAATTGTTGTTAATCAGGACAGTTAAGTCACGTATATTTGTTTTTGACACATTTAAGTCATATATCAGCGCCAGTAAGAAGGAAGAAAATGGGATAGTATAAAAGTTCTAGAATTACAATTAAAGTACCCAAGAAAAAGGAAGACAAAGGGGAATAAGTTCAAATAGGGAACAGATGTAGATTCCAAGTGACACCAGCACAGGATCTCACCAAGATGAACTCGAATGCTTGCATTATACATAACAATACATAACAGAGATGATTTACAACGAAAAAATATCATCTCCCAAATCTCTGTTTTATGTTTTTTTTATGTTTTTAAGGGTTTTACGGCGCTTGCAACACATTTAGGTTATATCAGCGCCAGTAAAAAGGAAGAAAATGGGATAGTAAAAAGTTATAGAATTACAATTAAAGCACCCAAGAAAAAGTAAGACATAGGGGAACTGGGAACAAATAGAGATCAGATGTAGATTCCAAGAGCACACCACCGATGTACTTAGTTTGAGATCACCTAAAAGTCTCATCCAGACAAGCACAGGTCCCAACTATGAGGAATACACTCAAATGTTTACCAATAATATAATATAACATGTAAACTCAACATAATGCAATGCATAACAGAGAGATGATTTACAAGGAAAAAAATATCATCTCCCAAAACTATAACTATACATTCGACTGTTTCCCTCCCAGACAAGGAGCTCCGGCAAGGATCAGGACACAACTAAGTAATCTCATTCCAAGACAATGACAGGAAACAATTGGGAAACGGGTATGGGGGGATAGAAGACACAGCATGTACCTCCCTGCCCACTATGGGAGGTCAGGATCCCCACCCAGTCCCAAATCTCTAACTATAA
The DNA here is from genome assembly GCF_034508935.2 of Berghia stephanieae. NCBI lineage: Eukaryota > Metazoa > Mollusca > Gastropoda > Nudibranchia > Aeolidiidae > Berghia > Berghia stephanieae. Next base: position 35,635,981 of record NC_088360.1, read on the forward strand.
TAATAATAATAATAATGCTGAAAACTTATATAGCGCTATAACTCTGAGACACCAGACTCTAAGCGCTTAAATTACAAATTACTTTGGCTGAAACATACTCATTCACACACACAAGCACACACACACACACACATACACACACACACAATACAACACACAACACAAACCAAACCTATCTTGCTTCTCATACCATCTACTAAAATCGAAACAAATATGTTTTAAGCGAACGTTTAAAAATAGACAAAGATTCTTTTTCACGAATGCTCTGCGGTAAGGCGTTCCAAATAGAGGGTCCGAAATGAGAAAAGGATCTCATTCCAGCATTTTTCCGAATTCGAGGGACAACTAGTTTTGTGGAATCACTGGCCGAACGTAAGGGGCGGGGTTTTGAATATCTTTCAATTAGTTCTGAAAGGTAGGAAGGGGCAGTACCTTCAAGACAACGATACACTAAAACACAAGCTTTGAATTTAATTCTTTTCTCAACAGGCAGCCAATGCAGGTCATGAAGTAGAGGTCCGGCAGAGTCGCACCTACGCTTCATAAATACTAGTCTGGCAGCGCTGTTTTGGACAATCTGAAGACGTTTCAGATTGTATTGCGAAACGCCAAACAACAGAGCATTACAATAATCCAATTTCGATAGTACGAGGGACACAACCAGGTGCTTGGTCACATCCTCAGATATGAACCGTCTAATGGAAGCAATCTTTACAATCTATACATTTGACTTTTTCCCTCCCAGTCAGGGATCCGAACAGGGCCAGGACAATACCGAGTAATCTCATTCCAAGACAAAGTCAAAGCATGTTGGAAAACAGATATAGGGGGATAGAAGACACGTTTAGAGCCTTCCTGCCCACTATGGGAGGTCAGGAACTCCACCCAGCAGTTAAATCAGATTGTCGTCCAGAAAAAGGAACTTATAGAACAGTGAATAAAAAAAAAAAAGAGCCATTTGATTCTGGAGGGAGAAGTAGTGAATTAGACCCCAAGGACAATTTCTAGTACGAGTCCACTCAAAAAGTCCATCTAGATTTCCCGGCCGTAAGGGACACATTCAAATAGCAATTAAACTCTTAATGATATAAAACTTACAACCACATAAAGAAATTCATAAGAAAAAGAAAAAAAAAGTATAATTGTTTCCCTCTCAGCTAAAAAAACACCAGCTAGGATAGTAGAAAGATCATTGGAAAATACATTCCGAGTAATATGGCATAAAAGGTAATATTAGCTGTCAATCAAAGTTCAATCAAAACCAATTGTTTATCCCTTAGCATTTGAAACTAAAGAACATTATCATAAATGGATTTACAAATCATGAACAAAGACACAAAATGAATCAATATATTGTTTGTTTTTAAGGGTTTTACGGCGCTTGCAACACATTTTGGTCATATCAGCGCCAGTAAAAAGGAAGAAAATTGGATAGTGAAAAGATTCTAGATGTACAATTAAAAAGACTTAAGGAAAAAGTAAGACAAAGGGGACCGGTTCAAATAGGTAACAGATATAGATTCCAAGAGCAACTATCAATGTACTTAGTTTGAGATCACCTAAATGTCTCACCCGTTACACCAGCAGAAGATCCCACTAAGAGGAATACACTCAAATGCTTACATTAAACATTCAAAATAACAAACATAATAATACATAACAGAGAGCAAGGAAAAAAATATCATCTCCCAAAACAATAACTACGCATTTGACTGTTTCCCTCCCAGCTAGGACTCTGGCCAGGGCCAGGACAAAACCAAGTAACCTCATTCCAAGACAAAGAAAGCATGTTGGAAAACAGATATAAGGGGATAGAAGAGACAGTATGTACTCCCCTGCCCACTATGGGAGGTCAGGAACCCCACCCAGAGACCGAGACAGAAAGCAACCAGGAAAAGGAAATATAGGTGGGTTTAAGACATAGCAACACTGACCATGGGATGTCAAATGTCTACTCAGCAGTTCAGACTGATACTGGCACAAAATACACGTTGAAAGAAACTTCAATGAGACAATTTCAAAGGGAAAAAATAGCTCCCAACAGAAAAGACAAAACAAAACAAACTGCTTTCCTCACATGTGGAATACAACATGGGCAAAATCAAGGCATCTCGAACAAAAACAGAAAGCAACATAAAAACGAAACTCCCCCTTCTTGTAGTTCCATCAATATATGTAAGGTATATTGGTTGTTTATTATATTAAATCAATAGAATCATTTCTTAATCTCAATCTCAAAGAACTTTATGGGCAGCAAAGAAAATAAAAACAAGGGAAATTAATAAAACTGGATTTGCAGATCAGAATAGCTCTGGATTTCAGAAACATCCATATATTACACAAATATAAATTTTATAAAATCTAAAATTGATAAAGAAAATTTTAAAAACAAAATTCATAGAAGTTTCAGGATAATTGCAACAAAAGGAGATCACAAACAATTTTGCACTATACAAAATTATGAAATTATGCAAAACACCATGAACAGATAAAGAATATTCTAGAATCTGTTACAATTATGAAAGTTGTAATATGCTTTAAGGAGTGTTAGGTCGCTTGCGACATTTATAATTTCAGTGGCATAGAAAAGAAGATGAAAAATCAAAGATAGAGTGGCAGCTAAAAAAAAGACAAGGGGGACGTTCAAAAAGGGAATTAAAGTCTATTTCAAGAGCAATCTATCCCTATTACCTGTTTTAAATCTCTTAAAGTTCCACCAAGATACCAGCACACGATCCTTGCTTGAAAGGATCCACTAAAACGGTATCAATGACATTATATATCATAGAGCCATGATTTTTATAATAAAATTATTCCTCACAAATGAATTCAGCTATCCTATGACTTCCTCTCAGCAAAAGATCAAGGGAGGGCTCCTGAAAATATGGATCTCATGAAGGAGGACACAAAGTCAAATGCAAGGGACATAAACTATAAGCATAGGGGATAGTCGAAGCAGAAAAAAAGTGTGGACCACTATACAAGTCAGTCATTCCCCAAGTCTAGGGAATTTCTACACTGTAATAGGAACAAAAAAAATGAGTAAATTGGAATGCAATCTATAATTTGTAATAGAAATCTTGCATTCAGTTCAAACAAAACATTAGCTACAGCAAAGCACACTACTGGGACTTCTTTATATCCGTACTCTTTTGCTTTTTCTAAATATTTACCTTTCACAACAATGCATTAAAAAATTGTTTCCAGGTATGCGTGGTCATTAATACTTCACTAATCTTGCATAAATGAAAAACGAGTTATTTCATGACAAATCATTTGTATGTTTATCCAGATACTGAATTCAAACAGTTCCATATTGACATATAAGACTAAATCCATAAACACTAGGCAAATAATTTAGGTGCACAAACTGTTTATGGGAGTACTCTGGTCCTATTCATGAAGTGGTGAATATATCTGAGAATGATAACATTCTACATGATAGTAATTTGGTCCTGAATGATATTGCATTTTATTTAAATTCAAAACTATAGAAGAGAAAATTAATTCATCAAATTCATAATATTGTGGAACTAGTGGCTCACAGATAAGCCAGCATGGGACACCACCAGATGGGGGACACTCAAATGAATTCTGATATCATAGTATGCAAAATTAAATTACAAGAGATGCTTTTCAAGCGGAAAATATCATCTCTTACATTTGGATGTCAAAGGAATTCAGCCAGGCCTACGGATATTTTGTTTCTTTTTAGGGGTTTACAGCGCTTGGAACATTTTTAGGGTTGATTTAATCATTTATGACAAGAGCTAATTTTTTATAAAAATTGACCTTCTACCTTAACTTGGAAATATCTCAGTTCAAACCTTTTCACCATCCGAATGATTTTGTCATTCACTGAAACAATTAAGCATTATATGCATTTTAAAAAATTTAACTTTGACATAAATCATTGATAACGGAGAAATGATTGAGATAAAAAAAAAAATATCTCTCAAAAAAAAAAGAAAAAAGGGAAGAGAAATATGAATCCGACTATTTCCCTCTGAGAATAAGACCTCAGGCAGTGCCTAGGCAAAACCGAATAGACCAGAAAAGAAAGGCATAAGGCCACACGGTAAAGACAAGATTTAGAGTGATAAAAGAGATAGCAAGGCTATGGACCTATGAAGAATCCACAGGACCAGGTAAAAAAGGGGGTGAGGGTTCAACATTCCTCTGCCCCGAGGGGTTTTCACCCACGGTCAAAAGGCAAAACAAAATAAATCTTATTTAAAGACAAGGACAAAAAAAATTATGAAAGCATACAATCCTTCACTATGCCAATATGGCAATGAAACTATACTAGTTCTAAACATGTTTCTATAGATGGTTATAAAAGACAATACCACAACATATAAGAATAGTCAAATATAACATTGCCAAGAAATTATAACAGAGTGTGACAATATCAACTTTAATATAAATACTTTAAGAAGATGTCTTCAAACTCCCAACAATATTGAGTGAATATTTTTTTTTTTTTTTTTTGTTTGTTGCTTTAGGTCTCTTCCAACACAATTGAGGTTATATGAGAGACCGCTGAAACAAAAAAAAACAAGCAATCTAACAAAAATAGTACAAATGTAAATCAAAATCATAACCTAAAGATATCATAAGCTAAATTATAAATAACCAAGAACAAACAGGCAGAAGATTTACAGAAAAAAAATATCCCCTGTCAAAAATACAATCACAAACCAAAGAAGCAGGATAGGCTAGTAAAGAGAAGAAGAAACGACATCACTATCGGATCGTACACCTATGCGAACATCATAGGTATATGATTCAAGGGTGATGCTCCCATCCAACCACCCGCTTGAGTGAATATTATGAGACCTTACATCGTATGGAGTAAACAACAATGACATATGAAGAACAGTTGTTCTCACAACCTGAATTTTATATAAGCTGCTATTTCAACAAAAACTAATACTATCTTCAAAATGCTGTAGTACATAACATGCATAATCTAATATCTGGGATGTATTTCTGTTACCATGGAATGGGATGACTAAGACCAGCTACTTTTTTAACATCTTTGTTTTGTTTTTAAGGGTTTTACAGTGCTTGCAACACATTCTGGTCATATCAGCGCCAGTAAAAATGAAGAAAATGGGATAGTAAAAAGTTCTAGAATTACAATTAAAGCACCTAAGAAAATGTAAGACAAAGGGGAATTGGTTCAAATAGGAAACAGATGCATATTCCAGGAGCACATTATCAAAGTACTTAGTTTGAGATCACCTAAAAGTCTCATCCTGACACAAGCACAGGTCCCCACTAAGAGGAATATACTCAAATGTTTATAAATCATATATAAAACAAAAACAATACATGCATAACAGAGAGATGATTTACAAGAAAAAAAATATCTCCCAAAACCCTAACTATAAATTTGACTGTTTCCCTTCCAGCTAGGGTATCCGGTCAGGGCCAGGACAAAACCAAGTAATCTCATCCCAATACAAAGACAGAAAGCATGATGGAAAACAGCTATAAGGGGATAGAAGGCATAGTAAGTGCCTCCCTGCCCACTATGGGAGGCCAGGAACCCCATCCAGTAACATCTTTATATGACGCTGAAATAATCTGTCCGATGTTCTTTTTCTTAAGTGTGGGGGTAGGATGAAATCTATCAAGTGATGTATAGTTTACCATATTTGCTTAATATTTTTCAATGTTGGTCTTAGTCATCCCATTCATTCAACGAAAATCTATAGAGCAAAGGCTCTTTTATGACCATGATTTATTCATTGAATTAATATATTTTAATGGAAAATGAAGATGATTATCATTCACTATAACAATATGGCAACTCGTGAATGAATTGGGTGGAAAAATGGAACCAGAATTGTGGGGGGGGGGGGGGGGGGGGGGGGATTTAATCCAGGAATGGTACAGTAATCTCACTCTTAGTAGAATTGTCATAAGTCTTTTCATAAGTCTTTTACAATAATTCTTAACTATACCAAGTTATGCACTATGAGAAAACACTTCAACAATCATATTACAAACATTTTTAAAAAATCATACAAAACTTTCGTTGATGCTTATCAAATTCACATTTTTCAAACAGAGAAGCCTGAAAGACTTTCACAGCCTCACATGTTTACATAAGCATCTGATGAAAGCATCAAGAAAAATTCAAAAGTGAAATCAACCTTCTGTATTGTAATGGAACCTGAGAGGTGTGGTTTTTCATTTCATTACAACAAACATTGTATCTAAAGGTCTTAAGATCAAAGAATCTGGAAGCATTACTTGAATCTCTTATCAATCTAACAAAATACTAAATGCATTAATATCTGTGGACATATGTTCAAATGATGTACATACATTTTATACACATTTGCGTTGAGAAAAAGGGGGGGGAGGGAACCCCCAAAACTTTCCACAAAAATTCATTTAAGAATTTTACAAAAGAAAGCATAATTTTTTTTAAAATTCAGGCAAAATATATACAAGAAATATATGCATATACAATGAACATAAGAACACTGATATTGTAGTAACAGATAAAAATATTACTATGTACTTGGAAGATGTCACGCTAAATGGAAAATCTTTGATAATAAAACTTCAGGCTTATTCAATCTCCACCAGTAAATCGTCTCCCTCTAACTTCATGTTCTTGGACACGGCAACCAACTTGACAGTGCCAGATGTGGGGGCTGCCACCACCATCTCCATCTTCATGGCACTGAGGACCATTAGGGGCTCTCCTTTCTCCACCACATCGCCCTCCTTTACCTTGATATCCACAACGGTACCTGGCATTGGAGCACCAACTGACCCTATCACACTGGTCACAGCTTTGGGATGAATGTGCAATTCCTGTAGATTAGATAATAACTTTATATAGGTACATAGTATTGAGAGCAACCTGGAAAATGCTTATCTACTGATAATTCCAATACATAAAACTTAGAGCAAATATTAAAGCAAGGCATCAAGGCATCTCCACAATCTCCCTCTTCTATGTAACAATGAGTCACAGGCACTTAAGAAAAAATATAAAGATGAATAGTTAAAGGAAAGATAAGAGATCCCAGCAGAAAACTACCTTGATGTCCCAAAGACTCAAAAAGACGTAGGCCTGTGAAAATCGACCCTCTGTTTCCAACCATATAGAGGATCCCTAGGCTAAATCAAGTTACCATTCTCCTTGGCAAGAATAAATAGTCGCATAGAAGGGAAATCAGGTGAATAGTACACTCTGCTGATAGCACCCACAAGCTGTTTACTTTGTCAAGCACTAAAGAGAAAACACGAGACCAGGTCTTCACATAATTACCAAGAGCTGATTTTAAAAAGAAAAATGTTTCTTGAGCAGGCCATTTCTTTCTAAGTTAATTGAAACCAAATGGGCAAACGAATCCTATGGGTATATGAAATAACATTTTTAATCAATTATCCCCATCGCTAACACACCCATACACAAATACAAATACAAAAAATAAAAACAAACATAAAACAAAAGAAAAACACACAAAAAGCAACAAAACAAAAAAAAAAAAAAAAACAAATGTAATTTTCAGTCACATTTGTTCACAAAAAGACTTAATAGTAAAAGAGAAAAATGTGTAATGGACAAATAGAAAATTGATAAAAGCTCAAAGAAAGGCCATTAAAACCTATTTAATTGAATGACAAAATACAACACTTTGGACTTGAAGAAAATACAACCAAGAACAAACCAATTACAATACAAAAAAAACAAAAAACCCAGAGATATAACAACTTATTTATTCAATCACCTGAGACATTTTATGCAGAACCTGAAAATGAAAGTAACCTGGTGTGTTTATTTTCAGGAGTTCTGCTGAGACTTTAAGGCCATTTCAGCACACACACACACAAAAAAATAACACAATTGTTGCAATGCCAAAGGTCAAACCAATCCAATGGTGTAGGAGTAAGTCACTTACCTTTGAATAAAAATGCAAGTTCCATATCAGTATGAAGATTTGAATTATTTGCATGTAACTTTTCATATGCTCGCCCAATAAGGTTTTAACAATGATTTTAAATATTCAAATTTTGTGTCTATGGTTTCAATATAAACCTCATAAAGGGAGAAATTCCATATGTTTCTACTACTTGCAATACAAAAAGCAAATATACATAATTGCTCAGCATGAATTCAACTTTTATTTATCCAAATAAAGTAACAATTTGACCTCTATTAAGCCACTAAAATGACAGCTTTTCATTATTTTAATAGTTTCATATTTCGATTCGAGTGAAAATTGCGACCATCTTAGTTACCAGTTATTGACAGCACCATCTGGATTTTTAACTGGTTTTCCCCAATCCGTTTTATTTGTTTAAATACAACAAATGACCATATTTGACAACTAACAGGTCCAGTGGTCAAAGAGTCTCATGACTTGGATGTACTGGGTTTGACTCTCAGCAATGTGATTTATAAAATGTGCCTTATAAAATAGTGAATCGATGTTTGCTATAAAACTGATGATTGAGCGCTAATTCATGCATATGAATTACATATAGTTGTGAATAAAGTATGATTTCACGTGCATGGCTGCGAGAGGCTATAATAAATAAATAAATGCTATACCCAACATTTTTTATTAGCCGCCCAAAAAACCTTTAAAATGACAACTCATATGGATGTCTCAGCACAAAAACATTTATGATGTAAAGTTCTTTGAGTACTTTTAGTGGATATTGCGCCAAATAAATGCTCAAGCTTTTTGTTTTTAAAAAATATATTTATTCGCTCAAGGTTTTTGATAAGCTATATCATTAATAGCTTTAACTCAAACTAACAAAATTTAACCGTACAGTATCCAATGAAACTCCAGTCATGCCTCAGTATCTCAGGGTATAAGTTTGGGCTTATCATATTATGGTCTCAAATATATAAAATTGATAAACATCTTAATCCAGAAACAATTTCTAGATTATTCACAGATAACTTCTATTGAAGACGGTAAAGTGGTGTAATTTATATCCCCCACCACCAAACAAAACAAAACAAAAATAATTTTAAAAAATAAAAATATATATATATATAATTATTTTTTTAAATGTTCAAAAAGATCTAATACTAAGCAAAGTTCAATAACCTGAGATAAGAGTCATATCTCTTCAATGTACCCATTCACATCTGGGTCATAATTCAAACACACTAGGGAATAAAAATAATTCTATATGAAATTTGAAGCTGCTGAAATTAGCTGTATAGTAGAGCAGAGATCTAATTTTTACTAAAAAGAATTCCTTACTTTCTGGGCCTCTGTATCCTTGACTTTGACTGAACGTAGTCCTCCATTGAGTTCAAAAAATACCTCTCTCTCCCCCATGCTGTCCAGATTTCCAAGAGTTAATGTTTTGATGTGCAGATTTTTGCCTTTCTCGAGGGAAACCTAAATGAGTTATACAATCATATATTGATGAAACTTGTAAACTTCTGCAGGGCAAATAAAAGCTTTTTCCTAATTATAACATTTTAATCTGTCCAATAAAGACTTGCTGACATACCAAGAAAAGCAACAAATAAATACAAAAACAGTAAGAACGTGAAGCAAAACCAGATAAACTCCTGATAAAAGAAAAAGAAGTACATATCTGATGCTTCAACTTGACCACAATTGAAGACACCAACGCCATCTAAAACCATATCCTCTCACATCATTTAAAAACAAACAAGGAATAAATAAATAATAAATTAAAAAATCACGTCAGATAAATCACTCCACAATAGGTTTTTGATCTATTGTAGTAAGAGTTACACACTTAGTAAACGTGTAAAATGAATGTTGAAAAGTATTGTATTCAGTGATGATTTGAATTGAGTGAACTTGGTGATTAAATTTCACTTAAACAATGTACAATCGATGGCTCTATCCCTCGTGACTTAGAAAGGAAACAATGTGAATGTACTAATTAGTGAGAAAACAAACAAGATTGAACTTCAATGATGTTGATCTCTATTATTTTCCAATTGTGCTAAAAGCAATTAACTTTACAGCATGGTGCTTGAAATGACCACTGATCATGAAAATCACTCACAACTTTCAATAAACTTGTTTGTCTTTCTCAGAATAGTAATATTTCAGAAGTTTCTATATTTACTTTTAATTATAGACATAGTCATTGAAGGGGGGGAGGGGGGGGAGAGGGGGGAGAGAGAGAGAGAGAGAGAGAGAGAGAGAGAGAGAGGAGAGAGAGGAGAGGAGAGAGAGAGGAGGAGAGAGAGAGAGAGGAAGAGAGAGGGAGAGAGAGAGAGAGAGAGAGAGAAGAGAGGAAGAAGAGAGAGGAGGAGAGAGAGAGAGAGAGGAGAGAGAGAGAAGAGAGAGAGAGAGAGAGAGAGAGAGAGAAGAGAGAGAGAGAGGAGGAGAGAGAGAGAGAGAGAGAGAGAGGAGGGGAGAAGGAGAGAGGAGAGAGAGAGAGAGAAGAGGAGAAGAGAGAGAGAGAGAGAGAGGAGAGGAGAGAGAGGGAGAGAGAGAGAGAGAGAGAGAGAGAGAGAGAGAGAGAGAGAGAGAGAGAGAGAGAGGAGAGAGAGAGAGAGAGAGAGAGAGAGAGAGAGGAGAGAGAGAGAGAGAGAGAGAGAGAGAGGAGAGAGAGAGAGAGAGAGAGAGAGGAGAGAGAGAGAGAGAGAGAGAGAGAGAGAGAGAGAGAGAGAGAGAGAGAGAGAGAGAGAGAGAGAGAGAGAGAGAGAGAGAGAAGAGAGAGGAGAGAGAGAGATAGATGAGAGAGAGAAGAGCAACGAGACATAGATGTGTTGTTTTTTTTTTTTTGTTGTTTAGTTGTCTCTTCCAACACAATTGAGGTTATATGAGAGACCGCTGAAACAAAAAAACAAGCAATCTAACAAAAATAGTACAAATGTAAATCAAAATCATAACCTAAAGATATCATAAGCTACATTATAAATAACCAAGAACAAACAGGCAGAAGATTTACAGAAAAAAAATATCCCCTATCAAAAATACAATCACAAACCAAAGAAGCAGGATAGGCTAGTAAAGAGAAGAAGAAACGACATCACTATCGGATTGTACACCCATGCGAACATCATAGGTATATGATTCAAGGGTGATGCTCCCATCCAACCACCCGCAGACTGATGTGTAACATTGACATGATATATAATCTGTTAGACAAAACTCAGAATAACCTTACAAACAATAGTATAAAATCAATTAAATTATCATTTGTAATTTGAGAGGACAACGACTCATTCTCATGTTCAAAGCATTGAATACACTGACCGCATCTCACCAAAACACTAGACAAATATTTTAAATTCATACAAAGCAATGAAGCACCTTTTCAAAATCATTGACATAATAGGCTCACAACTCAAAACGTTTCCAAAACATCCATTTGTATCCTACACACTCACACATTTGAATGCTCTACCAAAAATGTGTGTGAACACTAAGGACTGGGACAAATGAAGAATGTCAAAACATTTCAGTATAAACATCAACAGTGAGAGGGGAAGCAAGACTACTTTTAATACTTATATGTGATTTTTTTTCTCATCATTGTTGGAATGTTTTGACTGTCTCCTAAAGGACATGAGTAAACCAATCAGTGTGCATGGCAAATTCTAAATGGATGTCATCGTTTTATTTTGTTTAAAGATCTAATCCTTAAACAAAATAAAAATCTATAAATTCACATACATTCAACATTTTAAATGACTAACACAGCGATTTACACAACACTGCATACCACCTGAGTGCCTGTTTTCTTTGTGAAACAATTTTTCTATCAAATTGTAAATCAGGGTGCCTGGTCACACTTCACTCTGTGAGTGCATTTTTAAAAAAATTGCCACAGACAGGCATGTTGTCAAAGCTTTATTCATCATTATTACTACATGTCTCATCCTACAATCTAGTCAATGAATGATAGACATGTAAAGCTAGGCAAATGATTGTGTGATCAGTGTATTTTTTCTTCTTAATTTGTTTAGCAGATTATGACACCTAATAAATTTTACAGGTGCCTGGTAGAGACGGGAAGAAATATGTAGATCAGTACATAAGACTTTAAATATTAGAAAATGTTGATAAGTGACAATAAAACCATTGCTCCATTCATAATAAAAGTTGGGCTCTGAGACAACATTTTGGTAAGAAATAAAAATCTCCATTTGTAAGTCAAATATATATATAAATATAACTAAAAAGAATAAATTGATAGATATGTGAACATCGTTTAAAGCAAGAAAACAATCAGCACAATCTAAATAGTTGCATTCATAAAGAAAGGAAAATAGGAATTATTTTATAGTTCATAAGAAGGACATACTCAAGTGAAGTGTGGGATTATTTGCATATAATATACCATTAAGCATTAAACCTGTGTATGCCACGACTACCAAACACTTAGGCGGAAACCACCGTATTATGGAACTTTATAGTCTTACCTCTGTCTGAGATGGAATTTTCGGTCCAACTAAAAATGTCCTGGTGTCAAGTTTATCAACTGGTCCATATTTTGTACGGAAATCCAAGAAATCATCAGTCACCTAAAATAAATATTCAAAAATTAAATTTAATACAATTGAGGAGTGATAAGTATAAAAAACGCATTACATTCAAAGAGAATTGCAGAGACAAATATTTTTCATCTTGAAAATAATATAAAATGATTTTAAAATTTAAAAGGAAATTCAAAATTTAAGGCAATTTGAGAAAATGAATGATCTTTTCAGAAGGAATGATGTTTTTCTTTTTTAATTCCGTATGGAGAACAATTTTACAAGGCTGCTTCCATTTCTCCCTACAATTTAATAAAGTTGTAAATCTTGACAGGTTTGGTTTGAATGACAAGAAATCTATGAGAATTATAGACAGGGCAATCATTACAGCTCTATCAAAAATTGATTTCAAAACGGATGTGTTAAAGCCCGAGGGCCATTAACTATAGCAGAGAAAAAAATGAATGTGTGACCCATCGCCTCTAAACAGTATTATGTAAGGGTGATTTAGATGCTGAAAACTGAGTTACAGTCCAAAAACTTGAAACTTTGGGGTAAAGATGTATGAGGAGATTGAATATGCTTTCTTAACATGCCAAAAATGGACTTTAAGAATTATGATAATTTTATTTCACAGCTGTTAATCTTTTTATTTGATTTTCAAAACAAATGTGGCATTTCACTTATCTTCCATAAAAACCAAACCTTGAAATAAACAATATATAAGATACTTGGTCATTTACCTTGGGATAAAGGGCAGCACTAACTACATCCTCCTCCCTGATGTGATTTCCATATTTTCCACACAATTCATCCTTCTTCTCAGCAAAGTTGTAAGGTTCCATGTGTTCACCAGGTCTTCCTTCTATTTTCTTAGCGCCCTTCAAAACCTGGATTGAATATGAACACACAATGTTTGTGTTAATATTTTTAGAAGTGAGACAAGGGAAAAATCTCAAATAGGAAAGGGAAGTAGAGCAATATATTTGTATATCTAGTTTGAGAGCACCTAACAGTCATAGCACGACATGCACAGGATCCCTACCATCACAGAAACTCTTCGATAATTGTAATGTACCATAAACTAAAAATTATATAGGAATATAAAAAGGGAATGATTCAAAGGAAAAATATACCATCTTTGAAAAAAAAAAAAGAAAGAAAGACATATATGGCTGTCACCCTCTAAGCGAAAGATCCGAGTTAGGACGAAAGCAATATAGAAGAGGAAAATAAATTGAGGAAACAAGGAAATAGTTATATTGACCTCTCCAACCCATAACAGAAGATCAAGGAACTAGAATATGAATATTAGAAATGAAAGATAACAATGACAACTCAGTTCAAAAAATCTTCTTAAGGTTATAGCAATCATAGTGAAAAAATATCAAACAAATTTATTCTACTGCCCACTCAAGCAAACACAAGAGAGCTATATTTAAAAAAACTGTATTCATTTTATTTTTAAAATACATTATCCATAAAAAGTATTTTGTGGGTAAGAAAGAAAGAACACAGTCTCTAGTGTTGCGTCCTTACATTAGGCACTTTACAGACATCTTGTTATTGGACAGAATGTATGACTAAAGACAATGCTGCACATTGTATAAATGTCTGTGCAAAAAGGTCACCTATACAGTATAAAATGGAAAACTGATGCCAATTGGCCCGCTGGAAGAATAAATCAATCAGCATTGTGAATCCATAGAAATGTGCTCTATAAATGTCCACCTTTATGTTTTGTTATATTTTACTATTACGAGGTGACGGGGAAGATGACTCGTGCCATGTATGTAAATCTTACATTGGTCCTAAGTGGTTCTGGATACCCGCCAGGTGGTTCTCCCAAATATCCCTGGAAATATTCTACCACAGATGAAGGGAAAGACAACTCTGCTGCCTTTTCCTGAACCAACTCAGCAGTCAACTTGTTTTGGACCATGAATTGGGCAAGGTCACCAACCATCTTGGATGATGGAGTTACCTGCATGAGTTTCATGAGAGAAAAATGAATAATTTTCATTATTTGTTTAATAGACCATATGTTCAAGAGTCTCTTAAAGTGGAAAAAAAGGACCAGACGTTACCATCGATGAAGAGAGAATCTAATTGCATAGAAGAAAAAAACACTATTGAGAACAATTTAAAAAAAAAAACTGATCACATTCTAAATAATTTGCATTATTTACATGAAGTTCAAGTGTAGGATATATTTTATGAAATGGAAAGGCAAAAACAATCTGCAAATGGATTTAAATTGAACTGGATTGGTTTATACAATCTCAAATTCCATTTTAAGAAATTATTCTCAGTCGTTTGTTGTCAAGTTTGTCACAATAATAATGTTTGCCAAAGGATAAATTCCAATGCAATTGAATTCATACTGATCCGCCACAGAAACAATATTATACACTATATTCATTAAGTATTCTCACCATTATTCTGTTTGCCTTCTACTATAATAACCCAAGAGTTTCTTTTGGGTAAATCTCCCAGCAAATATTTCTTAAAATTTATCAGCCATAGGGCACAACTTTGACACTATTATTCCCTATATAATTTTGTTATATATTGCCATCATTACCCTGATAACTTCTATATAATAACATAAAAATTTACCTTGGGCAAATCTCCAAGCAATTGATTGGCTACAGAATACATCTTTTTGATTTCTTCAAATTGATCGGCCAGACCAAGACTGAAGGCCTGGAACTGGAGGTTAGTATATTGGCCACCTAAAATTACAGATTTGAATATAATAGACTGTCTGGAGTTATAAGAGTACTGGGTAAAAAAAAAAAAAATACAATTTGATTGTTTCAACAAATAAAAAATATAAGGAATGCTTTTGGCTATAACCTTTTTCAGCAAACAACAAACAGAACACTTAATAATCTAAAAAGATCAGAGCAAAGTGGTACCAGTACAAGGCCTCTTCTTTCAATTGTGAAAATGAATATATAGAATATTTCCTGTATCATCCAAAGCTGCACAAACCCTAGTAATTTGCTCTTATGCTACTCTCTTCTTTAAAAAAAAAAAAAGAAATGAATGACCGAAACAGAATTAGGAACTTAAAAACACATAGCAGGCATACTTATCATATCAGTTTTGTAGGGAATGTACTTACAACAATGATGTGGGGAGGACCGATGTAGGCTAATGTCTTGCATAATATATACAAAGTGTTTTACTAGGCTATTTGCTTTATCGTATTTATAACACAAATCAAAAGTCATTGGTCCACACTGTGTGATGCAAATAGAAATGTTTGCATACTTGTTGGATACAGAGCCAATTCTCACATTTGCTCATTGCGCTCGAAGGTAAAATATAAGTGACACACTGCATGGCAGTATTTTTCTAAGTGGACTGTGCGGTTAATGAGGAGAATACAGGTTTTTTGTGGTTGAATGTTGTCTGAATTAAGTAACATCTTATAAGCCTATCAATGCTAAAAAATATACTTTCGTTTCCTCAATGCATATCTCTTACCAGGAATCTTACATTCCTCAAAAAGCAAAGAGGTGTTGGTTAAATATATGCCACTGTGTTTTCCAACATATAAGTAAAGCTGTGGCAAATGTATCTTGTGACATGAATGCCTGCACCTCCTCCTACTATTACATTTTGTTAAACATGCATGGTAAATAACAAAGGTATTGATAGACACTGTCTTATTGATAGCTATTCTTATAATACATATTCAATTTTTTGTTTAGCTTTTATTACAATCAAGTATTATCGACAACAACAAAAAGGCCAATAAACATTTTTTCCCCTAGAAATAAAAAGACTTTCCTCACCAGGTATTTCATTCTCATATATGTCAGCATTGCCGCTCTTCATGGTGACTGTACATTCATATGGGCCATAAAGGTTTCTAGCTTGTTCCCAATAGGCAGAGTATGCTGTTACATCATCAAGTTTAAGACCTGCAAAAAAAATCATGGAATTTGTATTATATATATTTGCTATGTATTCCATACTTTTTAAAGGGCTTTGTATGGATGAATTGGCGCTCATTTAATGAACTGACTGTTCACAATATATTATCTACTATTTTGAGACAGTTCTCCAGCACTATAAGCCTGATAACCAAAAATTTGTCTCAACTCATAACTACAGGATGTGGAGGCTATGAACTTGCTCCCACTTCTTTGTTTAATTAGTTTGTATTTTGGAGTTATACAGCACTTTTAAGGTCATTTCAGCGCAAGAGATATGAAAATGGTGGGATAGTTAAAAGAGGCTAAAGATAGAAACCTTTCAAAACAAGTGTCTAAAAAGAAATTTTTACATATTTTAGCCTACAAAAATAAAATTAAAATTAAAAAATAAAGAAAGCTGACTGCACTAGTATTGAAAGCCAAATAAAAAGAAGAAGATGGTGTTGGCTGGGTCATGTGGTCAGAATGAAAAAATGATCACTTCCCAAGACAGCCTTGTACTGGACAGCAGATGGGAAGAGAAAGCGGGGAAGACCCAAAGAAACCTGGTGAAGGACCAAGGAGAAAGAATTAAAGGAAGCAGGCCTGTCCTGGAATACAGCCACCGCAAAAAAATTGGAGATGTCTGGTGGATGCCCTATGTGCCTCAAGGCCCGAAGAGGATTAGGTAAGTAAGTAAAGATAGAAAAATGTCAGTAATAACTAGACCCCCAAAGAAAATGTGAGATGCCAGCCATGAAGTTTGCAATTGAATGTATATACAAATAAATGTTTGCATATATTTCAGAGAAATGATTTGTAAGTGAAAAAAAAACCTCACATACATTCAACCACCACCTTCTCAGAAAGATCTGCAACCTGCCATAGTATATTCCCAAAGAGGGACACACTCAATATACAAATAAGCATTACTGTAAAAAAATAATTTTGACATAACTAATATATAATGAGGAGATGATTTATGAGGGCAAGGGGGGGGGGGAAGAGATATCGAAAGCAGAACCCAACTGAAACCAAATGATCTTATTTCAAAATACAGACGCAAAGCCACATGGAAAGGACACACTTTAGGAGGATAAGAGATAGCGGGACTGGGGATTGATGAAAAATCCACCAGCCAGGGGCACCAATGGTCCCCGCCTAATGAGGAGACAAAGAGATATAGAGAGAATGATGAGACACAGATGACCTTGATCTATGTGGGAGGTTGAAGGTCCTCACCCAGGCTCCCATTGTCACTGATTATGAGTTTTGATCACATATGATCAAAGATTTCAATAAATTAGCAATCACATCATGAGTAAGACAGTAAACAAAGTGTCAACAATCTAAACCAATAAAAATTGAATGGAAAAAAGTAACAAAAAATTACCAGTGTCAAGTTCAGTCCTCTGCAATGAAGCCACAATTGCTCCCATACTGGGTTGTGACGTCATACCAGACATAGAGTCCACAGCAGCATCAACAACATCTGCTCCTGCATCTGCTGCTGCCAACATGGCAGCTACACCAGCACCAGAAGTGTCATGGGTGTGTACGTGAATAGGCATGTCTGGGAACTTGTCTTTCAGAGTTTTGATCAACAGGGTGGCTGCTCTTGGTTTCAACAGTCCTGCCATGTCCTATACATAAAGGAAAAAAAAGAAAAAAAAATCAAAAGAAAAAAAACAAGTGTAACAATACAATCGGAAGAAATGCCTTTATGTCCCACATTCTTTTTTAAGGGAGGAGAATTTGATTTGGTACAGGTGACCAGTTGAGATGGTATATCTAGTACAACATTACACATGCAGCATGGTGAGACAATGGAATACGTGCAATATAAGAGGATATTTTTTGTCAAAATTGGGGCAAATCATACGGCATAAAACCTGTTCTTATTTTGGCAGCATTGCATTAAATTGATTATTTGTACATTTAAAAAAAAGCTACCATAATTTAAAGAAGCTGACTGTCTAGATGTACACTTTTGTCCTCTACTTCATGTTAATTTTTGGTACATGGTTTTGTTTTGTTTTTAAGGGTTTTACGGCGCTTGCGACACATTTAGGTTATATCAGCGCCAGTAAAAAGGAAGAAAATGGGATAGTAAAAAGTTCTAGAATTACAATTAAAGCACCCAAGAAAAAGTAAGACAAATGGGAACTGAGAAGAAATAGGGATCAGATATAAATTCCAAGAGCATACCACCAATGTACTTAGTTTAAAATCACCTAAAAGTCTCATCCAGACACAAGCACAAAATCCAACAAAGAGGAACACACTCAAATGCTTACATTATACATTCAAAATAAAAATAATAATGCATAACAGAGAGATGATTTACAAGGAAAAAAATATCATCTCCCAAAACAATAACTATGCATTTGACTGTTTCCCTCCCAGCTAGGATTCCGGCCAGTGCCAGGACAAAACCAAGTAATCTCATTCCGAGACAAAGACAGAAAGCATGTTGGAAAACAGATATAAGGGGATAGAAGACACAGTATGTACCCCCCTGCCCGCTATGGAATTTTTGGTACAGATTATAATGACAAAAAAGTTCAAATTTTAAGACAGCCTAACCCTTTAGATGTCATCACAACTAGGTCTAACTAATATCAGTGCTCACCTTAATACATAGGATGTGGGTCCCAGCCTTGACCAGCTCACTGGCCAGATTTACGTAGTAGTCCAAGTTGTACTTGGTCCTTGTGGGATCTGATACATCTCCAGTGTAAGAAATGGCTGCCTCAATGACACCACCTAAAAGTAAAATGTATGTAAATATTACTTAATAATATATGAGTTAAATAATCCGGAATTGAAAAAATGATGTGTGCTTAATTTCAACAATGTATGGTCCTTGCACTCTTTCAGTAAAAAAGATGGTGAAATAATACAAAAAAGATTATAGAGCTAGAAGTAAACTCCAGTAAAAAAAAAACAAAAAAAAACCCCCCAAAAAAACAAGGAGACCGATTCAAATGGGAAATAGAAGTAGATTCCAAGAATGATTTGTGTTTACGAGACTACTTAAAAAACTGACCCTAAATAACAGAACATGGGGGGAGTATTAAGGTGTGAATTTCATTTCAACATCGTGTTAGTAATAATCACCACCAGAACATAGTTAAATTTGCACTCACCTTTCTTTCCCTATCATTTACTTTATATTCTATTAGATGATTGTATAAAATAACGTTCCTTTATGTTAACATTTTCAAATGGGTCCATTTTCTTACAAATTCAAAAATTGATTTAATATTACACAATGAATCACTCTCTTTGGTATATAGCATATTCAAGGACCCACACATATCTCTTGCAATGACATATGTCAAATATTATGAGTGAACTAAAGATGTCACACTCAACTATCATTTAATACACACACACACATATATATACACACACACACGCATGGCGCTTGCAACACATTCAGGTCATATCAGCGCCAGTGAAAAGGAAGAAAATGGGAGAGTAAAAAGTTCTAGAATTACAATTAAAGCACCCAAGAAAAGGAAAGACAAAGGAGAATTGGTTCAAATAGGAAACAGCTGTAGATTTCAAGAGCACACTATCAGTGTACTTGGTTTGAGATCACCAAAAGTCTCATCCAGACACCAGAAAAGATCCCTACTAAGAGGAACACACTCAAATTTTACAAAACATAATATAGTGCACAACAGAGATTTGCAAAACAAAAAATATCATCTCCCAAAACTCAACTATACATTTGACTGTTTCCCTCTCAACTAGGGTATCTGGCCAGGGCCAGGACAAAACCAAGTAATATCATTCGAAGACCAAGACGGAAAGCATGATGGAAAACAGATATTAGAGGATAGGAGATCTAGTAAGTGCCTCATGCCACGATGAGAGGTCAGGAATCCCACCCAGGGATTTGGGATTGAGTTTGAAAGATCTGCGGTTTGTAAGTTGATTTTTTTTTTTTTTTTGCTCTGTTTTGTTTTCCTTTCTTTCTCAAACAACATTCCATGTAAATACTTCCATTAACATCTGAATGAGAAAAAGGAGTCTTCTGAATATAACAATTCAAACCATCACCTACCAGCATTGCCAGTAGCATCCATGCCAACAATGATGTTGGGGAGATAGTTGAGAGAGTCAAACACTCTGAAGATGTCCATGCCATTCTTCACTGCCAATTCACAAAACCTGGAAAAGGACAAAAATTCTGAATCACCAAAACAATTTATGATTCAAATCTTGATATCAACTAGAAGGCATTATATGAAAAATCGGAGGTAAAAATATACATGTATGTATTTCCATAGGATAAAATAATAAGCCTTTTTTTTTTTTTTCAAATTTGATAATTTATATTGTAAAGTGCCCAGAGCTTGTGTTTTATACGAGAATGAGCGCTGTATAACTGTGTATTATTATTATTATTATTATTATTATTATTATTATTATTATTATTATTATATATTATTATTATTATTATTATCATTATTATTATCATTATTATCATTATTATCATTATTATTATCATTATCATTATCATTATCATTATCATTATATTATTATTATTATTATTATTATTATTATTATTATTATTACCTAAACACTAATCACATCTATTCTTGTTAAATGATCAAGAGATCTATGAAAATATTGTGAACCTAGGCAAGTAGTAGCCGTCTGCTCTTTGAATCCGTGAAGTTCACAGAATTTATTCTTAAAGTAAAGTGAAATGAACAGTAATGATTTCTTGCTATCCTGCAAAGTACTTTCCTTATTAGCGTGTGTGTCAAGGTCGAATGTGTGAGTGTAAGGTGCATGACAAGAGTGTGTTGTTGGTGAGAGAGAATTAGAATAGTCAGTGAAACAGAAGGAAGAAAACAAATATAATGAAGGCTTGAAGAAGCAAAATGTTTTATCCTACATTAAAGTTTGTTTTTAATGTACATTAAAGACTGAGTTGTTAAATGTAATAATTTCTATAATAATCTTTTTTTTTTTTGTATTTTTTTTTTTTTACGATAACTTCTATGTTACTAGTGTGCATCTTGTGTGAGTGTGTCTATGTCAATATTGTATTGTTATAAATCTGTAACCAAATGACAAATTGCCACTTTTTTGGGGACAATAAAGATATATTATTATTATTATTATTATTATTATTATTATTATTATTATTATTATTATTATTATTATTATTTTTATTATTATTATCATTATTAATCTTCACCAGTACTTTCCAATTTGATAAGACCAAGGGAGTCCAGTAACACCCCCCCCCCCCCCTCCCCCTCTCCCTTACCACATGTACAGAAAAGATATTAGAATACATACTTGTATACAACATTGTCAGGGTAGTTTGTGTACCCAACAGCATTAGCACCTCTCAGCAACATTTGGAAAGGAATGTTGGGGATGAGCTTTCTCAGCTCGGCAAGGCGGTCCCAAGGACATTCATGGAGGAATCGAAGGGCCACATCAAATGTAGCACCTGTAGTATAAAGACAGAAACATTAATGATAACAACAATAATAACATCAATAAGAAAAAAATGATAATAATAACAATAATAATAATAATAAGAAGAAGAAGAAGAAGAAGATGATGAAGAAGAAGAAGAAGAATAATAATGCAGTGCAAGGGGCTTAATTGGAACAGCACCATTATTGTCCCGTGTGCACGAAATATGTTGCAAATTCCTCCAAAGTTACGAAATGTGGTGCCGTAGAAAACGGTAGTAATGTGGTGCCGTGATTTTTTACATACGGGCTTACATCTTAAGTGACGTACGAATTGTGAATACTGATAGTGATAGACCAAACAGTTTTCTCTCAACGTTGAATTCCTTTGATCTTCTTCTCAGCGTTTGCAATAAAATATGCCTCAAAACTTTTAAATGTTTACAGTAATGATGTGTTGATTCTCTTTCCCGTAAGGAAAATATTTGCAACAAAGTTGCTTTCAGTGGCGTTGCTTAGCAACTAATTTTGGGCTGTTTCAAATAGTGTAACAAAATATATATATATATATTATATATATATATTTATATATATATATATAATATATATATATATATATATATATATATATATATATATATATATAATTTAAATAGTACTTAAGTGTTGAAAAAGGCTTGTAATGTAACAATGTGAGATATCACTGGATCTAAACTTCTTTAACACCATGTAAGTTTTATACAGTATAACAATTCAAAGGAACCACAGTTTTAAAATACAAGAGGTGCATAATTTAAAATGACATAATTATTCATTTGACCTCTTCACTCTGAGTTCCTGGTTCGGGTAATCTATTAATAGTATTGTTATGCCATGAAAAGGAATTCTGCGCTTTGCCTCTCCGGAGAACTACTTGTAAATTTTCCTCATTGTGACAAATTTGCATGTTTAATCCATATTGTTATCAAGTTTTTTATGAATGTAGAAATCACAACAGGAAGCTATGCCTCTGGCTTTAAACTATTAAAATGTAACAATTGTTTATGTCAAGTGTGTAAAAAGTGTATAATTTGCTGTGTCATTTTGAAACCAGGGTGACGATGTTAGTGAGTAGTGCATATGAATCTTGTGAAAAGTAAACCCCTGGTCAAGCCTGTGGGGTGTTCAGCAATCGTAATCACAACAGAATTCACTGTGTATAATATTGTTAACGTACACCATCCAATTGTTCACTCATCCCAGACCCTTTGTTTTTATATACCGTAAAGAAGAAAAATCCCAAAGTATGGTACTCTAACCGATGCAAAAAAAAAAAATTGGCTTAATGTCACTAACAATTCTAGTGTTCGAACCAATTATCATTAAAATCCATCATAAAGTTGTGAAGATATCCACGTCAATGATTGCGCATGGGTTGTGGAAAGGACTATAATACAGAACATCCTTTTATTTCTTTATCTAAGATTTTCTTTTCCATTCTTCATATATGTAATATTAAAAGTATTTAGTCAAAAAATTGGAAGATGAAATAGAATGTGTAAACCTATCTTATTACTTCACATTCATACGGAATTACCAATACACCCATATATCAAAAAAAGATTAAATGAATCGAGGACACATGAATCCTGTTCCATGATAATCCTCACCAAATTATACAATTTTAATCAACATGGCATGCCTCGTCAAAAACAAATCAATCATTGCATCAATACCTTCTCTCTCATTAATCATTGATTTTTCACCAAGACTGGCAAATGGCTAATGTATAGAAGGAATGGAGTTGACATCACTCAGCTCTTTATCATTATGCCATTTAGCTGATTAGTTCTCACTAAATTATATCAAGCAGACTATAAATGATGAAGGCTACACAGTTTTGTGTATTGGTATGTTTAATCAGACTGGCAGATGTTGTGAGTATTTTACCAAACCGCAAAGCATCAATAACATATTACCACATTTAAAGGAATGGGTGGTTATGGGCTTAATGCCATTGTTAATTGACTGACTTTTATACTGTTCAAAATATAAAATCTTCAAGCACTGATGTTGGCAGGATATCATAGAACAATGGCAGGGGACAAAAAGAAGAAATAAAAGCAAAGAGATAAGACAACACTACCCTGAACTAACTAGAAACTCCTAGGGAGTCCTTCAGAGCCATAAGGCCCAAGGAGCCGGAGATTATACTGTTTTCAATTGCGTGCAATGGACAATTGCTTGCTACCCTTTGGATAGGACACTTGTCTACCAAGAAGTACTTTCCATCAGATCTAACAGACCCAGCTACCTAATTTCTGCTAGGGGAGTGGGACGAGGGTGGGTTTTTTGAAAAAAATTTTGACTTTCATGGGATCGATCTTGGTCCCATTACATGTGAAGTGAGCACTCACCAACTAAGCTATCAGGATTGGTAGGAACTCATTAGAACAGCATATAATGCCTAGTTAATCAAAAACAGCTACATCCTTCTATGGATTAACCCTCTCGTGTTCAGATTCTTTTTGGGGGAGTAGATAATGAGTTCCCTATATGGCCATGTCAATCATGTAGACATCCTTTGATGATATAAGCCTACCCTTTGATATCTGTAGTCGCCTTTTCGTTTTCTACGGTCACTCATGGCTAAACTCCGCCCAGAAACGATTTCATAGGTCCGTCCATCACCAAATTTCAAACTTTTGTTCTCGTGAGTTCTTAAGTTTTTTTGACCGAAGAACGATTGGCTACTGAGCATCTTGACCCTTCAACGATTGGTCGTTCTGGCAGCTCACGTGTCAACAGCCGTCAACAATGAATTGAATCATCGTCGATGCAGTGGAAGACGGCCATGGAATAGTTGCGTCACATCGCCACGTTGTTGAATAAATTATCCAGGCATGGTCGATAGGTAAAAAAGCCAAATTATGTTCTAGTTACATTTGAAACAAACAAAGTATATCACGGATCTCGTCTCTTTGAGATATAAAGAATGATATAAAAATCAAGAAAATCGGCCGATAAATAAAAAAGTTGCTAAAAAAAGCTAAAATAAACAAAAGCAATTTTTAAAATCAAATTTATTCGTAAAACAGTTGGTTTTCAACCGATTTTTATGAAACAAAGACCAATGTTCATCTTTGTTCAAGCTGATTTCAGCAATGTGACTTTCAAATTCCTCAGAATTATATTTTTTACTTTTAGATTTTAGCTTTTAGGCCTACTCCATAAGGTGTTATATTCCTTGCATAACAATAGCGTAATACATCGACGGGGAGAAGCGTCTTTGTTTCGGCCAGCTGGATAGATAGCCCGTGATTGGTCGAAGACTTTGAGACGCTTGATTCACAATTCTACACGAACGGACCCTGGCGGTCTATCAAAGAGGTGTTACAAATTTATTTACCGACTTTTTTTCTTGGTGCTAAAATTACAAAGTAATAATTTCGCATCAGAAAAAATAACTCTGAAGTTCCTATCTCTTTATTACAATAAAATTGATACCTCGAATGACAAAATCGACCCACAAATAAGGGAGTTATAAATTATTCATAATATTTTTAAAAGTTTACAATAATTGTCTTCAAAGTCATTTTTCATCACCAAAGTCGTAATTTTTTACCGATTTTTACCAAACAAAGTGCAATGTCAATTATTTTCACCCGCAAATAAAATAGGATTTAAATCGCAATTTCTGAAACGTATTTTGTTTTCTGTCGGCAAAATTATAAAAATCAAAGCTGAAAACACCCTGCGGCAGTGACAGGGCCTGCCATTTCCTTCACAACGATTGGATTTTACTTACTGAGGCCAGTCTTGACTACCCCGCCCATGAATATTATGCAGTTGTCGGTTTTTGTCGGGTTGAATCTTAAAGAGTTAAAAAAGCTTTAGCTAACCAACACTTAAAAGAGTCATAACGGGAAACCCCATTTCTCCAGAGAGAAGCCATATGGCCATTCAGACTCCTCAACCGTACCTCCCCAGTTTTCCAAGCTGTATAAAGGAGTGAAATAGTGGGAGGCAAATGGTGCAATTCTTTTCAAGTCAAAAGTCCTGACACGAGTGGCTAAAAGGGACTGGTGTGCATCTCTGAATGTGGTGTCCATTAGGAGGAGACCCTTGTGCTCCCTTACATGCTTCGCAAATGCTTCAGGCCCATCCTTGACGATGATGTCTCTCAGACCTGGAGGTGGTGGCTTAGCTGAAAATAAATAAAATAATTGCAAAGATCAAGTAATATTTACAAATGTGCACATTTAAGCAAAAGCAACGTATCTTCATCATTATCATGATAATCAGCATGCTTTATGATGCCATACACCAATGTATGATGTAAGTCACAACCAAAACAAATAGAGTACTGAGAGTCTTTGCAATGTCAATGTTTAAAAATCATCAGATTTAAAAATCTATTTTATGACCTTTCTGGAGAAATGATGCTAGTTATTAAAAAAATAACCTCAGTCAGAAATTAAAAATTAAATAGTCTGAGAGTAATTTCTTTGGATCTAATAACAATTCAATGTACTAAATAAATATTAAGACTGATTCATTGCATGTTATATATCAATTTATTTGAATATCTTAATATGATGTCAGGCCAAAATCAGTATTTAGATGAGAAATCAATTATTATTCGACTCCATAATTATATATTTCTGAATAAAGTCTCCTCTATTTGCAACTGTAAGACAATAGTGAGGCCAATTTATCCCTAACAGGATGCTTCACTCTCCTAATGCTCTCAAGTACTTTTCAATACTTACAAGAGAGCCCAATAGAGACTTTAAATCTTTAGAGAGTAAAAAAAAACTATGCGGGATAGATTGGATCGTCTGTTCAGGCATCGCAATCCAGTAATCATTTTAATCAAAGACAAAAGACCCCACTGTCATTTAAATATAGAGTCAGTGGATAATATTGAAAGTTAGATTATTCTTCGTAATATGAACAAAATTGATATAGGGAATTTTCAAAAGCAGGAAGAACAAAATTAATTGGAGATTGGCGGGGGGGGTAGCTTTTCAGAAAATATCATTTTTCCATTATACATCTTGATTCGCCATTTTAACTTCTTCATTTCATAGCTCAAGACTAATTAATTTTTGTCTGTTATAAATTCATATGACCAACACATTTGTCTTGAAAAGTGGTTGAGGACAGGACAAATTCCCCTCTATGAAAGCTATGCATAGTATTGTACAATAAGTATGGTTAGTAAAGTAGATGAAGGATGACAAATTGATCACATAGGCATGCATATTATTATGGCCAAATAGTTAGACATGTACATTGTACAGAGTGAAAGAGCTATACAGGTTCAGACCCCACTATACCTCTGTTTTGTCGACTACAAAAAAGCTTTTGATAGAGTACGCCATGAAGAAATACTAAAACAACTGCACTCCATTGGCACTGATGAGAAAGACCTCAGACCCATGCAAACATTATACTACACCCAGCAGGCATCTATCAAAATCGGAAACTCTACAGGAAATTCCATTCCTATTAAGAAAGGAGTCCGTCAAGGGTGTGTTGCCTCACCAGATCTGTTTAATCTATACCAAGAAACAATCATGAGGGGCATAACTTATATGGAGGGAATAAAAGTAGGAGGTCACAACATAAATAATATAAGATACGCAGACGATACGGTACTCATTGCAACATCAGAAATCCAACTTCAAAAGATTGTTGACAAAGTGGTAGTAGATAGTGAAGCCAAGGGAATGGAAGTGAATATCACCAAAACGGAATGCATGGTAATACAGAAAAACCCCGAAAACAACAACACCTGCAATATAACGATTCACGGCGAGCAACTTACCAACGTAGAAAGTTTTAAATACCTAGGTTCAATAGTGACAACAGATGGAAGATGTAACCGAGACATACGAGCAAGAATAACTCAAGCCAAACAGGCCTTCATGGACCTGGGAAACATTTTGAAAAACAAACAGATGTCGTTCGGGATTAGATTCCGAGTCTTGAAGTGCTACATGTGGCCAATCTTGTTATACGGATGCGAAAGCTGGACTACAAATGCAGAAACACAAAAGAACATTGAAGCTTTTGAAATGTGGTGCTTGAGAAGGATGCAGAGAATATCGTATACTGCACACAAAACGAACGAAGAAGTGCTAAAACAAACATACCAACAAAGGAAACTAATGCCCTTAATAGCGGATCGACAACTATCCTTTTTCGGACACATAGTAAGGAAAGATAAGAATGAATACCTGGCAAGTTGTGGAAAAATACCTGGTAAACGCGCCCGGGGGAGACAAAGAAAAACACTCATAGACCAAGTGAAGGGCTTCACCAACCTAACAATCCAAGAGCTGTTTGAAAAAGCAAGAGACAGGGAGGAATGGAGGCATGGAACCTAGAAGAAGAAGTACATTGTAAATTCTACATTGAAAGGGTCAAGGTTCAATTCCTATATAGGCTCAAGCACTGTCCCAATTATTTTTGTAAAAAAAAAAAATAAATAAAAAAAAATTTAAAGTCCCAAAATCTGAAAGCACAATATTAAATAAATTCGCTCAAAGCGCTTTACTAGGGGTTCCAGTCAACATTAACATTTTACATGTTGGAAAGCCATGATGCTTGTAAGCATGATAACAGTTTATCGAGAAAGCACTATCACAGGCCAGGTAGAGGCCTAAACATGGTGAGGAGATGTGAGTTAAGAGCCTTTTCCAAAGACTCAACTTTGCAGCAAGGTTGAACCATCAACCTATAGGCCTAAAGGCAAATGTCACATACTAGACCAAAGGCACAAAAATTATTATTATTCAGGTCTAGTGAATCAAAGAGAATATAGCATCACGTCTAGATTCCAGAGAAAACTTGGGTAGTCTTTGTGGCATAGGCCACAATAATTTCATAGGTGTTTTGTCTGTGGATTGCTGAACAAGTTTAATTCTTTCACAGTATTCAAAATCTTGACTAAATCCACAATAATATAACTTATCAATCATTTCTATTTCATTAGTAAATTCCTTTACCAATAGATGGATTGTCTCTTTTATTTTTTTTTTAGAAAAGTGCAAACATTCCATAGTAAATGTTAAATGATGCTGTCGCATTCCTCAAATCTGCTGACTCAGACAAATTGAGTATAACTGTGGATGTGCATTGAAAAAGTTTGAAAATCATTTATGGTGCTCTTCTGAGTGTGAAATCAGTATCACATACCTAAATAGCTCAACATTACTCACTAACTTAATATCAGCTGGCAGATTGTTATAAAGTTATATGACTTAATTTAGAAAGAAACAGTAAAGATCATTATCAAAATTAGGACATTGGGAGGATGTTTCTTTCGACGTATGTAATTTTTTTAAAAACTTCATTTAGTATTAATCTATTGAATTTCTATGAGGTGGCAGCAGCTCCTGATGGTTACCCTAGAATATTATGACAATCTGAAGATTCTATGAGGCTATTTGATACTTTGTTTACTACAAAGTTGTTATTTTGGTCTTTACTCTTATTTCAAAGCACGGTAATCAAATTGTTTACAGTAGACACATATTTCACTACATATGAAAAAATATTTGTAATATATCTGGTGACAGTGTGTCTTTAAATCATGCAATTACATGAGTTAAGAGAAAATTGAAAAAAAAAACATTAAATTGTAAAGACTTTTTAACATGCTAAACTACTTTTGAAAAATGCTATTGTTTGGGATTGGGTATCTAAAACGTTAAACAGGCAGTCCTTACTATCTGATTTGAAAAATTGTTAAAAGAAAGGAGTGGCGTCGAAAAGGCGTGATACGGAAGTCGGCATTGGTCTGCATGTCTGAAGTCTATAGGCTAATTGGAGAGACGATTGATACCTATTCTTTTGATTCTGTGTATTCAGGTCTAAACCTGTGATTCGAGTACCTCGATGTGTCAAATTCATTCTTGGATCAAACAACTCGCAATGGAGCACGAGTCATCTCAAACAGTGGATCTAGTTTAATGTGTGTTATTTTAAAATCTTTATTGAAGCCTTCCTTTCCGTGATTGGAAAGCTGGATTTACTATTGGATCTGATAAAGAACTGCAATATAGTATCTTCTTCAGAGGGGAGAAAGCGAATTACAGTCCATTCACTTGCATACTGCTCCATGGGAATTATTATTGCTCTAGCTTGAGTTACTCTTTATCTTGAGTTTGTCTTTAAAAGCAGTGGAAAAAAATTGTCAAATTAATAAAATTGAAACTTCCTGGGTTTTATTTTTTAAAGTTTGAAAGCAGAAATGGGGCAACAAACTCATCTTCTCATCAAAGCAACAATTAAAATTTGTTGTGCTACTTCTCTTTTGACTGAGCAACATTTCAGGAAATGTGCACTAATATGAGCTATACTGTTATCAGCTCAATCACTATTCTTATCTTACTCTTGACCATAGTATCTCGAAAATTCACAAAATCCACACAACTATATTTGAGAACTTGGCTAATGAAAAAGTAATCTTGTTTGTTATCACTCGAGTGTTTGGTATTCACGAAACTCTTATTTCTTTTTGGAACACCATATTATATCTTTGTGCCAATGATAAAAAAATAGTTTTGCTCCTGTCTCACTTGAAAATCAAGTGTTATGAAGGACAGGATATTTATCATACAATGATCTGGTTTCATGTTTTAACATTTTAATAACTTTTTGCATGATTCAAAGACAAAATTAATACTTTCAACCTGAAAACAAAACAACAACTTAAAGGAAAATCTTGCAATAATATGAATCAATACATTTTCAATTTTGAACGAATCACACTAAAAGTATTCCAGGAATAGCCGAGACGGGAATGTGTTTACAATGCAAGTTTTTAAAAAATATTAATAATTTTTTTTTAATTAAAAAAATAAAATAAACATACACACACACACACACACATATATATATATATATATATATATATATATATATATATATATATATATATATATATATATATATATATATATTCTGATTCGTGTTTCAAAAGAAACCTTTGCTGGTTGAAAAACACTGCGCACTTGATAAAGATTTGAAAAAGTGTTTGTGAAGCAGTGCCAATCATAGCAATATAGAAAAAGAAAAGAAAAAAAACCACCCCAACAAATCAGCCTGCCTCAACTGACGAGCAGAATGATTTTTGGGTTTTTTTGTTTTTTTTCAATGTATTTTTCTTTCTTGCTTTGTCTGGCACTGTTTCATATTTTTCAGATCTTTATCTTACAAGAGAGCCCTAAATTGTCACTGCACAAGTGCCTGATTTTAATACAGATTTTGAGAATAGTTAATTAACATGGATAGTCTGATCCACTTGGTCGGTTGAAATTGGATTTGTGATTTACGCTGTAAAAATAAAAAACCTAAAATGGTAACAGTCATGACAACTTTAAATACCAAATGTCATACATCATAATAAATTAAAAGAAGAAAAAATGATAAGCAAAAGCTGCAATTGGAAAATAAAGCAATATACATATATATATAATTATATATATATATATATAATTCTACTCATGAGTCTTCTGACAAACAAAGTCATCATCAAATAATTGGATAAAGACTAAAGAGCAAGGCTGATGATATTATTTATCTATTGTCAGTAAAGCAACATCAAAGATAAAGTACAAAAGTCAAATGCATCGTGCTCAGTCTATGTCGAGGAAAAAAGATGTTCATCTTCTAGAAAATATTTTTCTCTATCTCTCTTTTAACACAAGTTGTATTGTGCCATCCTGAAGTCACCGTAGGATTATTAAATAATTACATACACTGTGGCATGCAGTGCCAATTGGCAACTCTATGCCAATAATAATCCAGATTTATATTTCTGTCATCCCCATTGCCTAATCATGTGCTGCATTGAATGACTGTATTGACCGGAGTTTTGTTTTTTAAAATATTGGGATGCATTCAGTAACCTACCAAGCGTTAGTCTAAATCTTATATGCAATTCAAACTAATCAAGTGATTAAACTTACATAAATTTAATTATAAATTTGACACACTCAAGTAAAAAATTGAAATATATAAAATATACAAGCAAAAAATTAAAATCAGACCCAAAGCTTTGGGGGAGTGCATTTTTAATATCATGTTGCTTACCCCTGCCCTTCTCATCTGAAAGTTTTTGTTCATACAAAAAAGCAAGAGGAGAATATACAATAAATCGAAACATGCAACAATTTGACAGGCCCTTTGGTTAAGTACTTTCTGTCACTGTCATTTTATGTCTTCTTATATATATGCAGGATATTCAATGTCATAATTTATTGTAAACGTGCTATACAAACTTCTGATAAAATGAGATAGGATCAGGCTTATCAATTTAAAATAAATCGGATTGAATATTTGTTTAAATGGATCTATAGGGAAAGATAGATATATTTGTAAAGACAAATAAAAGAGAGAGAGAGACAGAGAGAGAGGGGGAGAGAGAGAGAGAGAGAGAGAGAGAGAGAGAGAGAGAGTAGAACAATTTTTTGGAGAGAGAGAGAGAGAGAGAGAGAGAGAGAGAGAGAGAGAGAGAGAGAGAGAGAGAGAGAGAGAGAGAGAGAGAGAGAGAACAATTTTTGGGGGGAGAGAGAGAGAGAGAGAGAGAGAGAGAGAGAGAGAGAGAGAGAGAGAGAGAGAGAGAGAGAGAGAGAGAGAGAAAGAGAGAGAGAGAGATAGAACAATTTTTACTGTTAACCCAATCCTACCCTTCTTCCTGTTTCAATGGATTGATTGTGGCAGTTTGTCTAACGATAACCATATGCCGTTTTGTCTTGTTCACACTTTGTTTAAGAAATGCAACATTAACAGACTGCAACAACACAAACCATTATCCCAATGTAATTGTATATCCATGATCCAAGAGGCAGCCACTAAACATCAGTCTTCACTTGTCTCATACCGTCTGGGATGATCCAGAACTCTTTTAACCCTTACCATGGGGAAAACCCAACTGAAAACTCAAATTCGCACAATTCATAGTCATTTCTCAAGAAAAATGTTTTTTTCCGTCCTGGGAATGCAAACTATTCTGATGATGCAAGGCCAGATGATCTCATCAGGATAGCGTCCTTTGCTGTTCTTTCATCAGCATTTGTTGTCGTTTTACAAAGAAATATAATAATCATTTGTAATATCCTCATCATTTTCTCTTGCTGAGGTGCTAAAATTATGCCATAGACATCCAAAAATTAGGCTGCATATTTTCCACTTCAGAGTTGCACTTTTATTGCTTTGAAGTTAGGGATCATGGAGATTCCAACTGTATCTGATTCAAATTTTAGCTGATCCATTGTAAATTTTTTGAAAAAGATATACTCATCAATGTTGTACCGTTCAAATCAGCTTTGCATTGCTTTTAGTATTGAGTAAAGAGCTGAGTCACCCATTTTGTGGAAACTTTTGATATGTTGAGATTATTTAAGAAATCACTCATCAATAGATCCTTAACCAATCTTTAATTGACTTGTTGTTCTAACACTATCAGTATTATTTACTCGTCAAACTTAAAAATCTAAATTTGAGTAAAATTTTCTTCAATAACAGTCCCTCTCTGGGTTCGTCTGTTACAAGCGTGTGTCCCAATTGAACTTCCAGTAACAAAATTTCAGTCTCATACCAGGTTTATATAAACATTATTCCCTTCACAAATCAGTTGAAGAGTCTTTAACTGCATACGGAGACATTTGAAAATGGAATAATTTTCAACAGATTTCAATGTTAGGAGGTCGATTCGTATTGTAGAGAAGCTTTTGTAGAAATTGTCTAAATAAAAACCATCTAGCATGTAGCACTTTTGATTTTCATCAAATAAAATAAACCCATTGCAAGACATCTACAACAGCAAAAGTTTGACACAAGTTTAAGACACTCTCTCATATTCCTTTGGGAAGAAAATTCTTCTGTTTTGATTATTTATTAACTGTGGAAAATGAATGGCATTTGATAATAATAAAAAGCTGTTTATGCCTGTAAATAGCATTAAAACAATGTCGCATTTTGCAACACAACTCTACAAAGATCACTAAATTTAGTTTACCTGTTGGAGTGGGAGGGACAGAGGGAATAACATCTGAGGGGGGAATATTTGTGCCAAGTGGTGTAGATGGTCCATTGACCAACACATTGCCAAGGTAGTGGATCAGTTTCTGGGCTCGGTTCTGGCTTGGGGCAAAGTGGAACAGGTCAGGATTCTCGTCAATGAAGTATGTGTCAACATAACTTTTCAGGAATTTGTCATTTTCCAGCACATTCATCAGGAATGGAATATTGGTCTGGCAGAAAAAAAGGCACAAACCTTACAGATAAAACATTTATTACATCAATACCTTTTAAAAAAATCAATTATTCTTTTATTTTGACTTATCAAAATCACAATTCTTTGAAACATTAACAAATCATTAACTAGATGTGCAAAGATAGTAGCAAAGAATCAAGTAAGATAAAAACAATTAAAACTCAAAGTTCTCACCTTCACACCTCTTATCCTGAATTCCTTCAATGCTCTCAACATCTTGGCACAAGCGGATGGGTGATCCCTTGCCGTTGCAATGATCTTGATAAGTAAAGAGTCATAATGAGGAGACACCACAGCACCAGCAAAAGCAGAAGCACTGTCCAGACGGATACCCATTCCCTCAGCACTACGGAATACCTGCGTTGGCAAGAAGATGTTTGAAAAGTAGTGATGAAGGAATCAGGTAAAAAAATAACACAACCATCAGTGCTTAGTCCATAGCTGAAAATTCACTGACTAGACTTATGCAGCAGATTAATAAAACTAATAAGAGCTACGTGGTGCTGATTTGAAGTATATTTAGTGTTAAAAATTACACCAATAATGTGGAAATCTATTGTTGACATTTTTTTAAACTTAAAAACTTTAAAAATAAAATGTGCTTACATCAACATTTAAATAAGGGATAGAAGGGCAAATGAGAACAGAAGAATATTTGAAATTGGGTTTAGGTTCTGTAATTATTTTTGTTCAAGTCATAGTTTCAATTCAATAGGTACATTTGACAATTGCAGGAGTAAAATTGATATCACGTATAGGACACACCTCTATCCTTCCTGTATCAGGCTGGAAGTTTCTGGCAGGGTCCTCTGTAGTCATCCTACACTGTATGGCCGAATCGTTAAGTTTGATGTTTTCTTGCTGAAGGCCGAGCTCAGGCAAGGAATGACCCTCTGCTATCTTGATCTGGGACTGGACAAGATCCACTCTGAGACAGGAATAAAATAACAATCAACTCATTGACTTAAGAGTCACCATGATGCATACAGCTTGCAATTTATGCAGCTGATAAGTTATATCCACCTGAGAATTTTCCTCTAATTTTCATACTTTTTTCCAACTTTTCATGTCCATATTTATAGTTAACACTTTTCATATCCATGTTCATAATCAACACCAAACCAAAACATTTAAGATCCATTTTTATAATTAATAACAAAACCAATACTTTTCATATCCATATTCATAGTTGACAACAAAATTAACACTTTTATATTCATATTCATAGTTGACCAACACTTTTCACATTTATAATTAACATTAAAACAAGTTCTCTTCATTTTCTTCATAACTCTTCATAGTTAATACCAAAACCATTGTATTATCTTTCAGATTTTCATGTAATGCATTCCATTGTATTGTTTTCAAATAATAGCAAATTACAGATAACCAAACAATTTACCCTGTGACCTCCTCAGTGACTGTGTGTTCCACCTGCAATCTGGCATTGACCTCTATGAAGAAATAGTTTCCATTCTTATCGACCAAGAACTCCGCTGTACCAGCATTCTCATATCCAACATGCTTTGCTAATCTTACTGCATCACCTGTGATTTTATCACGGAGTGCAGGATCAAAATGGGGGGCAGGGGCAATCTCTATCACCTTCTGATGTCTTCTCTGCACAGAGCAGTCTCTCTCATAAAGATGAACCATATTTCCAAGCTTGTCACCTGATAATTATTGAAAAAAATGTCCATCAGTCAAGAAAAAACTATTGCTTAACTGATTTTTTAAAAAATTAATCTTTTAAATCATATAGC
Organism: Berghia stephanieae; assembly: GCF_034508935.2. Taxonomy (NCBI): domain Eukaryota; kingdom Metazoa; phylum Mollusca; class Gastropoda; order Nudibranchia; family Aeolidiidae; genus Berghia; species Berghia stephanieae. Next base: position 35,671,860 of record NC_088360.1, read on the forward strand.
TATTTTTTTTCTTGAAATTGAACTTGATCAAATAACATAAAAACCAGGTAGGTTTAAAACCTCTATGATGAAAGCAGATAATTTTTCCTAATTTAAACATAGACTATCCCATTCATTGAGGGAATCTGAAAAATAATTTGAAAACAAACAGATTTTAAAAAAATTTTTTAAAAATAAAATAAACATAATTAATCATATAAATAGATATTGACAATTTCTGATGTGTGTAAAATTTAACAAGATATTCCTTCTCATCAATACAAAAATTATGCTTGTATATACACTTCTTTAAAGAAAAAAAAACAGTCATTGTTAACTAATTAAAGACGACAGTTGTAAACTATTTTTGCAGCCTTCACTTTTATAATTTCACACAACCATTGTTGTGGAATGAAGTGGTTACAATTTTTAATTAATTTTAGCACACGATCAAATAAATCATAACTTTAAAAATGTTTCAATCAAAGAATAATTATTAGTGGTAAAAATGGATAGTTTACCTAACAGTTGTACTTCAATATGACGAGGCCTTTCGATAAATCTCTCAATGAAAAGGGCACCATTTCCAAAGGCTGCAAGAGCTTCAGAATAAGCTCTGTTGAAGTTCTCTACGACATCCTAAGTAAGAGTTGAGAGAGAATCACATTTACTGACACATGTCCATCCATAAAATTCAAACTATTAAATTAATTTCTCATTGTATATTTTGTTTCACAATTACTATCAATATTGTCTGCCTGTCTCTCTCTCTCTATTTGTATATATATCTTGCATGGAATTGAGAATACTTTGGGTTCTAAACATGGAACAAGCATGGGTATTCCTGAACAGACTGGTCAAGAAAATGCTGTTCAAAGAGCTCGCTGAATATGATAATACAACCACATACAAAACCATCATAACGTTCTTGATAATCATCTTCTAACATTGTCATGGAAGCAAGTATGCTAGGCCAAAATAAGCCTGATATCCATTTCTAACAAATTCAAAAAGCCTGAAACTTATTTTTAAATCTGACCTACTGACTCAAAACAGTATTATGTTTGGGTGATCTAGATTATGGAAATAAATTAAAATTCATTTCAAAAATTGGAAATCTGGGTTAAGCTGGAAATCCAGCACCCAAATGAATGTTTACAATAATGATAACAATAACAAAAATAACAGCATCCTTACATCAAGGTGTCGCACTACTCTCATTCCTCTGCCTCCTCCACCATAAGCTGCCTTGAATATGACGGGCAGACTATGCTGTTTACAAAACTCATACGCCTCCTCTGCAGACTCCACAGGGCCTGGGGTACCTGGCACTACGGTCACTCCTGAAGGAATTTTTTTTTTAAACAGGAAAAAAAATATGAAGCCATTTTAGTGAGCAAAAGAAATGTGTGATTGAAATATTTTTGCTGATAAAAATCTTTCAGGGTAATGGGGACGTCCATGTGGCTGGAGTTTAACCTATTTCTGTACTGTAAAATTACTAATATCCAATAAAAAAGGATACCAGTCTTATCAAGAGTACTTTTATTTCAGCCATATCTAGTCTTAGATAACCCTCAATCATTTGTAAGACTTCTAAGTTTGACGCAGTACTTTTAACTTTCAGGGCCCTGAAAATGTTTCCTTCAGATATTCATTGAATATAAATTTCTTATTACAAACTCTTGACAAAATTAGAGGATCAATTGATTAACTAAAGAACACATTTTCGGGTTCAATCTACAATTCATGATTAACCATGTTCAATGTGTCATTCCCCTGACAGCTTAGATCATTTTTAAACAGCACGTTCCAAATGTGCATTTTAACTCTCTCCTTACCGACCATTTTCAGTATTTTCCCAAAATGGCAGGCTTACCCAGCAGAAAAATTGATTTTTAAAACTCAAACAAGCTCTCTACAAAACAGCTTTATGTTCTTATTAATTAAACAAAGTACATTGTGATGTACACTATAAATTTGATTAAGAGAAAATGTATATTCTGTCGTAACAAATGTGACGATTTTGCTGTAGGTGGTAGGGAGAGGGTTAAGTCCAATTCATTGATCATTATATTCTCCTCATATGTAAATTTATTGTTTAAGAGCACAACACATTTGTGATCCATCATCTCAAAATGACATTTTGTTGGAGTGATTAAGATGATAAAAATAAAGTCAGAAAAATGAGACTTTTGCCAACATTCTTTGTTGTATTAAGAAGAAAATATCTAAATCATCAAGGAACTAATAAATAAATTTTCATATTTCTGATCTTTTAACGTTTCAATCACTTTTCATCATCTGGTTCATTTCAACATTAATACTGTTTTGAGACGATGGGTCACATGTTATTTGATAGACAACACCTAGCTTATTTAGATTTAATCTTTAATCAATCTGAGGTTTGCAAACCAAGGCTCACCTGCATCAATGGCTGCCTGTCTGGCCTCTACTTTGTCACCCATCTTGTGTACCACTTGAGGCTTTGGTCCGATGAATCGTATGCCTGCATCAACACATGCCTGAGCAAAGTCTGCTCTCTCTGATAAAAACCCATAACCAGGATGGATAGCATCCACTCCATTTTCCTGTGATGGATTGAAATCAATGTGTCATGAGGGCAAGGATAAAAGATTGTTGCAAGGTCAAATGCATGATCATAGTTATCTATTTTAAAAAGTCTCTAGGCAAATGTAATATGAACTGCCAGGAACAAAAAAAATCAAAAAATCTAAAGAATATTGTCCCATTTCAGAAAAATAAAAACACTGGTAGCTCATGAAGGACAAAAACAAAACAAAATGATCGGAATACCTCTGCAATATGAATGATTTCTGGGATATTGAGATATGCTGCTACAGGTGCCATATTTAATCCAATGAGGTAAGACTCATCAGCTTTTTGTCTATGCATCTGATTGACGTCCTGCTCAGAGAATATTGCTACTGTTTTGATGCCCATTTCAGTACAAGCACGGAATACTCTGATAGCGATCTCTCCTGTAACAAAAAGAAAATTGCAAATGTTAAGTCAAAAATAAAAGTATTAAACCTTTTAACAGTGAGATTAAATTTAGTTCATTTCACAATTCCTCCAATTGTTTATTGTGGACATGATTTAAACAAGATCTAAGACAACAATGGGAATGAAGCCTTAGTCTCATCTATACCACTGCTTTCTTGATTAAAACAGTAAGACGATTTCGGGTTTAAGTTGAATGGAACCCGACCTCTAAAGTATTAATCATATCACAACAGCCTCATGCTATTGGAAACAATTGTTCTTGCGAATTAACCCACAAAGTAATTTGCCTCTGACTTAAAGTAACTCAGGTGTTTAGATGATGACTAATTTTGATGATAAGATTTGGATGATTAATATAATAATTATTATTATTAGGTTTTATCTCAAATATTATAACTTAGAGCAAGCGAGAAATGATATCAAACCAGACTCAATTATAAAAAGAAAGTTTATATCTTGATATTCTTTGTCTAATCTCCTGAAAGAATATGATTTTTCAATCTCAGAACTGAGAGTTTACTGATGAAAATCATTCAATCCTACCCACCTCTGTTGGCAACCATCAATTTCTTGATGGGCTTGATTTCACTTTTGGGTTGGGCCTCTGTTGTCTTATGTCTCACATCGGGCAGACTAAGGGCAAGGGAACCACCATGCACCGAAGTGGCAGTAGTGGCTCGGGCCAGAGCTGCACTAGCCACATGGTGCAGACGAGATGTGCGGGCCTGCAAACGAAGCATGATTGTTGTTACAGTCTTGAGGATATGAATGTGTAATATCCTCTTTAAGCGAAGAAGGGTGTATTAGACAAGTTGTCACCCCTTCTCAAGGAGGTGGATTGGTTTAGGTTCCAAAGCCTGTTTGTGTGTTGTAATAGGAGATGGGGGTCATCCACTCATGGTAACTGAAAAAAAAAGACGGAATGAGAATTCATTTTAAAATAACCAAAAGTGCATAACTATATGCTTAAACAATAAATAAATTCATACTGAGCTTTAAAAATAAACCAGCCCTCACTGGGAAGAGAGAAAAAACAAAACATGACATAGTATTTAGGCTTAGGCCAGGCTATAACCACCTCAGGAAACATTTATAAACATTGAAACATACAAGCGTATGCCAATGCCTATTTGGTCATCAGAAGCTTGTATTATTTAATTTTTTTAATGCCTATAGTCTGATTAGCTACACTCCAAACCAAACTTTATGGATCTACTCTGGAAATGAGGAAAAAGGCAGGTTTCTTTCACATTATAAGGATCAGTACTGTATAAAATATTATATAGACACACATATTACGCAAACATACAACAAAACGACAATATCAGATCTACGACAATTAACACTTTGCATTAAATGATTGAACTTATAATATGAGCGCAAATTATTGGGGAGATAGGAATAAGAATGTACTGAAGCATGTCAAACAACAGATATTCAAGGTATGGTATTGGGCATAACATTTGAAATATTATGGAAATCACAGACAGAGCTATTCAATAGTTACCAGTAAGAAGAAAATCGTGATCCCACATCAAAGACTGTCTACATATTATGTAGGAGAAAAATAATAAGACAAAAACTTGATGAGTAATATCAATTAACTTAAAAAAGGAAACAATTTGTAAACAATTTTGTTTTGTTATTTTTGTTGTTGTTTTGTTTGTTTTTTTGTGTGTTTTTATTTATTTTTTTTTGGGGGGGGGGGGGGAAGAAGGGGTTTGGTTGGGTTTGTTTTTTTTGGTTGTTTGTTTTTGTTTTTGGTTTTGGTTTTTTGTTTTGTTTTGTTTTTTTGTTTTTTGTTTGTTTGTTTTGTTTTTTTTTTTTTTGGGGGGGGGGGGGGGGGGGCTTCTGATACGTGTAGGTCATTTCAGCGCCAGAATTTGTAATCTAATTCAAACTGCTTCATAGGCTACATTTTTTGTTTTTTGTTTGTTTATTGCTTTAGGTCTCTTCCAACACAATTGAGGTTATATGAGAGACCGCTGAAACAAAAAAAAAAACAAGCAATCTAACAAAATAGTACAAATGTAAATCAAAATCATAACCTAAAGATATCATAAGCTAAATTATAAGTAACCAAGAACAAACAGGCAGAAGATTTACAGAAAAAAAATATCCCCTGTCAAAAATACAATCACAAACCAAAGAAGCAGGATAGGCTAGTAAAGAGAAGAAGAAACGACATCACTATCGGATCGTACACCCATGCGAACATCATAGGTATATGATTTAAGGGTGATGCTCCCATCCAACCACCCGCATAGGCTACATAAAATACCATCAAATGATTAATCTAATACAGATAGTATTCTTGGTAAAGATATTCAACAACTCAATCCATTTGTTATGTTATATTCACACATACACACATAAAAATACATAAACACTCACACTCTTGTAGAAAGAAATTCTTGACAGCAAATATCGATTTTATTTTAAACACATATTGACAAACGTACACAATACTCCTTTCCACATTAGACAATGAATGCAAATGGGAACATGATATTAACTGAATTTGACCAGACTTGCAGTAGTCAGCATGTATGGATATATATGTATACTATGATATCCAGCGTACTTGATAGCTGTGGCAGTCTGAGTGTAAATGAGATTATGTGGGACGATAGAAATGAATTATGTGGGACGATAGAAATGAATGAGTGTCCATGATAAGTGAGATAAAACACTAGCGCTCTCTCTCTCTCTCTCTCTCTCTCTCTCTCTCTCTCTCTCTCTCTCTCTCTCTCTCTCTCTCTCTCTCTCTCTCTCTCTCTCTCTATCTCTCTCTCTCTCTCTCTCTCTCTCATAATACACACACACACACACACAAACACACACACGCATAAATATAAACACACGAAAATAATGTTAAAATTAAATACACACAACACTTGTAAATATAGAACTATGGCGTATGCTATTTTATAACATGACTTCGTATGCAACTGAAAGATTAAGCACGTGGTATCATAAATCCCTTCAATTAACGGATACCAGTCCAACAACAAAATAATTTCATTATATTATTATATCATAGGATAATGTGGTGAAGTGTATTTAGTGCTTGTCTTAAACATACAATCAAGCCTCGTTATATCGATGTATTTAAGACCTTGGCATTTTAGGTGTTTTAACAATTTTGGCACACTTCGGGAAAGGGGCGCTATTGTTTGAGCAACATTGTTGGTTTCTGAGGCTTAAAAATAAGTTGGCAAAATCGGAAAATTTGGAGGAAATGGAGAATCTCCAATTAAGGCTTATTCGAATACGATCATGAGAATAAATAAATCTTACCGAATGTTGAAATAACCAGGAATATTGATGACATGAAAGCGAACATCCAGATCTGTTCTATGAATCGAAATCAACGTCGTACTCTGATAAAACACTCTTGCTTTTTCAACAAATCTTCGATTTAAAACATATAAAAGATGACCCCCAACGTTAGTATAGTATGGCAGAATAGTTAGTAGGCTTAAGTTCGATTTGGGGCAGTTTGATATACTCATATTATTAACAGATAATCGATTTTTAATGCACATTTCATCTGTACCTAATTTCTAATTTCTTTAATTTTTTTCTGGTTTCCTCTTCAACTGCAGAGCAGTCAGAAACCATTCAATACTTTGGAATATTCTTGGCGGGAATTTCTGTTTTGTCCATTCCTTCTACCCTTCCCTCCAGGAGTAATACGGGTGATTGTGGTAAGATGGTGTGTTGTGTATTTTGATGAAGGGAATATAATATACAACACTGAGCCATTTAGTATAAACAGCTGATCTTTTAAAAACATTTTGCTAATTAATTATATCCACTTTCACGTGGATGAGAATATATTAAGAACCAGTACATACTGCATTACGTAACCGATTTTATATAGCCCAACTTATGCTTAAGTCTAGACAAAACATCTTATATTATCATCTATTCTGATATCAGATTTGATTATGTTCTACAAAACAACATTAATTAGATAACAGCAGTAAAACAAAGGTCACTTTCAGCATAGTTTGAACCAGTCGATCAGCGAACTAGTGCGCGTCGTTCTGCATTTACTAGTATTTTAATGACATGGACATGTGCGCGCGTGTGGAGAGAGAGAGAGAGAGAGAGAGAGAGAGAGAGAGAGAGAGAGAGGGGGGGGGGTTGAGTCGAGATGTTCTAGAAATAGTGATAATTGTTCAATGACGAAGGCATGAGAGAGAGAGAGAGAGAGAGAGAGAGAGAGAGAGAGAGAGAGAGAGAGAGAGAGAGAGAGAGAGAGAGAGAGAGAGAGAAGACGAGTTGATTGATGATGATGATGATGATGATGATGATGATGATGATGTGATGATGATGATGATGTGATGATGATGATGATGATGATGATGATGATGATGATGATGATCCATGAATGAATAGCGATGGTTGTCCAATGACAAAGGCATTACTCTTTGAGTTCTTTTTTTTTCAGTCATATGATTCTTTGGACTAACTGTGTTAACCATTTCAATCTATCCCCCCCCCCCATCAAGATACGATGACCATAATATGTGCATTAAGCATGAAATGACTAGAGGTCGATAGGGTCACGTACACATCTATTATCATCATCATCAATATTCATTTAATTTACATTCCGCTAACTGTCAGCATTTTTCAAAACTCAAGAGGTCATCAATAAGACTATGAGAGATTTACTCAAAGCATGACTGACGAGGGTTTTAGAACAGCTATGGACGGGCTGAAATAGCATGACCAAAGCCTTTACACTCAACAGAATGATTAACCAGTTAATTGCCGTCCTCTGGGGGGGGGGGGTGTATTTAAAAGTTTGGCCAGGAAACTCGTCCTTCAAATTTCGATCGATTTAAACGACCCTCATCTTGGCACAAACTCTCAAACCTGGGACCTCGCGAGTCATTTCTCGTCCTACATGTTTTATGTTACTGTTGGCTAGGGACCCCATGTAAGGCGATTTGAGTACGTTTAGAGGATATTGCGCTATATAAATTCTCGATCGATATTTGAAATACGAGTTTCCTGGACAAATGTTTCAATACAGCGTGACTTTCTAGAGTGCAGCAGTTAGTGGTTAATGTGCTGAAACTGAAACACGTTTCGACTCCTTCAAATGAAAAGAAAAGGTATCTTAATTGGTTTTTATAAAATGTATAAAACCAATTTAATAGTATTTAAGACTGGGTTGCTTAACAAAATTATGCAAAATTGCATATTTGTGACCAATCGTCTAAAAACGGTATTATCCCGGAGTGATGTTGATAACTGGATTTATCGTAAAAATAATATGAAACACGGGTTATGTTTGTTTCATTGTGTGGAATAATTATTGTTTCATAAAGTGCATAAAATCAACCTTTTATGATTTTTCTTTGTTTGTTTGTTGCTTTAGGTCTCTTCCAACACAATTGAGGTTATATGAGAGACCGCTGAAACAAAAAAAACAAGCAATCTAACAAAAATAGTACAAATGTAAATCAAAATCATAACCTAAAGATATCATAAGCTAAATTATAAATAACCAAGAACAAACAGGCAGAAGATTTACAGAAAAAAATATCCCTGTCAAAAATACAATCACGGACCAAAGAAGCAGGATAGGCTAGTAAAGAGAAGAAGAAACGACATCACTATCGGATCGTACACCCATGCGAACATCATAGGTATATGATTCAAGGGTGATGCTCCCATCCAACCACCCGCCCTTTTATGATTCTGATTGAGCATTTATAGAGAGCAATATCCACTAAACGTACTCAACTCGCTTTACATGGGGTCCCTAGCCAACAGCAACATAAAACATGTAGGACGAGAAATGACGCCTATTAAGCGATGCTTCACTTTTTTTCCGACAGAGACCAACGCTGTTAACAGCCATGTAGTCAGTCCTGTTAGAGAATGTGAGCAAAGAGGTAGGTAGGATTTTTTTTCCAAGCACCCAACTATGCGCCGCTAAGAGCGGGACTAGAACCCTGACAATTTGGGTCCAAAGCATTACGTCATGGTCCGAAGGCAGCAGCTTCTAAGGGTTCTCACACTACTATAGTATGATGATCTATCCAGGACGCAAACTCATCGCCGCAATCGTGTGCGGTCGCGAACCCGCCCGAAGCTTCGTCACAGCGCAACGTTCAACTAGATGCTCTGCGGTTTCGGGCTCTTGACCACAACGGATACATGTTGGGCAGGTAGCAAGTCCCCACTGATGAAGTGAGCATGCCGTGAGGAAGGTCCGAAGGCGAATGACATACCTCAAGACCACGTAAACGCAATGTCAATTTGAGGCAATGGCTCACATTTGATAATATTCCCCATTGAAGATGTTATTGACATGGTTCGATACCTTTTGTTTCGTCTTCCTCAGTAAACAGCACGTGATGCACCTTTAGCACATATTGGTGGTATGAACGGGAAGATGATATGATAGTTCATAGAAT
>NC_088360.1:35686308-35758808 GCF_034508935.2 Berghia stephanieae
TGCGCCGCCGACAGCGGGACACGAACCGGGGAACTACAAGTCAAAAGCTTAGAGACACACCCATAGTTCACACAGCCGCGCTTCAAATGCGATGACTTTAATAACTATCCTGGTATGAACATTAATAATGGCGTATTGCCTCACTCAATTCAATACGCTTCATAAAAAGTAGTCCTTCAAAGCCATAAGGCCCGTGAAGCCGTGTTTATCCCGGTTTCTATAGCATGAAAAGGACAATATAGCAATTGTTTGCTGTCCTTTTGATAGGACGCCAGTCTATCTGCAGAGTACTTTCCTCCATATTTTACTTACACAGCTACTCAATCACTGCTAGGTGGACAGGGAGGTCAGAAAAACAATTTCTTAAATAATGTTTTATTTATTTCCCCAGCCAGCTGTGTGGAATAAAATTTCCATTTCAATAAAACATACGTCCATAATTCGAAAATTAAACGAACTCACCTGTGATGTTTAATTGAAACTCTGACGAGTCCAATTCCGAATGGGGAACAAATGAAGAATCACGCCGTGACTGTCAGGCTTTAACGCGCCAGAACAGACATACGGAACAAATGGAACGGGATGGGACACATACATACAAGTATAATCTATAACACTATTATATTATAGTCTAATGAGTTTCGATGATATTTACCAATGGGTGGGCATTTGTTCCCCATTCGGAATTGGACTCGTCAGAGTTTCAATTAAACATCACAGGTAAGTTCGTTTAATTTTCGAACTCTACCTCGTACCCCAATTCCGAATTGGGTTACAAATGAAGCTTTAAAGCGTTTGTCTGTTATGACGTAAATTACGAAATCCACGTAGCACTACTCTGTTGTTCATCCAGTACTGCCCTATTGAAATCCTTTTTCGTTCTCTCCACTAGCTTATGATAAAAATTTTTAAACGTGGCCTCTGACCTCCATCTTCCCGCTTTCAGTATTATACAAAGTGGAACTCCTTTTGTGGCCGCTTTGCTAGTAGATGCTGCCCGGGTGGAATGGGGCTTAAAAATACTGATATCAATGCCCGCTAACTCCATTGTCTTTTTTGTCCCTCTCCTCGTGGTATCTATAGAGATTTCTTTAAAAATTTAAGTAGTGTTGATTAGTGCCGCGCTGAGGACCGGACCGAGGACCGGTCCCACGGTCTTTTAGCTGTGAACCGTGGTCCGGTCCCAAAGAGGAAGACCGCCGGCGGTCCTCACTTCTTATCACCTTTCAACGGTCTGGCGCCATACTACTTCCCCAGCGATTCGTTGCCTCGGTCCTTTGCCTATCTTCCACCAATCACCACCCATCCCACTTAATTAATCGCACCCACCCCCCTTTGCCATACACTAAACGACACAGACGACCATAGGCCATAGAGGCAGACGACCACCTCCCTCCACTCCGCAAACCGCCCTTTCGTGTGTGAGATGGGGGAACAGTAGTGCCGCGCTGAGGACCGGACGAGGACCGGTCCCACGGTCTTTTAGCTGTGAACCGTGGTCCGGTCCCAAAGAGGAAGACCGCCGGCGGTCCTCACTTCTTATCACCTTTCAACGGTCTGGCGCCATACTACTTCCCCAGCGATTCGTTGCCTCGGTCCTTTGCCTATCTTCCACCAATCACCACCCATCCCACTTAATTAATCGCACCCACCCCCCTTTGCCATACACTAAACGACACAGACGACCATAGGCCATAGAGGCAGACGACCACCTCCCTCCACTCCGCAAACCGCCCTTTCGTGTGTGAGATGGGGGGAACAGGAGGCGCACGCCTTGGACGATTCCATTATACGGGGTAAATTTCAAAATTTACTACACCATAATGATCGCAATGACAATGATCTATGATGAAGGCATGACCCCTCTTCTCTAATGGGTTATTGTTTGAAATGTATGTGACTACTAAAGATGTGTGTGTGTGTGTGTGTGTGTATGTGTGTGTGTCTCAAACCTAGCAAGTTGCTAGTCTGATTTTTTGTTTTCTTTTGTCCATCTCTTGTCGCCACTCCTTTCTATCGCATTGTTGTCATTTAAAATAATACAATAATATTAAAATTTCGTTTGGTGTTTTAACAAATCAAATAATATGAGTTTCATTAGTTTCTTCCTTCCAAAAAAACCAGTTATAACGTCTGTATTTTTAAAAGGTCCAATAGAATATTTGGGGACCCCGATAGCTCAGTTGATAGAGCACTCTCTTTATACGCAAAGGGCCAGAGATCGATCCCGGGTGCAGTCGAGTTTTTTTCTGAATCCCTGTCTACTCAGCAGTGAATGGGTAGCTGGGTTTATTAGATCTGGCGAAAAGTCACCATCGACCCCACTTATTACTTATTACTTATTACCGCATCCACCCCCTCTTATTATAACTTCACGTCTCTCTCTTACTCTTCAATGCTCGCTGCCCTCTCATGTGTGTGTGTGTGGGGGGGGGGGGGGGGGGTAGGAGTTGCGTGTGTGTATAAACGCCACGAACAACTCGATCAACGCCTTGGGTGATTCCATTATCACCGTTAATGGGGATAAATTTCAAATTTTATTCACGCTAAATTATCGAAGTAACAATGAAGTACTGTGATCAAATAAAGAAGGCATCACCCCTCTTCTCTAATTAGGTTTACAATTTGAAATGAGTGTGACTACTCCGTTGTTTTACTCCTGTAGCACCACGGTTTCATCGTTGTAGCGGTCTTTAACGTTCAAGAATGAACGATCCCATGGTCCCAAAGGTCAAAACGGTCTCTCGGAATGTTCAATTCGAAAAGGACCGCCGGTCCTAGGACCGTCCTTGCGGTTTTCATTTCCCAGAGACCGTAGGACCGTGGTCCTTAAGCTTGCCAAGGACCACCCCGCAATGGGAACAGGAGGCGCACGCCTTGGACGATTCCATTATACGGGGTAAATTTCAAAATTTACTACACCATAATGATCGCAATGACAATGATCTATGATGAAGGCATGACCCCTCTTCTCTAATGGGTTATTGTTTGAAATGTATGTGACTACTAAAGATGTGTGTGTGTGTGTGTGTGTGTGTATGTGTGTGTGTCTCAAACCTAGCAAGTTGCTAGTCTGATTTTTTGTTTTCTTTTGTCCATCTCTTGTCGCCACTCCTTTCTATCGCATTGTTGTCATTTAAAATAATACAATAATATTAAAATTTCGTTTGGTGTTTTAACAAATCAAATAATATGAGTTTCATTAGTTTCTTCCTTCCAAAAAAACCAGTTATAACGTCTGTATTTTTAAAAGGTCCAATAGAATATTTGGGGACCCCGATAGCTCAGTTGATAGAGCACTCTCTTTATACGCAAAGGGCCAGAGATCGATCCCGGGTGCAGTCGAGTTTTTTTCTGAATCCCTGTCTACTCAGCAGTGAATGGGTAGCTGGGTTTATTAGATCTGGCGAAAAGTCACCATCGACCCCACTTATTACTTATTACTTATTACCGCATCCACCCCCTCTTATTATAACTTCACGTCTCTCTCTTACTCTTCAATGCTCGCTGCCCTCTCATGTGTGTGTGTGTGTGGGGGGGGGGGGGGGGGTAGGAGTTGCGTGTGTGTATAAACGCCACGAACAACTCGATCAACGCCTTGGGTGATTCCATTATCACCGTTAATGGGGATAAATTTCAAATTTTATTCACGCTAAATTATCGAAGTAACAATGAAGTACTGTGATCAAATAAAGAAGGCATCACCCCTCTTCTCTAATTAGGTTACAATTTGAAATGAGTGTGACTACTCCGTGTGTTTTACTCCTGTAGACCACGGTTTTCATCGTGTAGCGGTCTTTAACGGTTCAAGAATGAACGATCCCATGGTCCCAAAGGTCAAAACGGTCTCTCAGGAATGTTCAATGTCGAAAAGGACCGCCGGTCCTAGGACCGGTCCTTGCGGTTTTCATTTCCCAGAGACCGTAGGACCGTGGTCCTTAAGCTTGCCAAGGACCACCCCGCACTAGTGTTGATGCCAACGGCGGAAAAGATTTTTACTGATTTTATTACAAAATACCAGCCATTTCCTGACGTATGTAGTATATTGTTTTCTGGTATTTCGTCGCCATGAATTGATAATGATTTCACTAATTTCTTCTGAAGTGTTTGCACTTTCGAGAATTTCCCGGACAAGCGGCAGGCTATCATTCTGCTGTTGTGTAATATGGGGTGAACCTTCTGTTTTGTTACTGGATGATGAAGAAGGTTGGCTTTCTTTGGTAATAGGGGTGGAACATCTGTTAATAAGTTTATGAGTTTTGGAAACCATGGTTGTGATTTCCTAACCGGAACAATCATGACACAATCCACTTTTTCGGTTTCTATTCTTTGTAGGATTCTGATAATTAGATTAAAAGGAGGGAAAATATAAGCATATAAATGAGACCAAGAAAATGAAAAAGCATTTATTCTCCATGCGTCTGCATCTTTTTTCTCTGAGACACACTGTTCTATTTTATGATTTATTCTACTAGCAAATACGTCAACTTGGAAGAGCCCATATTCTGTGTTAATGTCGTCAAAGACAGATTTCTCTAGAGACCACTCTGTTTCAAGCCCTTTTTCTCTACTAGCTTTGTCCGCTTCAGTATTCTCTTTTCCTGGTATGTGTACAGCTGTGACTGTCATATTTCTCTCTATAACACCATAACCATAGTTCTCTGGTTATATTATTGCATTCTTCTTTCATGCTGCCTTTTTTGTTAATACACGATACAACTGTCGTATTGTCGCAAAATAAAGTAATCTTAGAGTGGCCTTTATAATCAGAAGAAAATGCTTTCAAAGTGAGAAGAGCCGCTTTCAATTCAAGATAATTTATATGCCATCTTCTTTCTTCTTCTGACCATAAACCTCCAGTTCTAACTCCTGCAAATTCTCCACCCAATCCAGTATTACTGGCATCTGATGTTAAGATAAATCCTTCGGGTTGTGGTCCTATCTTAATAGGTTAACTGCCCACCATAGAAAGCCATCATTTTAAATCTTCTTTATAGCCTCTGTTATAACAATAATATTATCGAAATTACCCTTATTTTTAGTTAACGATTTGTTTTTATAAATCTCCAATCTTTTATAAAACATATTTCCATATTAGTTACCAGGGCAAACTGCAACCAGTGTTCCTATGATTTCCGCAACCAGTGTTCCTATGATTTCCGCTAATTTTCTGATGGTAATAAATTCTTCACGAATGTAATGATCTCAAAGATTTTTCATTTTCTTAATCTTTTCCTCTGTTGGTCTAATGGTCATTGTCTTTGAATATAAGACAAACCCTAAATATGTAATCTCTTGGGTTGGTATAAGGCGAGATTTGTTGGTATTTATTGTGAAGTCCAGTTCATCAAATAGTTTACAAACTCTGTTACAAGCTCGTAAACAATCCAAATCTGTTCTCCCCAATATGAGGGCATCGTCTATATACATAATTATGATAATGTTTTCGTCTCTCAGGCGAGCAAGTACTGGTTTTATGACTTTTGTAAAAATCCGCGGAGCATCAGTGAAACCCATTACGAATGAAGTAAATTCGAACTTTCCCCTGAAAACATAAATCTGAAAAATTTTCTAGCTTTCTCATGTAGTGCAATACTGAAATAAGCATCTTTTAAGTCACAGGAACAAGCAAAGCATTGTTCCTGAAATGATATACTGCCTCTTGAAGACTGCTCATTTTAAAATGTGTATATTTAACGTATTTATTGAAATGCTTAAGGTTGAGAATAATTCTAAGGTTCCCCTTACTTTTAGTTCTAGCGAATATATTAGAATACAATTGATTCTGGTTATCCTCGTCATCCCTCTGACTGCTTGGATAATATTTTTCTCTTTCAATTCTCTAACTTCTTTCAATTAGTATTCTTTCCTGTTCCGAAAATGTTATGCTTTTTGGGATAAAAGTTTACACAGGGGTAAAACAAAGTTCTGGGTAAACTCCCCTAATTTGGTTTAACACCCACTGGTCTTTAGTGATTTTCTGCCATTTCTGTATATATAATCTTGTTTTCCCCTCTGTGAAATGATCTATAGTATTCTTAAATTCTAAACTTGCGCTATTGTCTTCTTTTCCCTTCATAATTTATCATTGTTGTCCTAAAGTTAAATTTGGTTCTGTGAGAAGTGTTTCCTTCCTCCCCGTCCTCCTCTTGTTATCGGTCGCCATCCTCTCCCCCTCTGCTTTTGTGGGTTCTGGATGGTGAGGGGTAAGGCATCCTCCTTTGACCATTTTTTGATTTTCCATCACAGTGAAACGTGCCAGGTTTTGTCACGGCTTTCGAAAGCTTGTGGGTATCATTAATTGTCTTAATGCTTTCGTCTAAATTATCTCCGAAAAGGAACTCCGTTGATGTGCTTTCTTTCTGTTTGCACAATTCTCTACATTCTTCATTCAGAAAAGGCTTAAGTGCTTCTTTTCGAATTTGGCTGCAATTAGTATATACAGCTGATCCACTCTTAACAAAACCGTGACTAATGGAGTCATTGCTTTGACCTCTATTACCCTCTTATTATCCTTTTCCTGGCTCCTTTTAACTAAGTCGCTCAGCAGTTTAGCTGTTATGGTTAAACTTTTGCTCATTAACAATTGAATGTTATTGATGGTCGTGTCCTTAGATTTTGCATAAGTAGGCAGTATACGCCATACTTGAGGGTTAATTCGAGGGACTCTGAGATTGGGGGTGTTTTTAGGGCAAAGGTGTTTATCCAACACTTTCTTGGTTTTTTCCCTGTTGACATTAGCGCACACTCCATTATTGACTATCTTTGCCACCGATTCGTGAATGTCTTCACCAAACGATTCTGGTACATTAAAAAAACTGTTCCAGTTCTTTTATTTCATTATCAATTTCATCTTTGTCCTCACTTTCTTCCACCTCTTCTTCTTTCTCATCTTCGTATGTCATATCATTTTCGAGCATCTCTAGCTCGTCGAGGTCACTGGTTGCGGTCATTGTGTGCGTGCCTTCTCCCCCCTTTTCGCTCTCATTCGGCTTTCGTTTCTTTAACGACGGCTCGCTGGAGTCGTGATTAGTCATTAATAGATGCGTTAGTGACTTGAAACCTTCTACAATTAACTGTCCCAATTCCGAATTTGAGGCGTGGGGATTGCTATGGGCGTGGGTATTAGAGTGGGTTTCCTTGCTCACTAAATGTGATGGCCCCTGATTAACTGCCTCATTTCCAATTGTTTTTGTTTTAGATTCTAATTTCCTTTTATATGTTCTACTGTCTTTTTTACATTCTCCATTTTTACCCCTCTTTTTCTCTCCCGCGGGAGAAGAAATTGGGTTTTTTGTATGAGATAAACACTCCCTCGGGAGATGTTATGGGAACTGTTTTAGTTTTCTCCCCCGCGGGGGTAGAAAGTTCCTTATTCAACTCTTCCACTTTATCTGGTTCCATTGTTTATTCGAAGTAATTTAAAACATTTTCTCAAAAGTTTAAATCATTAAGCACCACTTTCACAGTGTTAATAATATACTTTTGTATGAATTAACACTCCCTCGGGAGATGTTATGGGAACTGTTTTAGTTTTCTCCCCCGCGAGGGTAGAAAGTTCCTTATTCAACTCTTCAACTTTATCTACTCAAAAGTTTAAATCATTAAGCACCACTTTCACAGTGTTAGTAATATACTTTTGTATGAATTAACACTCCCTCGGGAGATGTTATGGGAACTGTTTTAGTTTTCTCCCCGTGGGGGTAGAAAGTTCCCTATTCAAATCTTCAACTTTATCTGGCTCCATTGTTTATTAGAAGTAATTTAAACATTTTCCCTCAAATGTTTAAATCATTAAGCACCACTTTCACAGTGTTAATAATATACTTTTGTATGAATTAACACTCCCTCGGGAGATGTTATGGGAACTGTTTTAGTTTTCTCCCCCGCGGGGGTAGAAAGTTCCCTATTCAAATCTTCAACTTTATCTGGCTCCATTGTTTATTAGAAGTAATTTAAACATTTTCCCTCAAATGTTTAAATCATTAAGCACCACTTTCACAGTGTTAATAATATACTTTTGTATGAATTAACACTCCCTCGGGAGATGTTATGGGAACTGTTTTAGTTTTCTCCCCCGCGGGGGTAGAAAGTTCCCTATTCAACTCTTCAACTTTATCTGGCTCCATTGTTTATTAGAAGTAATTTAAACATTTTTCTTCAAAAGTTTAAATCATTAAGCACCACTTTCACAGTGTTAATAATATGCTCCAATGGGAATTGGTATGTCACAGGTCTAATAACAGATTAAAAATCCAATAAGGATAAGGAAAAATTAACACAATTGTTTGCATTAAATAGACAAAACAAGACGCGTCCAGCCTTCTTGACAGTCGAACGTGAACTGACAGTCACGGCGTGATTCTTCATTTGTAACCCAATTCGGAATTGGGGTACGAGGTAGAGTTTAATAGGAGCCCTTTCTTGTACGTATGCTTTAACAAAATCAGTCAATGTCTTTCGTCAAAGGATTTGGCTAGTGCTAGGTGTATTTATCAATGTTGCTTGACATGTTAAATTCTCAAACAGAATAACAACATCATACAAAATCAAAAAAGATGATCGTTCAAATCGTATTTTGCTGTTGATAACTATTATACCGCCGTAAGCGGTTATAAAGTATGAAGGGAATGGGACCGTAGCCTGTGTTTAAATCAATTTTTTCGTACACAGTGAAAACTCTCTCTCTCTCTCTCTCTCTCTCTCTCTCTCTCTCTCTCTCTCTCTCTCTCTCTCTCTCTCTCTCTCTCTCTCTCTCTCTCACACACACACACACACACACACACACACACCGTATTAGGTATTGATTACATTAAATATATTTAATTTATATATATTATGCGCCTGTATTTTACATACAGGAAACCAATGATTCACTCTATTTGCCTAACCATTTCAATCTGAACAGGTTATCAATTAATTAGTCGTGAGAGAAATGTCCACATCGGTTGTGGTAACCCCCCCCCCCCCCCTAACCCAAAAAAAAAAAAAAATCGATCGATTATGGTCTACGGCCACAACAGATAGCGACTCAATCGATGCAACGACATTCCCATGTGTCTTCCCAACTAGGAATGGTATTGATCAGCTAACGTCACATGAGGCTTTCTTTTTTTTTAATTTCTTAACCGTTCACTGAGAATATCTTCCTATCGGCAGACAGGATTACGTATATCTGTTAGCCTAAAAGTATAATTTTGGGATACATTCACAAATGACACCAAAATGGGACACATCTGCTGCTCAGGATCTTGTAATCACCAACAAGTTCACATCGTAATAAAGAGAATACGAAACCTTCCTATCGGGAGACAGGATTACGTATATCTGTAAGCCTATATAATATGTATAATTTTGGGATACATTCACAACTGACATCAAAATGGGACACATCTGCTGCTCATGATCTTGTGATCACAAACAAGTTCAAACCGTACTAAAGAATACGAAAAATGGAGATCTCGACTCAGAGGGCAAAAGAGTAGGCTGAGCAAAAACGTTTTCGCAAGAGACAAAAATGTCCAATAAGCCATCAGAAAAACAAAAAACAAAAACAATAAAAAAAAAAAGAAAAAAGAAAAAAAAAAAAAGAAAAAAAGAAATGGTGTTACCAAAAAAAAAAAAATTATACACACACACACACACACACATGGAATATATATAATATATATATATATATATATATATATATATATATATATATATATATATATATATATATATATATATATATATATGACCATCATAAATATAAATAAATCATATACTCATCCACTGTCCTGACCTTATAAAAGCTAAAAATTGGTCTTCTTTTTCCCAATCGACTTTCAACCAATGCCATTTTTTAGAGGAGAAAGGGAAATATCAATACAAATCCCACAGCCCCGCAAGACAATTGGATCACGAATATGGACTTCTCATGCTATGCAATGAGCCATACCGTGAGGGAATACACTCTTAAAATTTGAGAGCAAAGATAGCTTTGTTACCCGACACTAAAGATAATGATAATATTATAAGGAAAATCAAAATAGGTAAATCGGTCGTCATCCTTACCAAGTGGCCACTCTTCTGTCATCTATGCAGTATTATCACAACGTAGATCTATATAATATTGTCTTTGAGTTGAACACGATTCGTGTTCTTTCAACACACTGAAGTCTAAATTATGGTGTGTATTTCTGAAATAAAACAGACGAACGGCGTATGAAATAGTTCATATTTATTACAAGGAAATCCAAATACTCTTTTCGACGTTTGTTTACTCTCTCTCTCTCTCTCTCTCTCTCTCTCTCTCTCTCTCTCTCTCTCTCTCTCTCTCTCTCTCTCTCTCTCTCTTCTCCTCTCTCTCTCTCTCTCTCCTCTCTCTCTCTCTCTCTCTCTCTCTCTCTCCTCTCTCTCTCTCTCTCTCTCAAGCCCGTAATATTGATGTTACCAGGGTCCTTAATCCTGCAGTCAAGTAATGAAATCAGTCAGGTATGTGCGACGATGGATATTTAATTTGATTTCTGAAAATTTACTCTTACTTATTAAATCATACGTACGTACAAACAGCGACGATGACATTTCCTTTCGGGTCAGTAACCTAATGACTCTTATCTATGTTAAAATAAACCTTACTGATGTTTATCTATGTTTGTAAAGGTCAACGTCAAGGGTCTCCAATCACTCAAAGTAATAATTCAAGGTATCGAAGTGACAATGAATTAGGAAGCAAGCACGGGTGTCAGGTAAAGATCGGAAAAAAGTGTGTATGACAGAGTCCAGACAAAACAAGAAAGAAAAATACAAGGAAAAAGAAAAACCACATCCCGCACGCTTATTGTTCAGATCTAGTAACAGTTCAAGGACACAAAACCATGCACCAAGGACACACACGCAAAAGTAAACACATCATATTATTATGTATTAAATTATGTGTTATACATAAAACATTTCCCGTATGCATCCTGATGAATAATTAGGCCGATGTATCGTCAGTATGAGTGAGAGGATCCTTCTGAGTGACACCAAAGTGACTTGTCAATGAAATTAACCGGTTAACTTCCAAAAAAACCGTATTTAAAAATTGTTGCCATTAAAAATAAACACATAAATAAATAAATACATTTTTAAAAAAGACTCGTCCTTCATATAATATCGATCTATTTACATCACAATCATCTTGGTAAAAAAAAAAAACAACAAACAAACAAACGATCAAACCTGAGACCTCGACAATTTTTTTTCATACGCCTTTCCAGAGTTAGTACGGCTTTTTCCGGGTAAAAGTCAATGCAATTCCCCCCCCCCCCCCCCGCCCCCTCTCCTAACTCCACCCCAAACGTAAAACCATACGGCCGGTTGCATGTTACAAGACAGAAATTCAAGAATATAATATGTTGCTATAGGGTGTATCATTGTTTTTGAATAGAAGTTCCTGTTCACATGGGATGGACGATTTCCTATTTCACATCGACGTTTAATACATCTTTTAAAAACAATCAACAAACAAAAAACCCAAAGGTTTATATTTAGTACTTTTAACTCGCCTCTAAATTCTGCGATACGGATAACTTCACAACCCTACACAACCCTACAAGAACACGCCAGTATATTACCAAAGAAACACACACACACACACACACACAAATGAGATATTTTAAAAAATAAAAAGTAGTCTCCAGTGCCATTGGGCCCACGGAGCCGGAGTTTATCCCGTTTCTCTCACACACACACACACACACACACACACACACACACACCGTATTAGGTATTGATTACATTAAATATATTTAATTTATATATATTATGCGCCTGTATTTTACATACAGGAAACCAATGATTCACTCTATTTGCCTAACCATTTCAATCTGAACACGTTATCAATTAATTAGTCGTGAGAGAAATGTCCACATCGGTTGTGGTAACCCCCCCCCCCCCCCCCTAACCCAAAAAAAAAAAAAAATCGATCGATTATGGTCTACGGCCACAACAGATAGCGACTCAATCGATGCAACGACATTCCCATGTGTCTTCCCAACTAGGAATGGTATTGATCAGCTAACGTCACATGAGGCTTTCTTTTTTTTTAATTTCTTAACCGTTCACTGAGAATATCTTCCTATCGGCAGACAGGATTACGTATATCTGTTAGCCTAAAAGTATAATTTTGGGATACATTCACAAATGACACCAAAATGGGACACATCTGCTGCTCAGGATCTTGTAATCACCAACAAGTTCACATCGTAATAAAGAGAATACGAAACCTTCCTATCGGGAGACAGGATTACGTATATCTGTAAGCCTATATAATATGTATAATTTTGGGATACATTCACAACTGACATCAAAATGGGACACATCTGCTGCTCATGATCTTGTGATCACAAACAAGTTCAAACCGTACTAAAGAATACGAAAAATGGAGATCTCGACTCAGAGGGCAAAAGAGTAGGCTGAGCAAAAACGTTTTCGCAAGAGACAAAAATGTCCAATAAGCCATCAGAAAAACAAAAAACAAAAACAATAAAAAAAAAAAAGAAAAAAGAAAAAAAAAAAAAGAAAAAAAGAAATGGTGTTACCAAAAAAAAAAAAATTATACACACACACACACACACACATGGAATATATATATATATATATATATATATATATATATATATATATATATATATATATATATATAATATATATATGACCATCATAAATATAAATAAATCATATACTCATCCACTGTCCTGACCTTATAAAAGCTAAAAATTGGTCTTCTTTTTCCCAATCGACTTTCAACCAATGCCATTTTTTAGAGGAGAAAGGGAAATATCAATACAAATCCCACAGCCCCGCAAGACAATTGGATCACGAATATGGACTTCTCATGCTATGCAATGAGCCATACCGTGAGGGAATACACTCTTAAAATTTGAGAGCAAAGATAGCTTTGTTACCCGACACTAAAGATAATGATAATATTATAAGGAAAATCAAAATAGGTAAATCGGTCGTCATCCTTACCAAGTGGCCACTCTTCTATCATCTATGCAGTATTATCACAACGTAGATCTATATAATATTGTCTTTGAGTTGAACACGATTCGTGTTCTTTCAACACACTGAAGTCTAAATTATGGTGTGTATTTCTGAAATAAAACAGACGAACGGCGTATGAAATAGTTCATATTTATTACAAGGAAATCCAAATACTCTTTTCGACGTTTGTTTACTACTCTCTCTCTCTCTCTCTCTCTCTCTCTCTCTCTCTCTCTCTCTCTCTCTCTCTCTCTCTCTCTCTCTCTCTCTCTCTCTCTCTTCCCTCTCTCTCTCTCTCTCTCTCTCTCTCTCTCTCTCTCTCTCTCTCTCTCTCTCTCTCTCTCTCTCTCAAGCCCGTAATATTGATGTTACCAGGGTCCTTAATCCTGCAGTCAAGTAATGAAATCAGTCAGGTATGTGCGACGATGGATATTTAATTTGATTTCTGAAAATTTACTCTTACTTTTAAATCATACGTACGTACAAACAGCGACGATGACATTTCCTTTCGGGTCAGTAACCTAATGACTCTTATCTATGTTAAAATAAACCTTACTGATGTTTATCTATGTTTGTAAAGGTCAACGTCAAGGGTCTCCAATCACTCAAAGTAATAATTCAAGGTATCGAAGTGACAATGAATTAGGAAGCAAGCACGGGTGTCAGGTAAAGATCGGAAAAAAGTGTGTATGACAGAGTCCAGACAAAACAAGAAAGAAAAATACAAGGAAAAAGAAAAACCACATCCCGCACGCTTATTGTTCAGATCTAGTAACAGTTCAAGGACACAAAACCATGCACCAAGGACACACACGCAAAAGTAAACACATCATATTATTATGTATTAAATTATGTGTTATACATAAAACATTTCCCGTATGCATCCTGATGAATAATTAGGCCGATGTATCGTCAGTATGAGTGAGAGGATCCTTCTGAGTGACACCAAAGTGACTTGTCAATGAAATTAACCGGTTAACTTCCAAAAAACACGTATTTAAAAATTGTTGCCATTAAAAATAAACACATAAATAAATAAATACATTTTTAAAAAAGACTCGTCCTTCATATAATATCGATCTATTTACATCACAATCATCTTGGTAAAAAAAAAAAAAAACAACAAACAAACAAACGATCAAACCTGAGACCTCGACAATTTTTTTTCATACGCCTTTCCAGAGTTAGTACGGCTTTTTCCGGGTAAAAGTCAATGCAATTCCCCCCCCCACCCCCCCCCCCCCCCCCCCCCCCCCCCCCCCCCCCCCCTCTCCTAACTCCACCCCAAACGTAAAACCATACGGCCGGTTGCATGTTACAAGACAGAAATTCAAGAATATAATATGTTGCTATAGGGTGTATCATTGTTTTTGAATAGAAGTTCCTGTTCACATGGGATGGACGATTTCCTATTTCACATCGACGTTTAATACATCTTTTAAAAACAATCAACAAACAAAAAACCCAAAGGTTTATATTTAGTACTTTTAACTCGCCTCTAAATTCTGCGATACGGATAACTTCACAACCCTACACAACCCTACAAGAACACGCCAGTATATTACCAAAGAAACACACACACACACACACACACAAATGAGATATTTTAAAAAATAAAAAGTAGTCTCCAGTGCCATTGGGCCCACGGAGCCGGAGTTTATCCTGTTTCTATAGCGTGAAACGACAACAACAATTGC
The DNA here is from genome assembly GCF_034508935.2 of Berghia stephanieae. Classification (NCBI taxonomy): domain Eukaryota; kingdom Metazoa; phylum Mollusca; class Gastropoda; order Nudibranchia; family Aeolidiidae; genus Berghia; species Berghia stephanieae. The sequence continues at coordinate 35,701,020 of NC_088360.1, forward strand.
TTGCTTTACTTTGGATAGGACGCTAGTCTATCGCAGAGTACTTTCCGCCAAATCTAATAGACTCAGCTACCCATTCACTGCTGGGTGGACAGGGGTTCAGAAAATATCTCGACTGCATCCGGGATCGAACTTGGTCCCTTTGCGTGTGAAGCGAGTGCTCAACCAACTGAGCTATCGGGACCCCAACAAATGAGATAATCATGCTTTTAATTCCTATATTTAGCTGAATTAGCATGAAGTTAATCTGACATTGCATGTGTCCTAATCAAAGAAAATAACTTTCATTAAAGAGAGAAAAAAAAAAGGGGGGGGGTAAAATTATATTACCTGTAGCCCTACATAAAAACATAAACGCGTCGCTTCACAAGAGTTCTTACAAAACGTGTTTCTCCCCATAGCTTAGGACAAACAACATATGGATTGAAAGAGTTATGAAAATATTATGGAAAAGAAATAATATAAAACAGGTAGAACTTTTGATAAAAAAAAAAACAAGCGGTAGGTAATAAGAGATAAAAAAAAAAGTAGTCCTTCAGAGCTATTAGGCCAATGGAGCCGGACTTTATCCCGGTGTGGAACAGACAATAGTAATTGCTTACTATGCTTTGGATAGGACGCTAATCCATCGCAAAGTACTTTCTGCCAGACCAAACAGACCCAGCTACCCAACCACTACACCCGGGATCGATCTCGGTCCCTTTGCGTGTGAAGCGGGTGCTCTACCAACTGAGCAATCGGGATCCCAAATAAGACAAAAGTAAATAACAAATTATGCAAGTTAAATAATATAAAAACACAACCAAAGTCTTTTCTTCTCTTTTAATGTCAACTTTATAAAACGCGGATTTCTCTTTTGTTTACATTTACTCATCTGTGTCAAACGTTAGCAACAAGTAAATGTTTAACAAACATTATTTAGAAATAGGTGGGGAAAAGATCAATACCTCTCGTGATATTTTGCAGCTATAGCTATCATCTTTGCCAAGTGGATGTACCATTTTTATTATGAAGCTTTATTTACCTTCGCCATGTTTGTCACTCGATATGCCCGTGCACCAGCTGTTTGCGTTTATTGCAGGTGACTGTTGCATCATCATAGCCACCGAGTTGCTACAATACACCGTAGGTGCCGCGATATATCATCACTATGAATTATAGTATTGCTGTGGTGCGTTGAGCTAAAGTACTCACAACATCCGCCAGCCCAATATAACGTACTAACACACAAAACTATGTGTAACGTTGAACGTTTATAGTCTGATTGATACAATTTAACGAGAACTCATCATAAAAATGCCTGGCTAAAAACAATAACAAAGAGCGGAGTGACATTAATTTCGTTCCTGCTATACCAACGACCAAAACAGTGCCAGGAAAAACGTTGGTTGTCAACTTGCTTGAATAAATTTACGATTCGTTGCAAGTGGGTCACAATTAAGCTGGGAAAGTTTGTTTTTAAAAATAGAGCACGAAAAAAGGAGGGGGGGGGGGGGCACTCTCGTCACACATTGAATTCAATGGATGATTAGCTTTTTATAAAGAGCGTGGAGGTTCGGTGGTACACAATGTTGAACTATTTTCAAAACTATGTTATACATTCCCCGCGTGGTGTTGTGTCCGTAGTGTTGGGTTATTTGATCGCTTTTACCCGATCGACGATCGAGTCAGCGTCAACGAGTCAGTGTCCGATCTCAATGCCGGAAGGGCGAGTCAGTAAAACGATCGAGTCACTAAACGATCAGGCGGGTTGTGAGCTTGAGACGAGCTTGAGACGATCTTGACACGTGAGACGAGCTTGAGACGATCAGGATCCGAGCGAGCGGAGGGGTAACGAGTGTTTCGAATCATTTCAAATTCAAACGATCACAGTTTGCCATCCGATACCAATCGCCAACGTTTGCACACGGTAGTCTGTGGTTCTTCCACAGCCCTCACTCCTTGTCAGGTGTTAGTGTGTCTGGGTGGCAGGGAAATTCGTATAGGTGTATCACGCGTGTGTGACAAGTCTTCATTAAACCTACTCAAGTTTGACTATCACACACACACACACACACACACACACACACACACACACACACACACACACACACACTAAGGCTATTTCTATGACACACACGCATCCATCTATCAATGAACACTCCTACAGTAGTGCGGCTATGTGGTCTAGTCATGACGTACCTATAGTACTCTAGTCGGCCATGGGTCTAGTGCATTATAATGGTCTAGTGGTATGACACCCGCGTTCGGATCGGAAAGTCCTGGGTTCGAGCCTCGCGCTCGGTGCATAGTTGAGTCTTTGGACAAGGCTCTTTACTCACATTCTCTCACCGTACTCAGGTGTAAAATGAGTACCTGGCCGTTAACAGCGTTGTCTTTGTCTGAAAAATTGTAATATCGCCTAACAGGCGGCATGTCCCGTCCTACATATTAAATGTTGCTGTTGACCAGGGACCCCTTTACAAAGCGATTTGATCACATTTAGTGGATATTGTAAAGCTCAATTTTTAAAAGTAAAACATTAGCTTTGAATATGGAATGTTTCAATTTTAGATGCCTGTGTATTCTTTGTTAGTTCCCATCATCATCATCATCATCATCATCATCATCATCAGGGGCAGCGGTACGGTCTTTGGTTGGCACCCGAAAGGTACCGAGTTCGATCACCCGCCGCTGAGTGGTCTTGAGCAAGTCACCTTGCCCTAACTAAATTTGCGGCGCTGCACTGCGGCTGTCGCTTGGGTTATTCCAGTCTTCCCTTAGAATAGACCCGAAAGACGAATCTCCCCTATGGGATGAATAAAGGGAATTATGTTTAATTTATTTATCATCACCATCATATCAGCGGGATCATCATCATCACCACCACCACCACCACCACCACCCTAATAATAAGGAATAAAATAAATATCAACACATTCCAATGTAATAATCAATCTAAAATCAATCAGTGCTCCTAAAAGACCCCTTTGATTTCTTTGTCTAATTCGTTCCATACTTTTGGAGTCCCGACAAAGAAAGATTTTCAGCTAACTATAGTTTATATATGGGAACATTAATCAGTCGTTTATATTGGAATCGGAGTTGTCTAGGTGTATTAGTTCAAAGCGCATTTCCAAGGATTTACCATACTCAATGAATTTCACAATATTTAATTTAATTTATTCCTCCGGCACACCATATCGACCATACATCCATTTCGTACAGTAGATACCGATCGCTGTTTGGAGTCTTTTTGTATTAAAGCTCTTTACAATACCCGTCATTGCTTATAAGATAAGAATACATTCACACCTGAGTCAAGTGCCTTACACACGGACTTAACGTCTGGATCACAATTTTCAACAATCACTGTCACTCATTCGGCCATTGACAAGGCTTGATTTTGTGACAAGAGACACCGTACCACTGAGCGACCGAACAAATAATCACCATCTGCGCCATCGTCATCATCATCATTATCATCATCCTCATCACAGCCGTAACAGCCAGCAATACACAATCATCATCTTCGGGTCCGGTCTATCCGTGTGGGGGGTGGGGTGGAACCTGCTAAAGTATTTCATTTTTTTAAAACAGAAACACGATAATCATCATCATCATCATCGTCATCCATTGTCGTCGGCATCGTTATCATCGTGTCCGGGCAATCCGTGGGTGTCTGGGTGTGGAACCTGCTAAATATTATTATTATCTACCTACCTAATAAAAACACACCATTCTTGTTCATTTATTTTTCAAATAATGAAATGAAAGGCACGACCTTTTCCCGCACACACAAGAGGCGATGACGACCAGTGACAAATTATGGGAGGTGGGGGCGGCCGACAACTTTTGGCGCGACATAAATATGAAATGTTAAGGTGACAGCGGGATGATGGTGGTGTGGGAGGGGGGGGGGGGGGGTCTCAACCCTTCACCATCAACAACTGATGGCGTGTGTGTGTGTGTGTGTTGTGTGTGTGTGTGTGTGTGTGATGCGACGAACGATCATAATCAAGGCTGCCAGACAGCCAGATTTCTTCTTGCCCAAGTAGTCAAATTGACCCCAAATAGCCAAAGACCACAAGCATTCTGACTCCCTTGAAAAACTCATTGGTTTTGATTAACAAAACAATCGACTACAGTTGGATAAACTTATCTTTTCATTTTTTTAAAAATAAAAGATTTTTTAAAAAAATGAATAATAATAGAAAAGCGTTTCTTAGTAACCAATTTTGAACTTGGCCATCTGGCAGCCCCCATCATAACCAGCTGCAGTCAAGCCAGCCACAGACATAAGAGAGGGAGGGGTATGTGAAGTTTCCTGTGGCAAACGAGATGCTCGTATTTTTTTTTTCAAACGAATCACTGCTCGATGACGTCACTGACTCGAAACCCGCTCGAAACCGACTCGATTTTAGAGGACTCGATCGAAAACCCGCTCGATTTGATCGTTTCAAACTCGACCCAGCACCCGGGGATCCCTCAACACAGAGGATGCAAGAATAGTTCAACGCCAAGCCAGCGTGTCGTAAAAGGCAACTAACGGTGTGTGACTCTCCCTTTTTGGGTCACCGGGTTGCCAGTTTGGCATTTTAAATGCCAGATTCCAAAAATCTGGCATTTTTGAAAACCGTTTGGCATTAGAAAAATCATTTGGCATTTGGCATTTTCATTTGGCATTTTCTTTTCTTGTATATTATACTTCAAATGACACCTTTTCTCAACCGTGGTGTAGTGGTTTAGCACTCCACTTAGTAGTCAGTAGGTAAAAAATTACCCCAACAGGAAATTAAGTATAATTCAAAAAAAAAAAAAAAAAAAAGAAAAGAAAACACGCAAGCCACCAGGATATGATAGTAAATTGTCTATCAAAAGTGAGTAGTTTTCTTAGTGGGGATGGGAGTCAACAGACTTTGGCATTTTTTGGAGTGTTTTGGCATTTTTTGAGTCTTCCACTGGCATTTTGTTGAAAAATAATCTGGCAACCCTGTTGGGTCACCTGGTCTTCCAGGTTGGGGGTTGTGGAAGGGTTAACACCACTTCCGTAAAACTCAAATTGTTACAGAAACACAGACGGACAAATCAAATCCTTTTTTTTTTTTAGCTTGGGCGACCGTAGAGTTTATGCAATGACAGAATTTATGACGGACAATAGACAAAGCCGAAATGTATCTGTTGACCCGATGATGTCTTCGCCAATCAAGCAGCTTCGAATTGCGTCCTGGAACATTCGCACCATGTATGAAGCAGGAAAAGGCTCTCAAGTTGTGACAGAGATGAGAAGATACAGGCTGCATATACTTTGAGTAAAGGAAACCCCCTGAATACAATCCGGATAGAAACACCTCAAGTCTGGGGAGAAGATTTAATATGCATGGGGAGGGGATGGGATTCATACACAGGGAGTAGGAATGATTCTAAGCAAGATGGCTCAGAAGTCACTGAGAGGATGGGAACAAGGAGAAAGGATCATCATGGCGTCCTTTACAACACTGAGTAATAATATCAACATGAACATGTTACAGATCTATGTCTCAACAAATGGCGCAACAGAGGAGTACAAAGATACATTTTATAGTCTACTACAACAAGTCATGGATAAGTTGTCAAGGAAGGACATCAACATAATGATATGAGATGCCAATGCTAAAGTGGGACATGATAACGTAGGTTATGAAGGTATCATGGGCTATCATGGCATGGGAGAGAACAACACAATGGTGAGAGACTTGCAAATTTTTGTGCATTCAACAGATTGGTGAATTGGAGGATCCGTGTTTCCCTTAAGAGGATACACAAGGCAACTTGGATCTCACCAGATGGTGTGACAGAGAATCAGATCGATCATTTTTGTATCTCTCAAAGATTCAGACGTTCATTAGATGATGTGACAATACAGAGAGGGTCAGATGTTGGATAAGATCACCACCAGCTATTGGCAAAGCTTAAGTTCCAACTCAGACAGCATGGGACCAGATCACACACAAGAAGAAAATTCCAGGTGAATGCACTAGATGGGGAAAGGAGTTCAAACTGCAATTGAGTAATAGATTCCAACCTCTAGCTGATCTCGAGGTGGAAGTAGACGTAGAGTCACATTGGACAAAGGTCAAAGAAGTCTACATAACTTGTCACAAGGTATTGTTGTCAAGAAATCAGAACAAAAAGAAAGGATAAGTCCTACATTGGAGCTGATTGAAAAGAGGAGAACAAGGAAAGAACAAGTTAATGCAAGTCGAGCAAGAGCTTCAAGTTTGGATGTACAGGGAGTATTGAGTCACAGCTAAGGAAGTCAAAAGATCTGTGAAGAAAGACAAGGAAGCATTCATGAACAGACTTGCGGAGAAAGCAGAAGCAGCAGAATGAGGATCCTTTATCAAACTATCAAGACACTTGCTGGAAAATATGGGAAACCAGAGGTACCAGTCAAATATAAAAATGGGAAAATGTTTGTTTTTGTTTTTAAGGGTTTTACGGCGCTTGCAACACATTTAGGCCATATCAGCGTCAGTAAAAAGGAAGAAAATGGGATAGGAAAATGTTCTAGAATTACAATTAAAGCACAAAAGAAAAGGTAAGACAAAGGGGAATTGGTTCATATAGGGAACAGGTGTAGATTCCAAGAGCACACTGTCAAAGTACTTAGTTTGAGATCACCTAAAAGTCTCATCCAGACACAAGCACAGGTCCCAACTAAGAGGAATACACTCAAATGTTTGCCAATCCTATAATATAATATGTAAACTAAACATAATACAATGCATAACAGAGAGATGATTTACAAGGAAAAAAATATCATCTCCCAAAACTATAACTATACATTCAACTATATCCCTCCCAGCTAAGGAACTCCGGCAAGGATCCGGACAAACCAAGTAATCTCATTCCAAGACAATGACAGGAAATAATTGAAAAGCAGGTACAGTGGGATAGAAGACACAGTAAGTACCTCCCTGCCCACTATGGGAGGTCGGAACCCCACCCAGAAAAAATGGGAAAACTATTTTCGGAAAAGAGGCTCAATCTAAGCAATGGAGGGAACATTTCAATTGCCTTTTGAACAGACCACCACCAGACAACCTGCCTGAAATTGTGCCTGCAAGGAATGAGCTACAAATTAGCTGCGATCCACCATTGACAGCAGAGAATGTGGATGCCATTAACAAGATGAAAAGGGGAAAACCTGCTGGACCAGAGCAGATTCCACTGGAGGCTCTATAAGTTGATGCTGAAATAAATACAGAGGCCTTTCACCCAGTTTGCGATTGGAAAGAAGGACATCTTATCAAGCGTCCAACGAAAGGAGACCTCAGTAACTGTAATAATTATAGAGGTATCATTCTTCTCTCTATCCCAGGGAATGTTTTCAACCGTACCGTATTATTCTAGAGAGAATTAAGAATGCAACAGATGCTAAACTGCAGGACAAACAGGCAGTCAGAAAAACTGCTCAACCACCGACCAGATTGCCTCTCTGCGAGTCATAGTGGAATAATCTATAGAATGGAACTTTCTGGATAACGAAAAGGAATTCAACAGTTTTGATAGAGTTAGAGAGAGAGAGAGAGAGAGAGAGAGAGAGAGAGAGAGAGAAGAGAGAGAGAGAGAGAGAGAGAAGAGAGAGAGAGAGAGAGAGAGAGAGAGAGAGAGAGAGATAGAGAGTTCATTGACAACCCTATCCTCTTTACAGTTTATTGGGGAAACTCAATTACTAAACTGCAGATCAGACTTATTTCACAATAAGAGCAGTAACAATAGATATGTGACTTGATTGAAGCTCAAGTTAAAGCTCAAGTAAAAGGCTAAGAACCATATTGACAAATTTATGATGCATATTGATATCTAAAAAGGTGTGTATGGAACAGTGCAAGACAAAGCAGAAAGAAAAATACAAGAGAAAACCCCTCTCCCCCCAAAGAATAGCCTGCCTTGACTGCGAATTGAACCAGTTAGATGCAACCATTATAACAAGAGGTTACTCAATTGTTGGGACAATTTAAATCTTATATCCTTCACAAGGACATGCGATTCCTTGGTGTACTTTTACCTGTACATTAATATACCAACAACAAAAAATGTGACACAAGAGAATAAGGCAGCAGATATTGATGTAAGATAAATATCTGAAAAGATATGTACGAAAAATAAACCTTAAGGATGCATAAGAGTAATTTTATCTGAACTATGTACATACAGAAGAACAAGTAAGTTTTAACAAATACCATCCAGATGCGGTTTGACTTTTAGAAAGAGTCATTACTTATGAAATAACATTTTTTTGCAGTCCATGTATTTGTCAGATAATCTTCGATGTGACAGCATAGTGACATTTTGGAGGAAGACATTGTACTTTCATAAACAAATTCATTCAAAATTAAAAGGAAGTCTTGGAAGACTTGTAACATTTCTTAATTAAAAATTTTACGTTGATCTAATGTAGGTAAAACAAAAGTAGCATAGTGCCAGAGTCTCACGACTCATTTCCATCAATTCATATTACTTGCCAGTGTCTCATACATTTGGCGGCATTGGTAAAGGAGAGAGGTCCCTGCTACCATCTTGCTTTGTTTACAGAGACTGGGTTGCCGCTTAATAAATTAATAAATAATAGTCGTAAATAGCAGTTGTGGAGTTGGAAAAGTTAAGTGATAGTGGTAGTGATGATGATGATGGTGCTGGGGATGGGGGCAGGGCAAAGAAACTTGCTTTTTGGAGACTAGTTTGTCACCTTGGCTGATCTCCCAAAAAAAGAGAGAGAGAGAGAGAGAGAGAGAGAGAGAGAGAGAGAGAGAGAGAGAGAGAGAGAGAGAGAGAGAGAGAGAGAGAGAGGTGTCAGCTTATGATACATGGACGTCCAACGTTGGAATTAACTAATACAAGGGATGAGTAACGTTTTTAAAAAATCGAAACATCTATTATAATGCTTTGAATTATATGTGATTTCAACGCCTTTACCTTATATGCCAATTTTTTACAATCATTGACACTCACAAGGTAAGTGATTGTTTCATTTTGGCTACTTTTTAAATTGTACTTTTTAATTTCTCTTTCCTTTTTCTTTTTAGACAATCTTCTTCTACTAGACTAGAATTATCATTATTAGCGTGGCTCTGTGGTACTTCTTCTTCTTCTTCTTCCTTTGATTGCCCACAATCAATTGGTTGATCATTATGGCAAATATGAAACTGCTTTCTAATCTCTCTGTACGGTCTTTGCTTCCTACCCGAAAGGTACCAAGTTCAATCACCCGCTGCTGCGTTGTGTGGCATTGAGCAAGTCACCTCGCCCTAGCTCACTTTGCGGCGCTGCTCTGCGACTGACGCCTGGGTTATTCCAGTCTTCCCTTGGAATAGACCCTAAAGACAACTTTCCCCTTGGGGATGAATAAAGGGAATTTTATTTTATATTATTAATTTATTTTATTATAATGTATCATTATTTTGGATCACTAAAATGGCACGTTTGAAAATGATAAATGAATGGCAACATTAGAAAAAAAAAGTGGGCTACATTTCTGGTAGCTAGATAGAAAGAATTCAGGAAACAGAAAAAAAAGTTCGCTAATTTTTAGACTTGGAACACTTTAACTTTAAATTTAAACCACCTGGCCGTGGTCCATGGTCCATATGCCATATATTTATATAAACTTATAAACAAAGCAAGATGCTGGCAGGGACCGACTCACTACTTTACCAATGCCCATTTGGCCATCTCAATTAATAAATCATCAATCTGGATGTAAACGCAATCATAAAAAAATACACTGAAGATTATATTCTAGCCTAGAGTGTTGTTATATTTATGTCTAGACTATTTAGACATGTGTGCCAAAATTTAATATCCTCGTGATCGTGTTGTTTTGAATATATGAGAACGGTTCCAACTCCGGTCAGAGTCCTAAAGTTAAAGTTAAAGCCGTTATAATATAATAATATGATGGGCTCAATAAAATGATAAATTTGCTTACCTTAAACTTAAAGATGGAAACAACCTCTGAGGTGAAGAGCAGGACGTTTGAAGTAATATAGATGTCAGACGTTTGTAATTTGATTGTCCACGCACTGCACTGCTAGCATTTCATCACCGTCGACCGGCGAAGGTTTGGAGTTTGTTTGTGGAAGGTCAAGGCCAGGCAGCAGCAGCTTCTTATGGTTCACACTATTATGTTATGACGATCGACCCAATCAGCAAAGTCCGGTCCGCATTCGTGCACCGTCGCGAACCCGCCTGGTAGCATCGTCACAACACACCTTTCAACTAGATGCTCTGCCGTTTCGGGTTCTTGTCCACAGCGTGGACATAAAGGACAGGAAGTTAGACCCCACTGATGTAACGCACCGGCCGTTAGGCAGCTCCTCGACCGAAGCCGATTCGCAGCTACCCAGTGTCTCCTCTTACTGGTATCAAAGCCTGGCAACTTCTCACCAAGCTTAGAGGAGTGTAGGTCCCCGCCCCCACGAGGGATTGAATTCGTCCAAACCGACTTCCATCTCGTATGTGCAGCTCTGTCCGTAGTCAGGGATTCTGCGTACAAGGGTTGCCGGGACTTATTTCGGCTCGAAACGGGGGCACCGTTCATTATGCGCATGAGAGGGGTATCCCCATTCCCTCTCTCTTTGATCTTACTCAGCCAGTTTCCCGTAATGGTCTCCCTCCGGACATCGGGGGGCTGGATCGCTGCCATTACCGGGCCCCATTCTCTAGGGTTGTTGCTAGCGTTCCCGACACTATGTGCATCGACTTGCGAAGTTTTACATCCACCTTCTCAACGTTTCTGCTTCTACCCCACACTGGAGCGCAATACTCCGCGGTGGAATAGCATAGTGCCAGGGCGGATGTTCTCAGGAGCGCTTGGCTAGCGCCCCAAGTCGATCCCGCCAGCTTCCTCAGAAGACTGTTCCGCTTCTCTATCTTCCGGGCAACCCCTTCGAGATGAACCCGATAGGTAAGGCTGCGATCCAACGTCACCCCTAAATATTTTGGACGCGGCTCATATGGGAGTGGCTGGTCCCCGACTAGGACATTCAGTTTACGGGTGTGCCAACCACTGCATAAGTGAAATGCAGTGGCCACGGTTTTTGAAGTGTTCATCTTCAGGTACCACTTGTCAAAGTAGGATTTGAGTCTGGTGACGTCCTCGCTGAGTACGCTCTCGAGACGGGTCCACACTTTACTCTGAGTAACGAGTGCCCAGTCGTCTGCGTATCCCAGCCTCAGGGAGGAAGTGTTCGGCATATCGCTAATGTAAACGTTAAACAGCATTGGCGCAAGTACCGACCCCTGAGGGACCCCATTCTTCAATTTCCTTACTTTGCTCGTGACGTCTCCCAGCGCGACGTGGAATTGCCTTTCCCCTAAGATCGAAGAGAACAACTTCAAGGTCTTTTTGCACCTTATGATTTTTGCAAGTTTGAGCATTAACCCATCGCACCAGACCGTATCGTACGCCGCTGATAGGTCTATAAACACAGCACCTGTTTGCTGTTTTCTCTCGAACCCGTGCTCAATATGCTCTGTAAGGGCAATGACCTGCTCCGTGGTGCACCTCCCTTCCCTGAAGCCTGCCTGCTCAGGTGGCAGGGCAGCGTCTAGGACCGGCCCCCATCGGTTTAATAGAACACGCTCCAACAATTTGTAAGGCCAGGCTAAATGCCATTGATCAAGAGAGGTCATTGAGATGTCGTAAAATAACAGGAAGTTGAATACTCTTCGTTTTCGGTTACACCAAAATGGATTCTTTCTGTTTGTATCAATGTCTTACCGAAATTGCCGAACATAGATGTGTAATTTCAGCTCTAAAATTCAATATCTTGTAAATCATAGTGCATTAACACTGTTACAAATCATCCTGACAACAATTTTTATCCATATACATATAGAAAGTGATGTCGAAATGTAGAGAAGTGGAATTATTAGTCTGAATTCTCATCTGCTCTCAGCAGATTAGGTCTTCTGGCTCCGGCTCTGGAAGTGGAAGACTCAGGTCTCGAACTACGCGCTAAGTTATAAAGTTTCTTAATTAAACTGCTCATCAGTTCTGAAATATTATTTTTTAAAAGGGAATCGTTCAAAAATTGTCAAAGTAAGTTTACACATTAACTGGACCCTTGTCCCCATCTAAGTTATAGGGTTGCGGCACTGTCCTAGTCGCTCTAGTCCAGTCCTGTCCCCACGGCCACGGCCCACCATACTGTCACTGACGCTGGACTCACTGTCAGTGGTGTCAGTCACCGTCACGGAAAGTGCCAGTGGATCTGAATACCATGCCGTAACATGTCTGTTGTCTGTGTTTGTGTATTAGTGTGGTTCTTACCACTGCTAACCACTGACTATGGGTCATTTTTTTTTAATTCATAAGGGGAGCATGAGCCTGAGCAAGCCTTTCTTACTGTTACCACTACATGTGATTGGAAGGTGGATGCGAATTCGCCATTTTGTGTTTGCTTTTTTAAATGCAGAATTTGGTCAATTTTCATTTTCAAAGAACAAATTAGAATTAGTTGTTGCAGGTTTTTTTCAACACCATTAGAATTTTAAAAGCCTATCGCTATCAGTATGATAGTGATAGTGATACAGTGATACGAATGGAACATAATTTTTGATTGAGCACAAGACAAAAGAGCAACATTTTAGAGATGGGTTTTCTTATTCCTTTTTATTTTTTATTTTTTAAACCATTACATCTCTATTTATGCTGCAGCTATTTGGACTCAAGTCTGAATAATCTCTCTTGGCTATTCAGACTCAAAACTCCAATGCACAAGTTATTCGGACTTGAGTCAGAATAGTCTCCTGTGGCAGTATAGTTTGTTTGGTTTTTGTTGTTTTTTCTTTTAATTACTGACAATTACATGCAAATGAAAAAAGCAATAATGGTATAGTAACTATCAACAGGTAGTCTAAACCCACTTTATATGATGTGGATGACCAAATCATTAATCAATAAAAAGAAAAGAGTCCAAAAATTCCCCTCAAACAGAACATAAAAGTCAGTCAAAGGAAGGGTTTTCTATCAACTTTACATGATGTCCAAATAATATCAGGACAAAATAATGCTGATAGCATTAGATAGGAATCAATTTTTTCTACAGTCCGAAGAAGAGTTATTACTAGCAGAGTCAGTCTGAAATGGGCAAAACAGAATTTCTTCTTCTTCTTCTTCTTCTTCTTCTTCTTCTTCTTCTTCTTCTTCTTCTTCTTCTTCTTCTTCTTCTTCTTCTTCTTCTTTTCTTCTTCTTCTTCTTCCTCTTCTTCTTCTTCTTCTTCTTCTTCTTCTTCTTCTTCTTCTTCTTCTTCTTCTTCTTCTTCCTCTTCTTCTTCTTTTTTATTAGAATTGTAAATTTATAATTTGTAAAAAGTCTTATTAAAAAAATGGATGATAGGTAAAATTCAAAAGTAATGAACAGTTAAACTAATATCTATTTAAGGTAATACATGTACGAATCTAGTCTCTTTTGGATGAGATAATATACATGTCTTAATTTTTTTTTAAATGTCTGACCCAGTGTTGATGAAGGATGAAAGTAAAAGTCAATAAACAGATAAAAAACGATTTCTATATTTGGGAACTTCGGATGGATAGTCTTCTTTGGGTTAGATAATATGCGTGAGTCTTACGTAAAAGATATTCTGATCCAATACTGGTGATAGATAAAAATCAAAATTAATTTATTGAACAAATAAACTGATATCTATTATTGTTAACAGCGGATGGGTAGTCTCTTTTGCATAAGATTACATGCATGAAAAAATCCGGTCTGGTGCAAAAAAATTTCGGGTTCCAGGCATATTGTTCCAAGGATAACCCCCCCCCCCCCCCCCCCCCCCCCCCCTACAACCACCTCTACCACTATACCATCACCACTACCACAACTACTACATTCTCACCAACCACATATCATCATCATAATTATCAGTGCCACTAATACAAACACCACCACCACATCATCATTACTACCACGACTACTACTACTGCAACCACCTCAGCCACATCGTCATCACTACTACTATAACCACCACCACCACCACATTATCATTACTACCACCACTAATAGGTTATCGTTGCATGGATGGGTCTTGATCTATGTACTGAAAAATTTCCTCCTTTTTTGTGACCAGTCATTCTCTCCCCTGATCATTGCTGACTTAGTTAAACAAATTTGCAGATAGATAGTTGGGGAAATTATGACTCAAAGACATTATGTCATGATACTAGCATTCAAGTTTTAATGCTCAAATATCAATATATATTTTTTTTAAATATATATATTATGCAACAGTATTTTGTGACTGACATTTTTTTTTTCAGCTTTATAATAGAATTGGATTTTATCTCTAAAATGAGTGAAGAAAGGCGTCACCAAGTTGAGGAGAAGACTTATGCTGTCTTCTCCGCTCACTCTGTCAACACAATGGCAGAATCTTCAGGTCACTCACCACTAAGTCAGGATGCTGCTACATCTTTAGGAGAGGATGCCAGTTATCGCCTTCGCCAAGTTGTTGCTGTAAGCTTTTCCTTCTTCTCCACAAAAACTTGTTTTTTTAGTGTGTATGTATTATAAATCATTTGACCTTATATTCAAAATGTAGGAAGATGTAAACGTTTTGTGTGCATGCTATTATTGAAAGTAAAATGTGATTTTATAGAATTGCCAAATCTGAATTTTTGAAAATTTTGAATATTTTATGAGCTCTTATATATCCTTGACTTTTAAAAAACAAAATTTCTATTTAAAATAATCATTTTTTTGTTTTGCATGTCTTTAATTACTTTCACTATGATAACGTTAAATATCCTTGTCTTCTTCTTTTTCTTTTCAGCTCGCTGGCCAGTATATAAAACACAATAAAAGACGCAGGTTATGTGGTGAGGATTTCAACAGGGCTGCCAAAGACATGAATGTAATGGTAAGAATTTCAATAAGTCCTTTCTAGCGATTGCCATCAAATAACACTACATTGTAATGCTGTGTTATAACCTGCTCCTCGTCTTATTTAACAAATTTTGCCAATTAAGAACACACCTGTAATATCCTGCTTTCTTCTCTGATGACCCCCTTTTTTTCACAGCATACATAACTGAATAGCATAATTTTAATCTATTACCTTTAGAGAGATTCAATATTTTTAAAGTCCCCCTTTTATTCTTTCTTCAGTCTGTCTATGGTCATTGCTCCCAGGAACCAGCTACATTCAAACATATTAAAGAAGCCCAGATACACTGTGTGGAAGACCCAGAGGTGAATCTAGCAGACATCGCCCTTGGGGATTACGTGCCTAGAAATTTAGGGAAACCGTCAATTAAAGGTAATGGGTTTTCAAAATAACCATAAAGCTTTAGATCACGAAATCATACCTCACATCCTCAGACAGTATTTTAGTAGCAGTGTGGTAGCAGTATTTTTTATTTTATCAGGAAAAATGAGGGTGATCAAGAAAATAGAGAGAATTAAAAATAAAGATAATAGTTATAAGACGAATAATGAGAATAAAGTGAACAATAATAATCATAACGCTCCTGAACATTGGTTTTGTTTGTTTTATTTTGTTGCCTGCTCATGATAGAATCAATATCTCAAAAAAGAAAAAAAAAAACATCTCAAAGAAATTCCATGAAATTCTGTACATTAAAAGATAATATTTCAGTATGAGTCAGCATTGATATATCGCCTACATATTTTTTGGGGTCAGAATTGGTCATTTATTTAGAAACAAATATTACAAATTGGTGTTTTCAAACACATAATTGCACCCAATCCTTTTAAAATTAAAGTGTAAAAGTGGCTAGATGACACATTTGGCTTTCTTGATCTGCATTCCATTTGAAATGTTAAGCTTCTTTTTTTTTTAAATAAAGTTATCAATCCTTAATCCTTTTCAACCTCCAAATTCTCTTTTTAACTTTTACTTATTTTTGTGTGCATTATAAAAATTAAAGATGTTTAGGGAGAGCAAAAAGTATAAAGGGGAAGAGAAATAGAGAGAGCAGAGAGAGTGTATGTGGTTGATCGGAGAGGAGACCTGAATGTATATCTGTCTGGTCTAACAATAAGTAATGTAAAATTGTAAACAGTATGCATAAGCATTCCTGAAGTCATTCGTTTCTAATCATTGACATAAAATAGTAAGAACTAGCTTGATTTTCAAAAAGATGGGAACCATCAATAAAATGACATCACCAGCAAAATTAGTTACTAATAACTATAGTTACTAATAACTATTTATTACTTGCCATTCCGGATACCTCTGATAGAAATTGATATTATTTGTAATGTGATAATATTATTGAGAATTACACTTGCATTTCCAGTCTTGCATGTTTTCAATGCTTGATACAAGAAAATGATATTAAAACAAAATGTTTATTTTCAAGTTGAAAAATCAAACTTTAAGGTGTAACTCTGTCAGAATGGTTTATAGCTCTGTCCAATTTATTTTGCAGAATCTTATTCTGTGTTAATGTATTATGGCTCTGTATTTAATAATGAAAATAATTTAATTCAGAAAGTTTCAACTCCTGATGTATGGATTCTATGACTATTCTTTTAATTTTTCTCCAGCCCATTGGCTTGCAGTTGAAGGAACCATGAAGTCTGCATCGACTAGTGCACCGGCTAGTACATCCTCTTCACAAGGTTGTTATTGTTCATACAATTCTGGCTTTTTATAAAAAAAAATTTTTTCCCTTTATTTATCAGCTTTGCATGCTTACTATGACATTCAAATAGAATAAATAATTATCAATAATTATGATGTTCGCAAAAAGCTTCAATTTAAAGAATGCAGTAGTTACTTCATCTTGGCCCTGTGTTAGATTAGTAGTAGTAAGCTTCGCAGTCCGAATGACGCTTGCTGAGAATTGTGTGATTCAGTCATGGTCGATAAGTATAGCTGCTCTCTCCATCCATGTTGTCAATTGTTTCCATTGGTCTCGGTCCTGGGCCAGAGTTTTGAGGCTATCAAGATCTTGTTGTGACTTTAGTATGGAGGGCACTGCAGTATATCTCAGTTCTTCAGGGATTAATTCGGCCTCATCTGAATCCAGAAATTTCTGATATGTAGAGAGATCCTGGTTCAGGGTAGTTACAATTGATGTTGGTGGTCTCCCTACATATTTGTTGCCATGAAGGAAATATTCTGTCATTGCAGTTTGGACTGGCATGTTATTTTCTCGACGTAAGATGTTCTGGCTTTTTATAAAATGTTTTTTTTTCCCTTTATTTAGCAGCTTTGCATGCTTACTATGACATTCAAATAGAATAAATAATTATCAATAATTATGATGTTCGCAAAAAGCTTCAATTTAAAGAATGCAGTAGTTACTTCATCTTGGCCCTGTGTTAGATTAGTAGTAGTAAGCTTCGCAGTCCGAATGACGCTTGCTGAGAATTGTGTGATTCAGTCATGGTCGATAAGTATAGCTGCTCTCTCCATCCATGTTGTTAATTGTTTCCATTGGTCTCGGTCCTGGGCCAGAGTTTTGAGGCTATCAAGATCTTGTGTGACTTTAGTATGGAGGGCACTGCAGTATATCTCAGTTCTTCAGGGATTAATTCGGCCTCATCTGAATCCAGAAATTTCTGATATGTAGAGAGATCCTGGTTCAGGGTAGTTACTATTGATGTTGGTGGTCTCCCTACATATTTGTTGCCATGAAGGAAATATTCTATCATTGCAGTTTGGACTGGGATGTTATTTTCTCGACGTAAGATGTGAGAAAAGCCTCCATCGCTGTTCTTATATTGTTGTACTTAGGCGTTGGACCCTGGTTTTTTCATAGAGATCAGTATTTGTAATTGTCTCTGGCCAATAGATTCCGATTATGCGACGTAATTGTTTGCGGTGGTATGAATCGAGGCTTTCTAAGTTCTTTTTTTGTGAGGTCCCAGGTTCCACAATTATATGTCAATATCGGAATAATCAGTGCCTTGTAAATCTGTATTAGTTTATTCTCACTGATTATGTTATTTCTATTCCATAAATTTTGGAGTTGGTTGAATGCATTGGTGGCCAGCTGCTTTCGTTTTCTGATGTCTTCATTTTCATTGATCAAATTGCCTAGTTTACGTACACGTGTGTTAGATTGCTATGTATTAATTTGACTTCATCTCTTGGTGTTTCATCTTTACTTTTTTCTTTCTTTTCATATCAGCTTCCAAAACTGGCAAGGAAATGTCTTCAAACCATTTGAAGTATTACAACTTTTTGACTCAGGCTCTCCTTGGAAAAGACATCAATTCAAAAAAGGTAACAACTGTTGTCATAATCTCTTTGCAAGTGCTGCTGTTTAAGCCTCTTAACAAACTACACGGTTTCTTTATCTCCCTCTTTATTCTTTATATTTAAGTGTAGTGATTACAGGTTTTAAATGCCTGTTGAGGCATTAATAATTATTTCCTTGATCAGAATTTAAGGGTTTCATGCCATTTATTCCTATAATTCTTTTTTTTTTGTTGGACAGAGAGCTCTCCGTGATTTAAGAAACAATTCCAATATAGTACCTGTTTTGCCATATGTCGTCAACTTTGTTGTCAGTGGGGTGAGTAAAATTTTAATAACTGCTTCTTATGTATTAGTCATTTTACAATCATTATTTTAAAGAATGAAAAAAATGACCTCAAAATTGTAAGATTCATGCAATATGCACATTATTTTTAATATGATGAATTTATACATGCACATGCTTTCTTGATCTGCATTCCATTTAAAAAGGTTATGAACATCAATGAAAGCGTTTACATAATCGGAAATGAAAATGCATTCATTTTGGACAATTGTTTCAGTTTACCATCTGTGAATATTTAAAAGATTTTTTTTTTTTTTTTTTTGAGGGGGGAGGGGGGGGGGGGGGGGGTTGTTTGACTATATTAGTGACATTTTTATATTTTAAAAGATACAAATTATTTTATATAGTTATGTATTATTTTATATTTACCCATTTTAAACTTTTCATTTTGTATTGGGTGGAGATGCCCTCAAGGGGAATATTGTTTTCAGTTCAGTAATAAATTTCTCATTCATACTGTGTAAAACGCCTTTTTGGGTTGGTTATTTTTTTTTTTTTTTTTTTTTTTTTTTTAATTTTTTTTTTTTTGCACTAGCAGTTATGCAATATCCTTCATTAGACAACACAAAATATATTCAGTCTTACTTAAATCGAATTGGGAAAGGCATGTAACTTAACTTCGAGGCCAAAGTTTGTAATTGTTAGTGTGGTATAGTGTTATGATCTTAACTTGATCTCAATCCAAAATGGAACATGTTTGATTCCCTACAGCACTGTTTGGCCTTGAGTAAGGTCACTTTGCAGTGCTGCTTTACGCTGATGCTTGCGTTTGTTCCAGTCTTTCCTTGGAATAGACATTGAAGGAAAAAATTTCCCCTTGGGGATAAATAATGGGAATGAATTTGATTTTATTATAGCACGGATGTTTCTTGACATATATAATGGATAAGTTTATTAGCAAACAAAACTATTCCACATTGCCTTAATGAATCTTAATCATCTTTACATGTGATTACCAGGCTTGATAAAATTCTGGAGAAAGACAAAGAAATTTCATGCTTCATGCTACCGGTTTGATGTTCATAGTGGGCATCAGCTAGTCGATTGCTGCTGTATTTTTTTGTAAGCTTTTAATGTGTTTATTGCTATCGCCATTTGAGTATATCCAACTTGGTGAAGGTCCTGTACCAGTATCTTGGGGCTTCATAAATGGATTTGGACTAGATTGTCTTTTGGGATTATTTTCTTTTCATTGTTTAAACTTGTCTTCTCTGTTACACTATTGTTGAATGCTTTACACATAACATTCACGGTGCTGACATGACGTAAAGGTGTCACAAGGGCCATAAATTGAAAATTCAAGAAAAACGTTCTTCATGCCAACTGGTAGATAAAGTCTTTTTACAATTTTGCAACTGCAGATAAAGAATATGAGTCATGACATCGAGCATCTAACCACCATGTTGAACACTGTCAGGGCCATGCTTCACAACAGGTCTCTCTACCTAATGCATAAACCTTATGTGAGTATACATACTAAATTATAGTTCCTCCATGAGAATTGCTAGTTTAGTAATTAAGGGCTATGAGTGTAAAAATGCAAGATTTTAAAAAAATCCAAACTCCTATGTCAGTCTTATGTGTAACAACAAATGTAAGAGAAAAATTAAGGTTTTTGATTCTTTGTAAGCCTGCTGCTTAATTTTTTAGTCCTACTTGAGGTATATCTCCATCGTGACTTTACGACCATAAAACTTGATTTGCTGTAGGATTAATGGCAATCCTTATGCCCTGCCCATTGAGGAATATTTATTCTACATCATGATAATGATTATTCTTCATCGCCCACAATATGGAAATTTCAATGGTATACATTGATCGAACAGATATAATTAACATATATTAATATGAGAATATTATAATAATTAGTCTTCACAACAAAAGTTACCCACAGACATCCTTCATTGATTAAAGTCCATTTAAAAGAACTTTACTTTCTCTGTCCACTCTCTCCTCATATCATTACACAGATGTGTTCTCTCATTACATTCATGTACACAGCATTTCTCTATATCTCGCTCTCTTCTCTCTCTCTCTCTCTCTCTCTCTCTCTCTCTCTCTCTCTCTCTCTCTCTCTCTCTCTCTCTCTCTCTCTCTCTCTCTCTCTCTCTCTCTCTCTTTCTTTCTCTCTTTCCCTCACTAAATCAAGCACATGTTTTAGTTACGTTGACCCAGTAATTCAATTTAGTCACTCTTTGATCAGAAATAATATTGGTTGTTTTAAAGATTCTGGTACTTTTGCTTGTCAAAGTGGGAAGGGACATTTTTCCTTGCAAGCAGTGAACCAAGCCTACGATTGTGCTGTGTTATTGATAATTTCCAATATGTATGAAGCTGTAGTTTGAAATTGCATTAAATTGTCATTTTCAGCTTGCCACCATTGTCTTGGGTGTGGAGTTTTGTGTCCTGGAACCATTGGCAGCATCCATTAACTCTGCCAACGATCATTGGGTGCTGAGAGATCATGCGGCTAGATTATTGGCTGAGATTGTCAAGTGAGTTGCTTATTGTTGTTATTTTATATATTTTGTCTTTGTGTGGGTTTTTTCCTTCTCTAAAACAACTTTGCAACAATGTTAGAAATTTTTTAAAGGAAAACAATAAATCTATCAATTTTTGACTTTACTCACTAAGGGAACAGTAATAAAAATGCTCTTGTTTCCGAGTCACTTTGGAATATAACTTAAAGCTTCTTTGTCCCTACATTTACACACATTTCCTTTCATAAGTGTGTGAGAACATAATGAAATGGATCTTTAATTTTTCTTTCAGTCGATGGAACAGTCCTCAAAATCATCTCCGTTTCAACATAACAAAGTGTCTCAAAGAGGTTTTCCAAGATAACAGACGGCCATTTTACTCTCACTATGGTGCTGTAATGGCATTGGTAGCCTTAGGCCATAAGGTATGACCCAATTTTGGGTTTTTGCTTTTTATGAAATTAATGACCAATTGTTTTATTTTGATTTCATAATTAAAGTCTTCTTCCAACACAAACTAAAAAATATAATGCTAGGGTAGACTGAAAAGTTTTGGCTCGGCTCTTGTATTTTCAAAACTATAGAAACGAAATTGACAAAGGTATCAAAACAAAGCTCAGCCGTTTGTCATTTTAAATTTAGGCATTATACCGTTCCCATCCACACAGCCGCCAACGATGCACCAGATATTGCATTGCATCGAAAAGGAATTAACGTGGTAAACTTCGACATCATCAAGTCAACTCCCATCTGCACCTCGCCATTACTGCCAAAATTTTCCCCTTGAGGTTCCCTTAGTCTTAAGAAAAGGAAACAGTCACTTGGAGCTAAATCAGAACTGTAAAGTAGGCAGTTTAGTGAAAATTTCAAATTATATAGAACTGCTTTAAATTGGTATTAACAGAAGCAGCTTGCTGTGCTTATTCCAATGCTTTTTAAACTTTTGAGATATCTCAATTGGTTCAAGAGATGAATTTTTAAAGGAATATTTTTTGGGGTCTGAAACGGCCAATTTTACCATTGAAAAGTTGTGACGAGTTCATGACAACACAAGTAATAACAACTGCCTATGAAGACGTAACTTCGTCAAAAGTGGATGGATTTTAATGAATTATAAATCAAAATATAGGTAGAATTCTATTCTTTCATTATAAACTGGATTTTGCTTTTATTGTCTTCATTCTCCCTTTGGTTGTAATGAATAGACATGACTTATGAACTACTACTGAGTACGAGAGATTTTGACCTTGAGACTCAGCAATAGCAGCAATCTTCTCCTTGGCATCTTAAACATTTGAAAGTATTCATCTGAATCAAAACACAAAGTGAAATGAAGCAAAATATGAAAAGGAATAATATTTTGGAGTGAAAAAATTTTTTTGGATCAATTCCTTGTTGCCTAAGTATGAAAAATGAGGGCTTGAAGGGAGTCAACAAACTATAATTAAACTGTTGTTAAATCCGTTTTAAATATTAAAAAAAAAATAATACATAAAATAAATTAACTCTCAAATAACTGTAAACAGACCAAACGTTAAAACGTTTCAAATGTCTACCTGGAGGACCAAAAGTGGCTGATTAAAGTTAAAATTTACCGAGAAAAAGACGATCATCATACAACGTGCCCCCCCCCCCCCCCCCACTTAAAAAAATCCAAAACAAATAAACCAAAGGAGATGATGGGAGGGTGTGTGTGTGTGTGTAAGGGGGATGGGTTCTTGTCTCATCTTTTCACTTTTAGGACTCAAGTACAGATAGTTATTCAATATTTACCATGGGGGCCACACAAACTAGTTTCGATCGTAAACAAAGATGGCGGAAGTTCGACTCCCATAGCAACCATTATTTTTTTTTCGTACTTTTACTTCAATAAACAAATTTGAATGACAATAAAAGCATAAAATGCTCTTACATGAAAAAAAACATTATGAAAACAAAATGTTAATATCAATAATAAGCCAATAAAGGAGATAGAGCGTGGTGTTTATTCGGCAGCGACCGTGGGTCCAAAGGTCAGCTACAGCGTGACGTCACAGCCACTGAATGCCGGCTCAGTTGAGCGGTAAGTCTAAAATCGTGTTTTTTTTTGCGGTGAGTTAAACAGGTTGTGCGCCAAGTTTAATTCTTACATATCTTGTGTCATTCAAATATTTAATAGTTGAATTTTATATCTCTGAAGTTTAAATACTGTCACACAACGGGTTTTTATATTCTTAAGCTTTAAAATTTACATTGATTTCAAAAGAAAATAACTCGAGTTATAGTGATCCGATCGACTTCAGAAAAAGACTGTTTCGTAGTTTAGCTTCTCCTCTTCAAAAAGATGGATCTGAAGTGGTGGTACGATCCGAAAGACGAAACAAAAATTGCATTTGCTTCCGACCACTCCCGTGGGTCGCTTCCACGGCCGGTCACAAAAACTCAATGGGTGGCTGATCGCCGATTCAGCCAGCGGCTCGCGCTCTCGCTAAACTGCCTATGTAAAGGGCATGTTTTACGACTTCAAGAAAACTTCCTCTTTCAATGTGCTCAATATCCAACGGGCACATACCTTTCTGTAACCCAGGGTTTCTCAAACGATATATTCATCTCTTCCCTATAAAATTCCAAGCATTTGTGAAATGTCTAATTGTTTTCTCCAGCGATTAGCTCAATTAAGTTCGCCGATTTCTTAGGTTGATTTGCTGCGGTTAATGCACTTTGTGGACGACCACTGCAAACCTGCTCTTTAATATTGGTGGAGACAGCATCAGTTCAAGTAAAGTATACAACCCCACCTTTTGAACTGTTCAAATACCCATGAGTCACTATAAACACGTTTCAGCCATTTATAAATGTTTACAGGTGCACATCTCTCTGCAGTAAAGAACTCAGTCACAGCACACTGTTTATTGCATTATTTTTTGGGTGTGATTTTTTCAACCGACATGTTGGACTAGGGGTTCTTTCAAAGAAGATAAATTGAAGTCAAGAAATAGTAGCTAAACAAGATTTCATGACCTAATAGAATAATAAATTATGCACATTTTGATATCTATTTTATACTGGTAAGTTGAATACACTCAAAGATATTCAATAGGCGTCAAGACTTTTTAGCCAAGCCTAGGAAAATTGTTATGTTACAAGCAGAGTGGTGATAAATCTATTGTGTCCAAAACCTTGTGTGAAGAGATACATTTTTGTGTCCTGCTTGGAATTAATCAAATAACTTATGCTGAAGACTGAAAGGGTTCCAATTAAATCTACCACCATCTTGACATATTTTTTTTTTCACACCAGGCAATAGAAGATGTAATTGTGCCATACCTGCCTGTCTACTGGCCTCGTCTGAAATCTGTCATGGAAGACAATAGCACCGAAAATGTCATCAATAAGTACGACTCTCACAAAGTCCATGGAGCCCTCAGGGTAAGGAATGCTTTTGACTGACATTGCTAATTATTAATGTTCTCTTTTCTGCTCAAAAAGTAAAACAAAGATATATTTGAACTTTGTATGAAAATATTGAATTCTGAAATCATGATTTTGTTTTTGTTTTTAAAGTATTTTTCTTATTTTACAAACAAAAAGATATGGTGGAAAATTTTGAATCTCTTTCAGCTTGCTGCCGAAAAGGTACTGAGAAAATCTCTAAAGCACTTTGAGGAGGAAATAATTAAAGAAACAAATAAAGAGGAGCTGATGAATCTCCTAGATATCAATGACAACTCATCAGGTCTCATTGCAACGAAAGAATCTCACTCTCCAGTTGGGTGTATACCAGAGGCACACAAGTCATTTGCCATGTATCAGGTATTGTTGACCTTGCATCATTTTCTCTTTACTTTCTGCATTTGGTTTTGTTTTTATTTTGTTTCACTCCTAGGTTGGTTCCAGAATTCAAGGATGGTAGGACTATAGATCACTTTACAGTGATCCAAGGACTCATTAGATGCATGGTACCGTTATTAAATTTCATCTTCACATGAATGGGCAATCAAACTAATTTGTTTAAATTTGATGAGTGGTTAGTATTTTACACTAAATCCACTGAATGTGGTGATCATTATTTTTGTATAGATATTAGGATATGAAAAATGCCTGCACATTTTACAGTATTCACGCAATGAGTTGATATAAAACATGTATCTTTACTCCAGGTCCTTCAAGAGGTTTTTGGTGACAGTCTGACAAACTGTTTGCCTCTTCCTGACACTCACAAGATCTTTAAGCCTGACAAGGAGGAGGAGATGGTCAGTCTTGGGGACCACAACTCTGGCAAGAGTGGGGAGGAGTTACTGGAAAATCTCATGGAACAGATTCAGCGACAAGTAAGTTGAGTTTTGAAACAGTTCTCCCTCCATCTCACTTTTACTGAGGAAAATGTTCTTTGTGAACATGATTCATGATCTATTAGTAGAGCCCTCAAAGCAGCTTGGAGGCAATTAAAAGCTCCAATCTATACATTTGATATTCTTGTAGTTTCCCAATGGTAGAATGCATTGTATTAACCTCAATATCACATCAGATATTCATGTGAAAAGGTTGATTTTATGGCATCCTCGTTGTGACAGTGAAAAGTGGGATAAACTCTTGCAATGTTTTGTTAACTGGCTTTTATTTAGATCTCAGGTTGTGGGCGAGGAGAGAGAAAATATTTTAGATCAACCTCTTGACCACAGATTAGGTAGCAGTTCTTTTGTTAACTTTTTGATAATAAAGAAATAGAATAGTTCAGTTTGAGAGTATAATTGAGTCATTCTGTTATGTAAATTAAACATCTTAAGAGTTAATGAAGATTCCTCTCTGCATATTGATAAGTTTGATACATTATTTCGTTTCCCAAAACCAAAAATTTTGTATGTGTGGGGGAGGAAGGGGGGAAGGAACCTTTGGTTTATTTAGAAAAGGATAATTAGTTGTTTTTGTTGTGCTTTGGAATTTTTTTCAGGTCTTTAACAATTTGAATATTAAACTGTTTGTAATTATTGAGTCAAAAGATTACAATTTCGTAAGAGTATTCACAAACATTTTGAGTCATCAGTCTCATTATTTGCTATGCCTTGCAGTCAATCAAAATAATATTCATGAGAAGCATACATACTATTTCTACTTCTACTACTCATTACTACTACCACAACTATTACTAATACTACTACTTCTACTACCGCTATTACGACTACAGTGATGCCAAAACTCCGGTTTCACCGGAAAAAACTCCGGTGTGAAGCAAAAAATTCCGGATTACGGGAAACTTCCGTCAAATTCCAGTGAGGTCAATTTGTTCCAAGGATACCCCCCCCCATTTCCAATCATCACATATTCATTACTACCACTACTATTGCAACCACCACCACCACCACATCATCATCACTACCATTACTACTACAACCACCACAACCACATCATCACTACCACTACTACTGCAACCACCACACATTATCACTACCACCACCACTACTACTATACCACCACCACCATATCATCATCACTACCACTACTACTACAACCACCACCACCACAACTACCACGACATAATCATCACTACCACCACTACTACTACTACATCATCTGAACTAACACTACTACAATCATCACCACCACCGCATCATTATCACTACAATTACAGCTACAACCACCAGCACATCATCACTACCACTACAACTACAACCACTATGTAAACACAATGCCAAATACCATCCCAATTTCCTTTTTTTGTGTGTGGAAATTCCTCTTTCGGCATTGAAATTCCTACGACTGATGTCTGAAATTCCTGTGAGCCAAATTTTAAAGTTGGCGTCTCTGCTACCACTGCTACTACTACTACTACTACTACTACTACTACTACTACTACTACTACTACTACTACTACTACTACTACTACTACTACTACTACTACTACTACTACTACTACTACTACTACTACTACTACTACTACTACTACTACTACTACTACTACTACTACTACTACTCCTACTTCTACTACTACTACTACTACTACTACTACTACTTTTCCTCTTCTTCTTTATCTTCTTTATCATCATCATCATCATGTGTGTAAATGAAATATTCATTTTGACTGATTGCAAGGCATATTATATCTCATGATAAGAATATACAAATTAACATTTCTTTTGTCAAAACTGATCTCAAGTGACATTGGTTTATTTATCAGGAAAAATTAGACCAAGAACGGAAAGAGAGAGAGTTGAGAGAACAAAAGGAAAGGGAAAAATTGGAGAAGGAAAGAAGAGTCAGAGAAGCTGTGGAGAGAAAGAAGAGAGAAGAACAAGAAAGATTACTGCGACTTAGAAGGGAGGAAGAAGAGCAGAGACGGAAGAGATTAGAAATGGAGGAGGCAGAACGACAAAAAAGGTTAAAAGTAGAAGCTGATAAAAGACAAAAAGAGTGGGAGGAGCAGCTCAAAGAAATCAACAAGAACCGTAGCAGACCTCAGGTAAGTCATGGTATCTTGTCTAGCTAAACCAAAGTTTGAAGGAATCCTTTTGTTCTGGTAAAAAGATGTATAACAACTACAAAAAAGAAATAAACGTGTTACAGAAATATTTTGGATTCATGCCCTTCCTCAGATAACCTGGTGGGTGAAATTCCCCTCATGATGAGGTTCAGGGATTTTGGTACTTGCTGGACCAGTGGATTTTTCACCAACAGCCTTGCTATCACTTCAATCCCTTTCTATCCCTTATATCCCTTTCTATCATTTGTCCTTACCATGCTGCTTTGTGTCTTTTCTCTGGAATTACATTTTCATCTGGTTTCACCGGGCCCTGTTTGGAGTCTATTTTTTTTTTTTAGTCATTTGAAAAAGAAACCGTCAATTGGATTCAGTTCTTTGTGAGATATTTTTATCATCGTAAATAACCTCTCTATTATATATTGTTATTATTAAGGTGATGCTAAATTTTTAATCATCTAAGTGTATTCTTCATGGCAGACATCTTTTAATAGAGTCAGTATCGACATAAGGCAGTTAATGACGATGCTTTTTTTGTAACCATCTGAGCAAATTCCTTTTCCTTTTTTTCGACAGACTCTGTAGGAGTGTCAATGTGGGATTTTTAAGTGTTTTCAGATTAGCTGTAATGATGTAATGCTCTTGGATCTACTTCTGATACTGATGAACTAGTCCCTATTTCTTTTTTTGGTGCTTGATTGCTCGATCTAAATATTTTGCTTATTCTATCATCTTACTTTTTACTGGACCAAAATTATCTCATGTGCTGTAAACTATAAAAAAAAAACCCGGACAATTAATTTAATTTTATCTTCTTTTTTGGGTGGTTTTTGGATAAGGAATGGTTTTGAGACCCAACCACACGGCAGATCATTTTACCTTAATGTAGTTTTTTTCAGAATTATGCTTATCATTAGTTATATTTAATTTTTTTTCAAAAGTGAATCACTTTTAACATTTATTTAGAACATTTCCACAGATTTACTGAGCTCAATGCCTTTCAAAGGGCCTTACATAATCCCATGGCAAACGACATGGCCCAAATTTATTTTTTATATAGCACACATTGTCTGTCAGTCATACCTTTTTTTTGTACTTGTATAATTACAATATATCAACTTTTATAAACATTTGTTTTTAAAAATTATGCATCTAATCAGCCATCATTAAATTTAAAAACCATGTCAATTTCTCTCTTTTTTTTTCTGGTTAAAACATGAGATAATTATTATTCATATTTTTTTCAGCTATTCCTCTATGCCTCTCGACATGATTTTTAAAACAGTTTATCATTGTAGTGTTTTTGAAATCTATTTCTATATTATTTATAAATATACATTTTTTTTTTCCAAAATACCAGTGGCAACAAGAAATTGAGCTAAGACGACAACAATTGGAAGAAGAAATGCAATACAGTAGAATGATGGAGGCAAAGAAGAGAAGGGAAGAGACACGAGGAAAAGATAAAGATAAAATGAAACAATTTTGGGCGAGTGGTTCCGGAGGAGGAGAGGAAGAAGATGAAAAATTACAAGAAGACTCTGACAGCGAACCTGGCAAAAAGAGGTTGAGACGTCGCAAACCTGTCAACTACACAGAGAAAGACGAAGACATATCAGATCTTATTGATGAGACCACAGCTAAAGTAGCCCGTCCTTTCTCCACACCACGACAACATTTTGCCCTCCCTTCTCACTCTGACATCTCAGATGACTCGGACTTGGACGAGTCAAGAAGGTTTGCTTCTGCTGGTTTTAGTCCCGCTTCAGGTTCAGGAGGGGATAATAGCCTGTCTCTAAGCAGCACCATGGTCAATCCATCCAAAGGTATTTTGAAGTTGAAAATCAAACGTCAGTCCACGCATTCCGCCAGTCCTCCTTACCCTGTTCTCAACACACCTCAACATTCTTCTCCTATGTATCACTCTCCATCAATGCTAAGCCCTCGACCCACATCACATCCTTCACCACTTTCAGTTTCTCATTCATCATCTCCGGCAGCAACTCAACAGCAACAACAACAACAACAACAACAACTGCACCAATATCCTCGGAGTAAAAGCTCCTCTGGTTCCGATAAAGAATCGAAACATAAAAAGTCTAGTAGTACAAGCAGTAGTGGTGGTGGTCTTAACAATAGTGGCAACAATCTGAAACATTTACGAACTGGCAGTGTCAGTGCAAGCAGTAGTGCCACAGGGTTGGTAGAAAATTGGGATTCAGAAGAGTTGTTTTATGAACGTCCACAAAGTAATTTGCCAGCCCAACTCTACTCACCAGGAGGAGAGAGTAGTGGATCTGACTCCAATCCTCACAGGAAAGCTTTAAAACTGAAGCTTAAACTAACCCCTAATCATCCAACATCAGAATAAAGAGAACTGATGTAGTATCACTTTCCACTGTTTTTTTTTTTTTTTTTTTTGTTTTTTTGTTTTTTGTTTACATGAAGCTCCTCAAACTTTGTGAAAGTTATTTATTTTCTTTTTGTTTCTATCATAGATTTTAAATGAATGGATCAAGTCAGATGATTCATTCGATCTGTTATAGTGCAAATGGAAATCGAATTATTAAAGCAGATCAATCCATAGCTTCAACTCTATATTACACGGTAGAAAAGTTGAAAAGCCAAAAGCAATAACAATTTTGAAAGTCAATGTAGTTTCATTTTAAAAATTATCAAGTAATGTGCTGCTTCTAATATTTGGTTTCTTTCATGGATGTGTGTGGGGGTGTGTGAAAGGAGTTTATGCTGTTTGTATAAGAATTAACACAATCAGTTAATGACAATTTCATGTTACCTTGTGCTTATAGTTTTATGATTTTTGGAAACTTTAAGAGAGAAACATATTTTGATTGTAATTGGACCTTACAGAACAAATGTTTAAAAAATCAGCGTCCGCTTACATGCTTAGTCCAGCTATAAGCATGCTCTGCTTGATTCCTGAGGACCGTGCTATAAGCATTTTGAGAAAAACTCGTTTAAGAAATTTCTTCATCATTTAGCATTTGGGTGTATTATTAAAAATATGAAAATAAATATTATTGTAGTTGATATTTATTTTGACATAGAGCCAATTTAAAACTAAAATATTACTGAATTCATTAATTTGAATATCTAAATTTTCCTGGAGTGTCAGAAATTAATCTTTGAGTACTTCAGGGGACCTAGCTCAAATTTGTTCCAGCAAGATGTGCATGTTTTTTTTCGTATTGTCATAAATATACTGATACAATGGTGTGCTGTAGATACGTTAAATAAATTGGTAGATTCACACAGTTGGAAATTTGACATTAAAAGCTATTCTGATGTCAGAACCTGCTTCTCTCTTTCAGGACTTTAAAAATATTTTGGGGTTTTTTTGTTTTCTTTTGTAGAAAGTAATCAGAAAATATCACAGTGAACTTGAGAAGACAATAAAATGTGCGCCAATTAGCAATAGCTTTGAAGAATGTAAAATAAAGAAAGCTTAATTATGGATCAAAACAGGTAATTGATTTTAATTACTTTATTTAATTTGGTCCTTCCCAAAAATACTAGAGAGAAATAAATTTATAAATTAATAATTAATACTGTGCAAATTAATACTTATTGATATTTTGCATCATATTTTCGTGCTATATTTAAAAAAGACACCACAAAAAAAAAAAAAAAAAAAAAAAAAAAAAAAAAAAAAAAAAAATATATATATATATATATATATATATATATATATATATATATATATATATATATATATATATATATATATATATATATATATATATATGTGTGTGTGTATGTATATATTTCTTTCTTTTTTTTTTTTTTCACAGATTTTAATAAAGCTTTGCAAAATACTTTACATTTAATTTTCTTATATGCCCATGCAATTTATGAATGATAATAGCCATCAAAGCACAGGCCTTTTTTTTCACTACCTGCAGTGCAGTCACTTAAAATCAACACAGAAATTAAAACAAGTTTGACGCAATCTGTTTTTCAAGGAAATACATAAATGGAATATCAAAAATGTGTGTGTGTGTGTGTGTGTGTGCACGAGTGTATGTATGTCTTTGTCTCTTAAAATGATAAATTATTCATTGGGTTATCTCATCATATGCCCATAGGCAGTGGTCTCTGAAGACAAGCATGATAAAACCCTCTTTCTCTCATGCCGAAATTGACATTCATTTTTCCTTTATATCACCTAGTCTTGATTTATTGTTAAAGTTAAAGTCTCTGCTTAGAATAGTGAGTTTTCGTTATTTTAATTAGTTCCACGATGAGAGTGAGAGTCAAGAATTTTTAATATATTATTGTTTGATATCTGAATGAATATGTAGAGAGATTAAGAAAAGTTGTTTTAGACTGTTTATTGAATATTGTTGTTGATTAGTCTACTTCTTTCTTTTTTTTTCATAATAGTAATAATAATAATAATAGATCCGTAAATGTTTTAACATATAACAGCCATGTTACTTAAGAAGAGATGACATTATCTCATTTGGAATTTCTACCAATGAGCCAGGGATGAAGTTTTGTTAGATTTTTTTTTTTTCATAACAATATGTCATTCATCTCTGTATAAAAGTACAAGTATAAGAATAAAATTGTACAGAAAATCAAAATTACCGCATCAGTAAATGGAATGTTTGTTTTTTTCTCATGTACAATTAATGTATTTATTTGATATATGCAATGATGATAATGATAAACTTCTTACTTCACAAATGATGTGTTCTGTTAGTTGGTTTATTCACATATGAAATGCGTTTGTGCTCAAATTAATGGAATCATTAATAAACATCATGACATTTTTAACATAAAAAAGCTTCAATGAAAAACGATTATGATTGAATGACACTATAGACTGATTCATCGTTTTGATACATAGATAGGTCATCCATATTTGTTCACAACTGCTTCATACACCTTTGCAAGATTCCATGTTGAGAAACATTTATTTGGTGATTTTCAAAAAGAGATCAGAGGAATTACAAGTCAATCTAGAACATGTAGCGCAATATCCACTAAAAATACTTAAAGCGCTTTATAATGGGTCCCTAGCCAGCAGCATTTAACATGCAGGGCGAGACATGACACCTGTTTGGCGATATTACAATTTTTCTAGCATAAGCAATGCTGTTATAGGCCAGGTAGGCTACTCATTTTACGGTGAGAGAATGTGAGTAAAGAGCCTTTTCCAAGGACTCAAATATGCTCAGCTCAGAACAGGACTCAAACACTAGACCTTCTGGTCTGAAGGAAAGAGTCGTACCACTAGACCACATAACCTCATAAAACAGAGCTACGAGACAATTAAAAAGGAAGTTTTGATGTAGACCAACATGGCCACAGTCTTGTCAACACTAGTTCAATGAAATACGTAATTACAGTGGAATTCTGATAAAGCCAAGAGCACTGGACCAAAAAGATTAGTTGATTTTAATCAAGGCTGACTTTATCCATTATCAATGGATTTTAAGCGTATTCCACTATATATATTGAAAAAACTTAGATGCGGTAATTTTAACTAGTTTCCTCTTCAGACCATCTTTAATGCTTCTTATTTCTGTCTTTTCATATTATTTTCCTAGAGATTTACAACTTGGCCACATGTGACATGCAGTCGTCTGAAAGTTTAATTCAATATCAAACCGCTACTGCTGGGTGGGGTTCCTCTTAGTGTGGACCTGTGTGTGTCAGGATAAGACTTAGATGATCTCAAACCATGCACAATGATTTAGTATGCTTCTGGAATCTTCACCTGTTCCTTATTTGTGCCATTTCCCTTTGTCTTACTTTTCTTGTGCCCTGTCCCATTTTCATCCTTTTTACTTGCGCTGAAATGACCTAAATGTGTCACAAGCGCCGTAAAACCCTCAAAAATAAACAAACGAACAGCTACTGAATACAATCTCGGTCAGTTTAACATTTTTTAAGTTAATTTGCTATCATTATCATATACATGGGTGCAAGTGCAAGCAACTGGACCTCAAAAAGCCTGCAAGTCTACTTATGACCAGACATATAATCTGAAAAAGCCTGCAAGATTCACGGACTTACTAAAAAAATCAATCAAATCCAAATCGCAAAAAGCCGGCGACGTTTTTTTCGGTAATCCAATCGGCCGGCTGTAGCCGGCACTCTTGCACCCATGCATATACTCCAATTTTCTTCCCAAATCATTATATTTCTGCAATATTTTGTTTAGATCTTTGTAATATAGTCATCTAAATTTGGTATCATTTGAATAGCAAGTAATCAGGATTTCCACCTCCCCTGTATGTTTTCCAAGTTTGCTTTCTGTTTTTGCCTTGAAATGGGTTTTGATCTGGCCCTGGCCAGAGTCCTTGGCTACAACTACAAGGGAAACATCTGTATGGTTGGCGCTGAAGAAACCAATGGTCTGGTTGTATTTCAGCGGCGTCCTCATTGGGCGCCGGCCCATGTCAGTCGGGCCTTGAAATCGTTTCGGTGTGGTGCCATGATGACCAGTTCATCCAGCCCATTCCACTCCGAGATTGTTCTAATGAAGAAAGAATTTCTGTAGTTTTGTGTTCTTGTCTGTGGGATTTTGAAGCAGTTCGAATTGTTTGTGTCGTATCTGTCAATGGGGTTTTCGGTTATGTGGTTGGCGAAAGTGAGTGCTCGGATTTTTCTTTTGTTTGGTCGTGGCCTGAAAAAGGAGTCTGCCTTTATTGATGGTATTTGATCTGTTATTATCTTGAATATGAATGACAGACGGGTTTCTTTTCTTCTTTGTTGGAGGCTGATGAGATTTCTTTCTTCTAACATTTTTGTCATGCATCCTGTGGTTCTGCTCTTATAGTTCCCAGTTATGAACCGGACGCCTTGTCTCTGGACTCTCTCAAGTTTTTGAATATCCTCTTTCAGGTAAGGGTCCCAGGCAACTGCTCCGTATTCCAATTGTGATCTCACAAGTGCGAGGTAGGCGTTTTGTTTGCATGACTTTGGGGCGTGGCTAAGATTTCGACGGAGAAATGCGAGGGTGCAGCTTGCCTTTTGGGTTATTTTGTTAATGTGTTTCCTCCATTTCAAGTCCTTTGAGAAGGTGATGCCAAGGTATGGGTTATCGTCGACTTGTTTCAGGACGGTGTTGTTTAACTTGTAGGTCTCATTGTACTTTTTAGCTGTGCTGACTCCCATAGTGGGCAGGGAGGTACATGCTGTGTCTTCTATCCCCCCATACCCGTTTTCCAATTGTTTCCTGTCGTTCTCTTGGAATGAGATTACTTGGTTTTGTCCTGACCCTGACTGGAATTCCTTGGCTGGGAGGGAAACAGTCGAATGTATAGTTGTAGCTTTGGGAGATGATATTTTTTTCCTTGTAAATCATCTCTCTGTTATGCATTGTATTATGTTTAGTTTACATATTATATTATATGTTTGGTAAACATTTGAGTGTATTCCTCTTAGTTGGGACCTGTGCTTGTGTCTGGATGAGACTTTTAGGTATCTCAAACTAAGTACTTTGATAGTGTGCTCTTGGAATCTACATCTGATCCCTATTTGAACCAGTTCCCCTTTGTCTTACCTTTACTTTTGTACTTTAATTGTAATTCTAGAACTTTTTACTATCCCATTTTCTTCCTTTTTACTGGCGCTGATATGACCTTAATGTGTTGCAAGCGCCGTGAAACCCTTAAAAACAAAACAAACAAAACATAGCTGTGCTGAGGATGTAGCATTTGTTCGCGTTAAATGTCATTCCCCAATCATTAGCCCACTGTTCGAGACTATTCAAGTCCTCTTGTAGCAATTTTTGATCATTTGCATATAATATAGTTATATTTTGAGGGAGATAATTTTTTTTTTCCCTTGTAAATCATCTCTCTGGGTGGGGTTACCGACCTCCCATAGTGGGCAGGGAGGTACTTGTTGCGTCTTCTATCCCCCTCTATCTGTTTTAATTGCTCTGTTTTTGTCTTGGAATGAGATTACTAGAGTCCTTGGCTGGGAGTGAAACAGTCGAATGTATAGTTATAGTTTTTGGAGATGATATTTTGTTCCTTGTAAATCATCTCTCTTATGTAGTTATTTAAAAAATTCTTTACATATGATTTGTAAACATTTGAGTGTATTCCTCTTAGTGGGGACTGGTGTCTGGTTGAGACTTTTAGGTAATCTCAAACTAAGTACGAGGGCTCTTTCATAATTAACCGAAAAATGCCTGTAAAATCCGCGTTTTTTATGCTATCAACAAAATTCTTGCACGTGTTCATACCTTGACTCGTCCTTCATTTCTCTACGTAACAGCCAAGTCTGTCGACACACTTCTGCCAACGCCGCACCATGGAATAGATACCCTCTCGGAAGAAATTTCCGTCAAGGTTTTGTAGCCATTTCCGCACATGGTCAACAAGCTCTTCATCGACATCAAAGCACTTTCCTGCCAGCTCACGTTTCAGTGGCCCAAAGAGGTGATAATCAGATGGTGCGAGGTCTGGACTGTGTGGTGGGTGTGGCAAAATCTCCCATCCATATTTCTCTAGCCAACCTTGCGTCACTCGTGCTGTGTGGGGTGTAGCGTTGTCGTGTTGCAAAATGACCCCGTTGGTCAACTGCCCTGGGCGCTTTCTGCGGATGGCCTCCCTAAGCTTGTCAAGAGTTTGGCAGTACCTTGCAGCATTGATTGTTTCTCCAGGTTGTAAGGTTTCGAACAGAATAACACCACGACTGTCCCAGAAAACAGTTCCCAATATTTTCTTTGCTGACCGCATGACTTTGAATTTCTTCGCGACAGGTGAGGATGGATGTTTCCATGTCATCGAATCTTGCTTTGTTTCTGGGGTGCAATGGTGCAACCAAGTCTCATCACCGGTGACTATGCTGTCAAGAAAAGTCACATCGTGCCCTAGAAAGTCTCCACCGGCGTTGGCAGTATGCCCGTGAACCCTGCGTGAGCTCTTGTTTCTTCTCAAAAGTTCCCTGCAGATGTCCCATCTTTGTTCTTTATGATTGTCTGTCAATTGCTTAGGAACCCATCTTGCGCTGACTTTTCTGTAGCCAAGTTCATCAAATTCAATTCTATGGGCAGAAGTTTCCGAAATTTCAAGACTGCTTGCGATTTCATGAAGTTTCAACCTCCTATCTTGACGAATAAGCTCATCAACTCGCTTCACATTGTCTTCTGACGTCGCAGTTATCGAACGCCCTCTCCCTTCCCTGTCTGTCAAGTCGGAATGGCCGGCTTCAAACAAATTACACCAGTGATAGACTTGTGTACGGCTTATAACATGCTCACCATATACACTCTGAAGTTCTTTATGAATTTCGGTAGGATTCAGACTTTTGGCATTCAAAAAACGTATGACAGCTCTGATTTCCTCCTTTGACCAAGTTTCAAGGTGGGCTGCCATCTTTAAAATCGTCTAGAAATTCATTGTGCAAAATGATGCACTTTATAATTTCAGGGAATATCCGTAAGGAAATAAGGAATATCATGTTGTTTACAGAATTAAAAAATCTCCACTGGTTGCTGAGCAATGGGCATTCTTTGGTTATTTCTGAAAGAGCCCTCGTACAATGACAGTGTGATCTTGGAATCTACATTTGTTCAGTATTTGAACCATTTCCCCTGTCTTACTTCTTCAAGTCCTTTCAATTGTACATCTAGAATGTTTTTATTATCCAATTTTCTTCCTTTTAACTGGTGCTGATATGACCTAAATGTGTTCTTTGTTTTTATTTTTAAGGGTTTTACGGCACTTGCGACACATTAAGGTCTTATCAGCGCCAGTAAAAAGGAAAATGGGATAGTAATAAGTTTTAGAATTACAATTAAAGCACCCGAGAAATTGTAAGACAAAGGGGAATTGATTCAAATAGGAAACGTGTAGATTCAAGAGCACTTTATCAAAGTACTTGTTTGAGATCACCTAAATCTGTCCCCGAGGAAAATTGCAAATGAAAACCCAAAAAATTGCACCCAAAATTCCAAAAATTGCAAATTTAAGACGTTTTCAATAAACAGCGCACAATAATTTATACTTGCTTTAATTCTATGACAAGCACAGTCCACTAATTTTAGTTGGTATGTATTATACAGTATTGTGTCCATAAATTACATTGATATTGACATTGCATATTCAGAAAAGAAATATTATGCCAGGTATATACAGGGGATGCCACCAGGAGATTTTGAAAAAACCCCATAAAACAACACTTTTACACAGATGCATGGATTCCTAACATTTATGTGGTAGAAAAGCTCATAAATTTAAAAAAATATTATTATTATTATTATTAGTAGTAGTAGTAGTAGTAGTAGTAGTAGTAGTAGTAGTAGTAGTAGTAGATTATTAGTATTATTAATATCATTATTATTATAATTATAATTATTATTATTATTATTAATATTATTATTATTATTATCATTATTATTATTATTATTATTATTATTAATATTATTATTATTATTATCTTTATTATATTTCCAAGTACATCTATACATCATAATAATACAGTGGAACTCGGGGAATAACGAGGTCGAGGGGACCGACCATAAAAACTTTCTATTTCCGAGTTACATGAATCTATGTTTATGGTAGTATATTAAACACCCATAATAAAAAATAAATAAATAAATTTAAAAAAAAAAAAAAAAAAAAAAAATATATATATATATATATATATATATATATATATATATATATTATATATATATATATATATATATATATATATATATATATATATTATATATATATATTATAGATTGATGTTAGCAATAAAACTATTATTAAATAGCATCTTTAATAGTTTTGTGTGACGATGGCAGTAGTATTTTCCTATGTTTAGCATTACAGTGCAACCCCGATGTAACGACATCCGTTATAGCGACATTCCCTGTATAACGACATGGTACTCAGGTCCCATTTTATTTTACTATATATCATTAGTAATAAAAACCCCTCTATAGCGACGTACATTTCAGCAAAACCCCTGTATAACGACATTTCTGGTCTGACAAACCTTGAAGGTGTTTGTCTACCATGAAATTGTTCGTCACTATTACAAGTGGTATCTTCCATTCTATGTATGTTGTCTACTCGTAATAAGCCCAGAGCTAGTTCTTATTGTAGCCAATGAAAACGCTTCTTTTTCAGCCAATCAATAGTCACATTTGTACAACACCGCAGCCAATCAGAAGGCTCGCCTTTCACCAATCAGAAGGCTCGCCTTTCACCCAATGAATGCCTGTGACAGGTCAACACTGGACTGTTTATAAATCCTTTGTCCACTCTCCATTCATTGCCGGTCCCAAGCCCGGATAAACTACAAAGGGAAAATGGGTGTATACATTCACTACACAAGACCCAAAACGCCTCCTGATATACACACATAGGAAACCTCTCTGTAACGACATCCCTCTATAACGACACGTTTTCCCGGTCCCGACGATGTCGTTATATCGAGGTTGCACTGTATATGATTATATGTGACTCCAGAACATGGAAAATTGCAAAAAATTGCGGCAATTGTCGAAATTGCGAAAAATCGCGGACGCGTTGTGGCCGCAAGCGCCGCGATTTCCTGGAGGGACAGCTAAATGTCTCATCCTGACGGCATAGGTCCCCACGAAGAGGAACACGCTCAAATGTTTACAAATCATTTCTAACGTGAACAAAACAATACAGTGCATAACAGAGAGATGATTTACAAGGAAAAAAAATATCTCCCAAAACTAACTATACATTTGACTGTTTCCCTCTCAGCGAGGGCCAGGACAAAACTTAAGTAATTTCATTCCAAGACAAAAGACAGAAAGCATGTTGGAAAACAGACATAAGGAGATAGAAGACACAGTAAGTGCCTCCCTGCCCACTATGGGAGGTCCTGAACCCCACCCAGAGGATACACAATAGAATCCGCATAAAGTCAACTTTCTTAATGTCAACACCTCTTACTGATCCCAAATTTTCTGGTCTTGTTCTATGTTCCATTGATAATGGATAAAGTCAACCAATATGTCTCTGTACTGTCCGGCAGTGTTGATTTTATCAGAATTTTAATTTTTGTTTTTGTTTTTTTAAGGGTTTTACGGCGCTTGCAACACATTTAGGTTATATCAGCGCCAGTAAAAAGGAAGAAAATGGGATAGTAAAAAGTTCTAGAATTACAAATAAAGCACCCAAGAAAAAGTAAGACAGGGGAACTGGGAACAAATAGGGATCAGATGTAGATTCCAAGAGCACACTATCAAAGTACAGTAAAATTACTTTAAACCGAAAGATGCTAAACCGAAAAATACCTTAAACCGCAAAGAATTTAATAAATTGTACTCGTTTCTTCATTATCTTTGTACAAATTCTTCTGATGAACCGAAATACTTCTAAGCAGGACTTTCTTTAAATCGAAACAACTTGAGAGCACCTTCCCTCTTTCTCTCTCTATTTTTCTTCAAAAATTTGGGAAGGTGGCCACACATAATAATGCCCGGCAATATTAAACAAAGAGCGAAAGTGTAAGATGAGGGTGAGGGTATGGGTGGGGTTGAGGGCTAGACAAACACTTCAATCACTGCACTTGGCCATCACGACAATCGTGCAGACTGGAAAAGGAAGACAATGGGTGACTGGCAGGCGAAAAAGTAAGAAAGAGGGGGAGGTAGGGGTGTATCAGGATGTTCTCGCTCTTGTGTTGATGCTTTGGAACTGACTGGATTTTCAACACGACAATAAGGGGGGGGGGGGGGGGGGGGGGGGTGTAGACAACTTACCATTGACATGCCATTTCATTTCCACTTTGTTTAAATGTGTATGTGAGGGTGTGAAAGGGGCGGGGGGGTTCTATGTAATTAGGCCTTTGAACCTAATGGCTTTTCAACAAAAGAGGGGGGTGTAGTAGACAGCTTAGCAATGACATGCCTTTTCATTTTCATTTCACTTCACCTCTGAGTAGCTGCGCATCATTCATTATCAATTATCACACACAAACTTTTGATCTTATTTTAGCTTTACATTTTACTTAAAGATGTTTAAAATAAAGCACTGTACTTATTATACGTTACAATAATTGAGCAAGACGGGGAGATATGTTAAAAAACACGGTATCCAGACTCAACTTTTTCAACAATTTTGAATGGAAAAACAAAACCCCAAAAATATTTTTTAAATACATCCAAAAAAATATAAAAATAAAATAAAATTTTTTAAAATTAAAAAAATTAAATGGTTACCAAGACGGCATTTATTCAACAACTTTGTTTAAGGGGAAACAACCCGTGTTGCCATTAAATGAGCAATTAAATAGTACCACCCTTGAAAAACATCGCAAAACGGGAACTTGCTTTAAACCAAAATGTCTTTAAACCGAAATGGTTTAGAAGGTCCCCAAAATTTCGGTTTAAAGTAATTCTAATGTAATTAGTTTGAGACCACCTATAAGTCTCATCCGGACACAAGCACAAAATCCAACATGAGGAATACACTCAAATGCTTACATTATAAATTCAAAATAACAAATATAATAATACATAACAGAGAGATGATTTACAAGGAAAAAAATATCATCTCCCAAAACAATAACTATGCATTTGACTGTTTCCCTCCCAGCCAGTACTCCGGCCAGGGCCAAAGCAAGTAATCTCATTCCAAGACAAAGACATAAAGCATGTTGGAAAACAGATACAAGGAGATAGAAGAGACAGTATGTATCCCCCTGCTCACTATGGGAGGTCAGGAATCCCACCCAGGAATTTTAATGTGGAAGATCCCACCCATATTATTTTAATTGAAGCTGGACAAAATATAATTTTCCAACATGATAATGCACTTAGTATAAGTATGAAGTTTTTAAATAATGTCCCATTCACTGATCCTTGGCCAACTGTTTGTTTTGTGTTTTAAAGGGTTTTACAGTGCTTGCAACATATTTAGGTCATATAGGCGCAAGTAAAGCGGAAGAAAATGGGATAGTAAAAAAATTCTAGAATTACAATTAAAGTTAAAGCACTCAAGAAAATAAAAGACAAAGGCGAATTGGTTCAAATAGAAAACAGATGTAGATTCCAAGAGCATACCATTAATGTACTTAGATTGAGATCGCCTAACAGTCTTATCCAGACAACAGCACAGTATCCCGATAAGAGCAACACACCTGAATGTTTACAAAATATGTTCAAAACCAAAAATATAACTGAGTATCAGTACATAACAGAGGCATGAATTACACAAGGAAAAAAAATATCATCCCCCATTTTTTTTTTCTCAGCCAAGGGCCAGGACAAAACCAATTAATCCATTCTAAGACAAAGACAGAAAGCATCTCAGAAAACAAAGGGGATAGAAGTCACAGCAAGTGACCTCCATCCCACCACGGGTGGCCAGCTGTTTTACCTGATATGAACCCAATCTCTCAAAAACAAAAAATCCAACTGTTCTCTGAGAAAGACTCGGGCAAGGCCAAGGAAATAGTCCCATTCCAGAACAAAAACATAAAGCCATCTAGCAAAAACAATACAAGAGATAGCAAAGTTAAGGTCCACTGAAGACTCC
This sequence comes from Berghia stephanieae, assembly GCF_034508935.2. Classification (NCBI taxonomy): domain Eukaryota; kingdom Metazoa; phylum Mollusca; class Gastropoda; order Nudibranchia; family Aeolidiidae; genus Berghia; species Berghia stephanieae. Next base: position 35,743,002 of record NC_088360.1, read on the forward strand.
GTAGGCCAAGCAGGGTCATCTTTTTCAGAAGTCCATCCCAATACCATTACAACCACATTAAGTTAAAAAATTTGAAAAACTAGAATACATTTTCAAATTGAGGATTTATTAAACAATATTTTACATCTGTAAATCATTAATATCACTTTTATGACAACAGATTTACTCCAAGGTAGGTAATAGTAATATGGACATAAAGCTATGTGAAAATTTAACAAATTTTCCAAATCACTTTTTTATAACCAATGCGCAATTCATTCACATATCAGCAATTATCAAAGGAACAAGAAATTCCTCATGCTCCCCAAGGCAGCAGAAAAGTCTTAAGAGCCTCTATACTATTAGAATAAGTAACAGCAACAAAATTGTCTAACTCCAACCCTAGATATAATAATCATAACACTTATAAAATTGTGTGATCATTAGTTGTTTTATCACTTTATATTGAATGGCTCTATGTACCATCCATCTTCCATTATCAAGATTAATTTCCATTACCAGTAATATATAACTCCTAAATCAGCCACTGCTTCAACTTTTTTCTTAACACTTCCTAATAGATCAGTAGTCTTTTTCACTTACCAGTTAAATTTTAGGATAACAAGTAGATTCAATAACGATAGTCTGAAAGTCCCTCAATAACAATACTATGCATATTTTACCTTACTGTTGCCAGCAACGTTTGTATGGCATAACGTGATGTGAATGCATTTTGATAGTTTTGATTTATCATTGCTTTCTTTCAATTAAAAAAACCAGTTGCTCAGTCAATATATTTGGTAAATGCCAAGTTGAGACATCACAAGTAAAATAATTCCAGATCTTACAAGGTCAGATATGAAACTTGAAACAGTCCTTTCATTTTATACAGCAAAAATCACACAAATCTTAACACAATAACACACTCTTCACTTGACCCTGAAAAGAACCTTCCTCTGCATTCTGTGTTGAAGTTCTCCCCTTCGCAGCATCAAGGCCAAAACTTTGTAAATTGCTCTCTCCGAGTATTTCTGTGGGGAAAGAAATGTGTCAAAGAGAAATATCAAGAAGGTAATTTACTCACATTCTCTCACCATACTCAGGTGTAAAATTAGTACCTGGCCGTTAACAGCGTTGTCTTGTCGGAAAATTTGTAATATTGCCTAACAGGCGTCAAGTCTCATCCCACATTTTAAGTGTTGTTGTTGGCCAGCGACCCAATGTAAAGCACTCTGAGCACATTTAGCGGATTTTGCGCTTTATAAAAGCTCAATTATTTTTTTAAAAATAATGATTAAAGACTTTGAATTGTTACAAAATGCATAGTACATATATTTAATACCTCCCTGCCATAATTATGCAAGCCTTGCTTATCAGAACTGACCTGTGGGCTAATCAAATTTCAGGATATTTTGACATGTGACCACCAATGCATGGCCATCTCTTTTGGACATCACAAATTTAACCAGGATATATAATGTCTTGACCTATCAAACAATTAAACATGTATGCAAAAATATCAAATGAAAAACCTAGACTATCTCACCTGTCGTGTAAAATCTTGTACAATGGCATGCTCTGACACTTGTGACCCAATCACAAATCTACGTTTGATCTGCTTCTCAATTCTACTTAGAAGTTCCTGGTCTTCTTGAGTTGTGAAACCCTCAGCACCTGAAAGACATTATAATATTGATACAAAAATGAGAACTTCTGGTTGTCATTTTTGTAAGAGGAAAGAGCAAATCTTTTGAGAATAGATTTCCTTGATAGCCTATTGAGTCATGGTTTTCGACTTTTGGTCATTTCCAACACTAAAAAATGACAATATAAGTGGCACAGGTTAATTTTTTTCCTTTGATTACAATGATGAAAATATTTCAATTAAAATAAGGCTTTAACAAAATAATTGTTATGTGGTCATCTCTACATTAAAATAAGCAGAAAGGGATACATATTCAATTCTTATCTCAACAGATTTATGAACAAAATAATTTATTGCAATACATTTGCACTTTTAATCTAAAAACAAAAGTAGTTACCCATGTGCAATAGTGCATGTCTTCCATAAGATGTATTTTTAAGGATATTTTATGGGATAATTTTAAAGTAAAGGGAATGATCGAGGTCTTTTTCAAATTAAACTACTTATTCGGTCAGACAGGATTAATGTTAATAAATTCATATAAAAATATGTTTGAATTTGAAAATCATTTTCTTCACTCAGTCCAAGAAGTAATAAGAGTTCATGGCCATAACCTAACTTGATTCATTTCTAAAATATAAAGATATTGCGAGACCAAATTTCCTGCATAAAATGGAAACTTGCCACCCATGATTGCATGGGTTCCTTAACAATGAACAAAATAAAAAATAAAAATTGTAATCCACCTTCCTATATAATATGTATGGCTAGACAGAAATTTGTGATAATTCATCCAAAACAAAAACAAACAAAAATTTTCTTTTGAACAATACATCTTATAGTGTTTGAGGTTTCCATTCTTCTCTCACTAACATCTACAAAAGGAAAACAATGACTGTCCATATAGTAATATTACCAATCCAGACTATCCATACAATGTGAAATTTCTAAAAAAAAATTTTAGAAAAACAAACCTGCAAGATTGCCAGATGTGGCAGCATCCAACGTGGAAACTTGAAACAACCTTAGAGCCTCATCTACATCAGCATCTGTTGCAAAAGGAGCCAAACGCATTTTGGCTTGAGACTCAGCAATTCGAATAATAGCTTCCAGTTGTCTGTGAATTTTGAATAAAAACCATTTTATACAAAATGCTGCAAAGAAAGCTTCAAAAGCTTATTGGTCTGATTTCTAAAAGTTTTTGTTTTTAAGATCCTTATATTACATCATGTGTGTCAACACTCAGACCAATGCTTGGATATAGCAATTGCTTGGAGTCAATTGCAGAAAAAGGCAATTTATTCTTGTGGAAAATGTCCAAAGACGTGTCATTAAGAGGTTGCTAAACTTTGATGTCATTCAAACATAGATTTGATCTCATTGAAACTTCCATCTTTGAATAAATGAATAAGAAGTGACATGGAAAATATTATTGATTAGTTAATCAATTCAAAATATTCATTCAATGCTCTTCATCAATACATCAAAACTCATTTATCTTTATATGAGTCAATGTACAGAATAATATTAAACCAACCACGAAAAATGCCGATTACTTTAATAATTTTAAAAATTTAGTTCATATTGAGCTTCAGAATTTCATGTAGATTTTGATGAATTGTTATGTTGGTCAAAATTCTAGTTGAATAAATTAATATTAAATTAATTCTATAATTTTTTCCAATGATTATGGTATGTAAAGATCTGTAATGATACAGGGCACTAGGCAGTGTCCTATCAGCTATAAAAAAAAATTGTATTGTTTTGTTAAAATGAAGACCAAGAGAGTAAAGGGTGTACTAATGGAAAAGTTTGACAATCATTAAAAATGTGAATGTAGACATCTTTTTGAAAAGGATCGCATATCACAGAACTAACTTAAGAAAAAGCGCAATTCAAAAATAATTTTTTTTTTAAATAAATTAAATTCTAAATTTTAAAAAGGTAAAATATATCCACAAACCTGACAGTGATGGGAATGCTGACTTTCTTTCCTGTCTCCCTCTCATATTCACTGGCACTGTTCCTCATGAGAACATAACGGTTTTTGAGTTTTTCAGCTGCCTCCTCAGACAATCTTGGACCACATTTACTGATGAACAAAAATAAAAACAATTTTCATTACTATAATTTCATCCAAAAAAATTTTTTAAATAGTTTGATAAACAAGCTGCTTTATGAAAACACTGCCTTTGAAATCAAGAATTGTTCCACATTCATAATTAAGGTAAGAGAGCAAAAGTATTGAAAATTAGTTTCATTAGAAAAAGAAAAATATAAAAGAAGAGGGAGGCTGGAACATGAGCAGAAATTATTGCAAAATAATTAAATGCTGCTATTTTGTAGACTTTATACCTAGGTGAATATAATTTTAATGTCTACCATTCACTCCGATAATCCAAATTTGAATTTATCTGGATTTATTTTAGTCGTAAAGCTCCTTGTAGAAAGTACAAAATGTCATTTCAAGCAGGGCCCAGCAAATTTGAAGTATTTATCACATTAACAGTCGGAACAAAAAGGTGAATAAATAATTACCTTATCAAGAAATAAATCAAAATTCACTTACTTTCTACAATAGGCAATATATTTCTTCAAAGTAGCCAGAGGAATTTCCCCCTCCTGGGATGCCTCTGACCTTTGTAAAGCATTAAGATGAACATTCATCACATGCTTGGCCAAAGTCTGAAATAGAATCCAGAGAGTTTGTTGTTTATTTCTTTAAAATTTACCTCACAAAATAGTCTCATCTAAATGCAGTCAATTCTGAAAATCTGTAAATTGGACTAAAGAATGCTTTAGACTCAGTTGAACGAGCAATATCCACTAAATGTGCTCAAACCACTTCTCAAGTTATTAGTCAATGGTACAATAAATAAATATAAAAAATTTAAAAAATTAAAATTCCCTTTACTCATCCCACAGGGAAAATTTGTCTCTGCTGTCTTCTCAAAATATTAAACAGCTGTGATAACTAAAACCTGTCATGATTAATACTCCTCCATGCCAATTATTCCAACATTTATAAATAACGTTAATAAATTTTCAATAATATCATACTGAACCTTGATCACTATTTCTGCTGACATCATAAATTTGATGTACTATCTATATACATTCATGAAATACCTAGATGATGGACATCTAACAGAAGAATGTAAATTTTTAAAAATATATATATATTGTATTTGATACTCATAAAAACAGAGCTGCCAACCCCATCTGATGAGAATGTGTACAATGGGACCTCAAAATGGGGGAGATTTCATAAAAAATGGGTACAATCCTGAAATCGACGGCAACTGGGCCTAAAAGGAAAAGCTTGAAACGGACTTCCGGGCTAACGATGAATATTCGATTTCATGATATCGGACTAAAACAATAGGAGCGAGTTCACTATAGAATAATAGAGCAATGAATTGGTATGGAGTACAAATTTGAATGATCCAGTAAGCTTAAGATAACAGCGATACGAGAAAACTGAAGTCACTTTGAACACTGAAAATGGGTACAATCTTGGGGGAAATGCATACAAGCGTACAATCACTGAAAATGCGTACAATTCCACATATTTTGCAGTAGGTTGGCAGCTCTGTAAAAATTCTAATTTTTTTTATTCGTTTCATTATTTACATACTATTCATACTTATGGTCATTTAGAACCAAACTTTTGTTCCTGTTATTCTTCCAGTTAAAGGAGCCATGAAAAGGATCTGTGAAATTTTAAATGGCCCAATCCCTTGATAAGTTAACTATCTACATCAGTAAACACACCATATCTCTGTGTTCATCATGCTCGTCCTTAACAATGAAGATCATGTCAAATCTTGACAGGATGGTTGGCATGAAGTCTATGTTTTCTGCACCTTTGATGTCATCCCACCGACCAAATACTGAATTAGCAGCAGCTAAAACAGAACATCTTGAATTCAACGTAGTTGTGATGCCAGCCTGGGAAAGAGAGAATGGGTTTGGTAGGTATCAAAACACATACATAATTTGGACCAAAACAATAATTCAAATATTTAATTGCAGGAACTTTAAAATTGAAATTGGATGTCTGCATCTTAATTCATTTTTAGGTCTTGGGGTGCAACCATTTTACTAATAATGTAACCTACCTTTGCTATGGAAATGGTCTGTTGCTCCATGGCCTCGTGGATAGCCACCCTGTCATCTTCCCTCATTTTGTCAAACTCATCAATGCAGACAACACCTCCATCTGCTAGTACCATAGCCCCTCCCTCCATGACAAATCCACGCTGTATGAAGGAAAAAAGTAGTCAAAATAAATCCAAAATCATAACAAATATCAATAGCAATGATTTGTCATCATAAGGCAGCTATTAACCACCTGATCAAACTTGGACAAATGAGAAAATATAATGTCTGGTTCACCAAGATCAATAATGCATGCAACTTCTGAATGTTTTCACCAACACAAATATTGGTGAATAATAACCACTTTGACATGAAGTGTATAAAGAGAAGGGTGAATGTTAAAATTCATAAATGACTGATTATTTCAGCTAAGAAGCGTTTAAATGGAATAATCTAGTCTGATGACATGCTGTACCATGTAAGTAAGGATCTTTCAGAAATGGCAAACTAACCGAGGCAGGATCTCTCATCACAGATGCAGTCAAACCAGCAGCACTACTCCCCTTGCCAGATGTGTATACCTGGGAAGATGACATGAACAAAAATAAATATCATAAAACTAAAAACTTTAAATAGTATTAAAATTGGTTTCAAAACTGACAGGTTGGAATATAAGAAGACTTAACAACTGACACCTCACTATCATCAATTTCAGATTAAGTTAACAATAATGGAATCGATAATAATAATAATAATAATAATAATAATAATAATAACAGTATTAATCAAGTTCTAAACCAAAGCATTATAAAACAATGAGACCATGAAAAGAAAATCAGAAAAATGAAACTTCGAACAATTTCCTTTGTATTTTTTAGATTTCTTTGTAAAATATATCACAAGAGGTTTGGTTTGCTTCGGATATTTTTATGCCATCCATGACACTTTTAGGTAATTTCAGCGCCAGTAAAAAGATGATGGGAGAAATGGTATAGATCTAAATTAAAAGTACCAAAAGATAAAAAAGAGACTGATTCAAATAGGGAACTATGAAGGATACCCATAAATGTTAACAAAGTATAACAGATATAAACCTAAAAAGTATATTAACCCATAACAAAATAATGATTAACAAAGAAAGATGTTTTTGTTTTTGTTTTTAAGGGTTTTACGGCGCTTGCAACACATTAAGGTCATATCAGCGCCAGTAAAAAGGAAGAAAATGGGATAGTAAAAAGTTCTAGAAATACAATAAATCATCCAAGAAAAGGGAAGACAAAGGGGAATTGGTTCAAATAAGAAACAGGTGTAGATTCCAAAAGCACTCCATCAAAGTACTTAGTTTGAGATCACTAAAAGTCTCATCCAGACACAAGCACAGGTCCCCGCTAAGAGGAACACACTCAAATGTTTTACAAATCATATATAATATAAAGAAAGCACAGTGCATAACAGAGAGATGATTTACAATGAAAAAAATATCTCCCAAAACTAACTATACATTCGACTGTTTCCCTCTTAGCCAGGGGATCTGGCCAGGACCAGGACAAAACCAAGTAATCTCATTCCAAGACAAAGACGGAAAGCATGTTGGAAAACAGATATAAGGGGATAGAAGACACAGTATGTACCCCCCTGCCCACTATGGGAGGTCAGGAACCCCACCCAGAACAAAGAAAGAAAAAGTATTATCTTTCATAAGACGACTAAAATGACCTATTCAATTCATTTGACACAATAGCTGGAAAGAAAGAAAAGAGCAAGTAAAAAATAAATTATATATAAATAGCAGCAAAAAGCCTCATTGTTATGAAATAGTGCAGACTTGCCTACTTGAAAATCTAAAATTTCATAATTTTTAGGAGAGAAAAATCATAGGCACTATAGTTAACTTTTAAAATCAACAATTTACCCTCCCAAAGATTAAATAACACTTAAAATCCTTAAAATCATGTAGTCTGGCTTCAACTTTCAAAATCAATAAGTTTTAACAACTTAGGGGTGCTCATGACATTCTGAAATTGGAGCCAATATTTCGTAATTCTACCAATTTTCTTAAAACAGTAGGCAGGTCTGATAGTGAAATAATACTGTGTTAAATGAATAAAACATACAGCAATTGGAGAGCATCTTTCCACAAATTTGAGCAACTGTGACTTGGCCGTACCAGGGTCTCCAAGCATAAGAATGTTAATATCACCCCTCCTCGTCAGACCATCAGGAAGTCTATTCAAAGAAAAATTTCAAGTGCAACTATGATTAAGCTGTGGTGTTGCTTTGTGGTAATGATATAACAGTGGTGGTCATGGTGAATTTTAACTTTTGCTTTAATGGGTTTTAGGGCGCTCGCAACATTAGACTCATTTCAGCGCTAGTAAGAAGGAAGAAAAAGAAATAATGAAAAAAATTTAGAATACAAGTAATGGTACCCAAGAAAAAGAAAGACAAAGGGGACTGGTTCAAATAGGGAACAGATGTAGATTCCAAGAGCACACTATCAGTATTTAGTTTGACATCACCTTACAGTCTCATCTTGACACAATCACTGGATCCCACTGAGAGGAACATACACTCAAATGTTTACAGAGTTTATTCAAAACAGAAAAGATAACTAACAATACGTAACAGAGATGATTTACAAGGAAAAATTAAAAAAGTCCCAGAACTAATACTACAATGGTGCATCAGAAATAAAGAGACTTTTCAAATCTGTTTTTTCTCCACTCTAAATAGACTTGTTATAACGAGAAAGGGTGATCAGGAATAACTGCACACCATGGGATGTCAAAGGACCCCACACCCAGATGGTCATGATGCTGATAAAGAAGTTGTAGTAGCAGTAATGAATAAGCAATGACAGCGACAATGATATTGTGGTGGTAATATGCTGCAATGTCATGGTGTTGTAATGATGCTGTCGTGATAGTAGTAGTGATAATGATGCTGTGTCAAATGATAATGAAGACCCATAGAGCTGGAATTCATTTCTATTTCTGTATCCTTAGCACCCAGGATCAATCCTTTGCTTGTGAGACAGTTGCCTTACCACAGCTACCAGGGGCCCCTTACAAGCTTCACATATTGGTAAATTTAAATGTTTTATGTTGCTTTTCTCATACCACTATTTTATTTCTCTCAGCATTCTGATTCCAATCAAAAATCAGTTGAAACACTCTGGAATAACTATTCCAAGTCAATAAGCATAATAAACAGAGAAAAATAAATACACAAAACCACACACTATCACATAAATAAGAGATGGGTACTGATTGAAAAGGGGAGTGTATCAGTTAACACCAATTATTTGTTCCAAAAGTCAAAGGCGTTTGAAAGATTTAAGTTTGCATTAGCTTCAAAGAAACGGTTTATGGTACCTAAGACAAAGTCAACTTCACACACAAAGTTAACTCTAAGACCAGGGCAGGGGCATGGAAGGGAGAACAGAGACAAAATATACCCTACTTTGAGTGCTCACATAGTTGTGATCAACAACTGAGACTCTACAACAGTAACTAATATGAAGCCATTACCTTTTCCTTGCCCCTCCAAAAAGGAGACAAGCGATGGCCTTCTTCATATCCAAACTACCAAAAATAGATGGAGCCACACTTTTAGCAATTGTTTCATAGATGTTCGGTGAAGCTGCCAAACGCCGTAGGTCTTCCTCCTCAATAGGTGTCAGTGTGTTAGTAGATCTTCCAGTGCCATCTGTATCTACCTTGACCCCTACCATACGGAAATAGGGAAGCCTGATGCCAACATTGACCTTGTCTCTTGTATTTCTCTGCAATGGAGATAACAATTTCATTTTTTAAAGAATTTTATAATAGATAGGATAAGCAGGGAGAAAAAATACAAAACCAAAAGTCAGAAATTTTGTGAAAATTTACATTAAATAATAAAATTGAGGCAGTGTAGTTGGTGGTAACATATCTCTATCTCTGATTAAATTACACACCTTATAACAAATTATCCTCTAAAACTTTGGCTGTATCTAAAATAAAATCATACAGGGACAATGAACGTACCTTTGGATTGGCAGTTTTCTTGATGGAATAAACTCCAATAATGGTGACTCTATTACCAGGGACAACTTTATCACACAGATATCTGTGTAAGAGAAACATTTTGAAGATAGTTACCTAAACTCAAAAATACAAACAGTCATTATTCACAATTTGGTGAGAAGCAGACCAAGACTTCAGATAGAAAATGCAGAAGTAATATTTGCTAAAATAAATATTTTATTAAAGAAGATTTAAAAAAAAAAAAAAAAAGAACAATGAAACATGGAATTCGAATATTTAAAAACATAAGCAACTGAAACAATTTATTTTTGTTTTAATATAGCCATGAATTCAGCATGGAGTGCTTTAATCTCTCTGATTCAGTACATTGGACGAGAATTTTTGTGGGAGAATGTTCACGTCTAGATACCATAGATGAGTATTTCCGCAAATATTTTCTGTCTCATTTATATTGAAACATTTGTATAAGTCCAATCCATATTATTCATAAGACGATGCATAGTTTTACGAAAAACTTGTGATGTAATCTGTGTAGCATGACGGATATTTCACATTGACTATTCTTTTATACAAATAATCCATCATAGCTATTACTGTTTTAAATTAAGTAAATCACTCAACTGTTTCTTAAAACTCTCCAACTTTATTCAACTAGTTACATCTGATCATTTTATCTTTATCACACACACACAAAACAGGAGGTAGGATCAATCACGAAAAATCTCAAAAAAATCATTTTCAATGGAATAAATGCCAATTTCATAAGTAAATACAATATTTTAATCTATCAACTAGATGCTAAAGAAATAATCAAATCTGACAGTTTTGTTTTAACAAGAGAATTAATCAACGTCTAAATATGTTGCCGGTTACCCCAAAGACAATGCTCAAAATGACAGATGACTGCAGAGGGAAAGTTATCAGTATTGAAACAGTTAAATCTTTTTGTAGGTCTTTTTTTTTTTTCTCTCTCTCTCTCTTTACAGTAGTAAACTTATTCATTTGTTAAGTTTATGAACTATTGCTGTGATTACTTTCCAAAGCATGACTGATGTTATACTTGTCGGAATTTACTCTATATTAAAAACATGGTTTGCTAGTTTGTTAACAGTTTACAACAGCTCACATGAGTCGGGTTGAAAAAAAAAAATCAATAAGAATGCAGTCAACATTTATGAATAACTTTCAGAATACAATTTTTTCAGTTTTTTTTTTGTTTGTTTGTTGCTTTAGGTCTCTTCCAACACAATTGAGGTTATATGAGAGACCGCTGAAACAAAAAAAACAAGCAATCTAACAAAAATAGTACAAATGTCAATCAAAAGCATAACCTAAAGATATCATAAGCTAAATTATAAATAACCAAGAACAAACAGGCAGAGGATTTACAGGAAAAAAAATATCCCCTGTCAAAAATACAATCACAAACCAAAGAAGCAGGATAGGCTAGTAAAGAGAAGAAGAAACGACATCACTATCGGATCGTACACCCATGCGAACATCATAGGTATATGATTCAAGGGTGATGCTCCCATCCAACCACCCGCTTTTTCAGTTTTATTTCAGTACCTCTGATCATCTAACCATCCACAAATACACACCTGTCAGCATAAAGCTGTAAATGGCGAGGCATCTCTCCATTGGGAACATCCTCTGGTGCTTCCTGAAGCTTTAAAATCTGGAAATCATTACATTTACACTTGTCTGGGATTATGAAGAATGGATCTATAGGACATTTGGGCCGACCAGCTTGCTCTCTGAAACATAAAATAATGTTGATCACTTAACAGGATTCATTTTTTTAAAAATCCTTTCAAACAAAAAAGTTAAAAAAAACAAAATTGAAAATCTAAACAAAAATAAAGTCTTTTTCTTATTCGAACAACCTAGACTATGATTTTGGTACAAATCTAAAACCTTACGTGTTGCATTTACGTGGCATGGCATATCCTTCTAGACCAGGTTTCACCTGGATGTTATTGATGACATTAGCACAGCTTCGACACTGGATGGCAAGACGAGTTGCCTTTGATTTGATAGCAGATGCAGCAATCACAATTCCAGGGATCTTCACCAGGCGTGACATTTGGTCAGACTGAAAATCAAGCAATCAAAAATGTCTCAAATTGTATTCTTTGTAAAAAGCTTTTCTGGCTTAAATTCTTTGACTTAATTTTATTATAAACACGCGATCAGAATATATGCAATGCAATAATCTTAATCGTTTGGTGTAAGTGTGAGAGACAATGTACAGCGTGGATTGCGGTTGTGCAACAGATGTGCATAAAAACGATCCATTAAGATGCATCATCAACAAGGTGCAGAAAAACACTATGTACCTTTAAGTCTCTAAGTCCACAAGCATTTGAAGCAGATGTCAACATAACTTGGATGTCTTGAACTTCTTCTTCTCCTTCAGGTCGAGGTCTTGTAATTTCATCTGCCACTTCCTTGGCAGCATTTTCAAACTACAATTGAAATAAAATAATGAAATCACTATCATAATGCAATTAGTCTTAATTTAAAAAGTAACAATGGCACATATGTTATTGATTTTTTTTATCGTCACAACCTATATTTGGTATTAAGTTATTTTTCACACAAGGCAAGATTTAACCATTTTCTTCAAATGTCAAATTACATTGCGATTGCGTGGCCATCACCTAATATAATGCATCTAAGGTGGAAACATTACCTAGTTATCAGGTGAAGACACCAAAAGGCGGGGAGAAAAACTGGAAAAGTTTCAAGTAAAAAAAATCAAGATCTACCCATGACTTTCTGATTATGATATCTCCCAAAATGTTTTTATAAAAGTATAAAAAATAATTTTTCGGGGGGTGTTATTTTGTTTGCTTTGATCTTGTTTTAAAATACAACCCTGTGGATTTGTGATGCATCCCACGTTCCTTTCATAACAATCAAATGTAATTATGCATCTTAAAACCATCATCATTTATATGGACTTTCAACTAAATTATCTTGAACTGTGGAAACCATCTTAAAAAACCCGCCTATTGGGTGAAAACCTAATCAGTTTCTTAGGATGTGAAAGGGATGATAGGTGGAGAAGAGGGCACTGAAGAATGTAGGTGGTAAGATGTAGAGTTTTACCCAGTAATTTCTGGAAAAGATTTCATAGCCTTGTTATGTTTTAAAAAGCATTAGAATCAACCCGTTTTGGATTAATCAATTTTCATCATTCTTTTTCTTCTGGGCAGGCAAAAACCGATTGGCATAGGACAAGGCTGTGTCTGCTTAAATGAGTGTCTGTCTACATACAAACAACTTTATTAAAAAATTGAAATATGTGCATAGACAATGACTAAGATATGTCTTGAAAAATATCTTGAATATATGTTGTATTCATATATTCAGTGAAAATAAAGATTGTGGATTCATTTTTGGTTTTTCTAAATCTTGTTATTTTACAGATATTGAGGCTATGTGGTCTAGAGGTATGCCACTAGCTTTCGGATCACAATATCCTGGGTTCAAGCCTCGTTCAGCGTATAGTTGAGTCCTTGGAAAAGGCTCTTTACTCACATTCTCTCACCGTACTCGGGTGTAAAATGATCACCTTATAGGTGCTTTGAGCACGTTGAGTGGATATCACAGTGTAATAAAAGCTCAAGTTTTGTTTTTTTAAACCTTATTGCTTCACCAAATAAACTTGCTATTGACATTTTAATTAAGGTTTTCTAATGAAAGTGATTATAAGTAAAGCCTCAAAGTTCTCAAAATACTTTTTCCAATGAACTATTAAATATTACCAAGGGCAGGTGTTCAGAAGGTTCTTTCAAAATTTTGTCAGCCAGGGATTCATCAAAACTCCCAACATCATCCAAGTCAACATCTAACCAGTATTGTTTTAGATTGTACTGTCGCTTTAACTGGTCTCTGCAATTCAAATACATCAATATTATAACTTTGTTTTTAGGGGTTATACAGCAACCCTTTAAGGTCCTTTAGTAAAAAGGAAAATGATAGTAAGTAGAACTGGCCATCAAGTAGCAAATAATATTTGAAGAGATCAAAGAAGATCCAAGAACAAAATATTTCTGTAGTTCGTCTAACCACTTCAAAGTCTCACACTGACACAACAAGAGGATCTTTGTCAAAATGGGTAAACTAAAATGGTTATAAAATCTGCATTAAGGTTGCCAGGTGGATAAAGGATTGCCCTTCTGCCAGAAAACAAGTGTTGAAGCCTTACTGTCCCTTCTCATGTTTTCTTTGAGCAAGAAACTCAGCCCCTATTACTCACTTTGCAGCCATGCACTGTAGCAATGGATATGTTATTTTGGTCTTTTCTCAAGAATCCCCCCTCAAAAATTACCACCGTGGATGAATAAAAGAAATTTTACTTATTTACCCTACAAAATTTTGTTTCTGCATTACGTTAAGCTGACCACAAGCAAAAATAACAAGTAGTTGTAGAAAAATAGATTTTTGGTCATCACTTGTTGGGACCTCAAACTCAATCTGAAAAAAATTAACTTTACTTTAACTTCAACGTCCACTACCAATCTTGGGCTCTCAATGTTTTATTACTCAGATTCTGACTTTGAAATGGGAAAAAAGTACTTCATTTAGGACTGATCATGACAGAGACAGTTGAGGATTATGTCATAATAATAAGAGGATTCTGAATTCTAACTCAGTAAGGACTGCCTAGCAATAGTCCTTCAGAGCCGGAATGTATCCCCAGTTAATAGTGTTAAACGGACAATAGCATTTGCTTACTACAGTCCACTTCGGATAATCGCAACACCTTGGGATCAACAAAAATGTGATTCACCGAAGTTGAGTTTACTGTCCACTATTGCAACATTTTACACAAATATGATAAACTCAACCAGTTGTTGTTAGTCCACCAGACTGTGGAATTTGATTGAAATAAAAACTATATGGCAGCCCTGTAGAGGTTTTGTCACAGCTTTGATTGGAATAGCTTTCACTCTTTTTTTCTCAACATTTGTAAGAGTCAAAGATATTAGCCGTGATGACAGACAGTAAACTTTCACCAAACTCGTTGGTCACAATGCACAGTTGTCAATCCCAAAACAAAGGACAGTTTCTCTTTACAACTGTCATTGTCTACCTGTTGTCAAGACTATGCCCAGCCCCTTCGTCTCCTATTTAATGGCCACAGATGACATTACAAACCCATACTGCAAAATCTCGCCCTCTTTTGTCTGTAATAGAGTGGTGACACACTACTGCAGCATTAAATCTGGCTCACTCTCGATTCTTCAACCTGTCACGATTTCATCCATTTTGTTTGATTTCTTGAATTTACCACCTTTTGAGGGCGAAAATTTGTTGCGATTAACCGAAGTTTGTTGTAATTAACCAGTGGCTTTATATAGAATTAATTCCGTTTCTTGGGAAATGTTGGGATTATCCGGAGTGGACTGTACTACTAACTACTACTACTACTACCCTTTGAATAGGAGGACGGAGGACGCTAATTTTTATATTCAATTCAATTATAAAGTAAGTTGTAAAAGTAGACAATCTAGATTAGTATTAGGTCCTGATCATCATTACAAGCAAAGGCAGAGCCAAAGAGAAGCATATCTGTGGACAGAGCACCATATAAGATGCCAGTGAGTTAGAGTCAGGGAGTAGATGAGTAGAAGTAGAAGTATAGATGAGCATAGCAATAACAAGTAATCTATGTACTTAATAAAAACAGGCACCGGGGAAAAATGTGCATATTTTAATCATGAAATGAGACTGGGACAGGATACAGACCTGTATCGATATGAAAAGTTTCCTTCGTGGAATTCACGAATGAATTGCTTTAACCGACGTTGCACCTGTTGTCGGTCGATTTGTTGATCGTCAGCTTGCTGAGAATCACCAAAGTTATCACTGTAGAAAATACCTGCGTCATCGAAGCCGGTCTCCATTATTACTTTAATGACAGTGTTAGAGTTGTGTAATCTGTAAAATTGCTATTTCAAATGAAAACTCGACCGATGGATAATTTACAACTTTTTATTCAACAAAAGGTGTAGGGCAAGCCGATAGCAGGAAAAGTTATTG
>NC_088360.1:35763808-35773808 GCF_034508935.2 Berghia stephanieae
CTCCGGTAAACTTGTGTACATATTTAATAACTCGAGGTGTTATATAGAGAGCGATAGCCATCGAATGTGCCCCAATCGTTTTACATGGAGCCCAAGCAAACACCAACAATCAACGTGATGTCAGTTAGGCGCTACTACATTTTTTTCCAACTTATTTCACACGTGAGGATTGTAAGAAAATGGGAGTAAAAGGCATTTTTATCCGGGGACTTAACTGCATCGCACACAGCGATACTTGAAACCGTGATCTAAAGGTCACAAGATGACATACCACCAGACCATAAATTACGTTGTTTTTTTCTAAAGATAAACAGTTACCGTTGGTCTTTTTCTGTGTTGTCTCTTTGTTGGCTTTGTCTATGTTGGGCCCGACGCCCTGAAATCTCTCGATGGCTTCGGGTCCCATACGGCAGATCTCGATCGGAGGGCTGAGGATGGGGTTACCATCTAAAGTAGATGAAGTGTATCTGGTGATTGGATATTGAAATGCACAAAGATGTATTCATTAATATATGACTTTTAATAATTCGATGGCAATGTGCAATTGACTTCATTGAAATAGCTGCAAAATTTGATAAGTTGGCACCATGCAAAATAGAGACAAGTGGAGAATTTCACCATGAAGAGAATGGAAGCAACCAAAACTGTGAAGGAACCAACACACATAGCACTCACTGGGCATGGACGATGGGCTAGTCATATGTAGACGCCGACCTAACAAGAAGAGAAGAATACGTTGAAGAGCCAAACTGAACAAATTAACAAAAATTCAAATGACCCCAGGAAAATAGACTTCCTCTTTGTGAAGGTCATATCCTTAGGAATATTGCGCGATATATATCAAGAGACTCAGAAAAATTTCCACAACACTCAAGTTAAACCAGTAGATACTTGGAACCCTACACAGCTCCATTAAAAACGCAATTTAGTTCAATTGAGAAAAACAAGTCGACGAAACATAGCTTGTTCAATCCCTCTTTCGACAAAAATGCCACAACAAACATTGGACAAACATTTCTGAAACCATTGTACACCTGTTTCCAACATAATCATAAACCCCATAAAATGCTTAATAGATGCATCAAACGAAACAATCAAAAAATACTCAGCGAACACGTCTAGAATTTGAAAGACGCCAACATCTACCATAAGACCACATTGGACATTATTTCGATTGAAAAAAGCTACTTGGCCAAAACAACAACAAAAATATAATATTAATGTTATATTAAACGAAAAATTCCAAATCAATATCCCAAAACAAGTAACACGAAACAGAATAAAGGAGATATTCAACAGAAGAAATTTACTGGCAACCACCCCTCCCAACCCCCATACATAGACACACACACACACACACACACACACATACACACATACACACACACACACACACACACACACACACATAAACAGTCGAACATGAAAGCACAAAAAGTAATCACACCTTGTCAACAAGAGGTCATTTAACAATTTTCCGCTGAGCAGGAAAGCTGCCGAAACAACCCTGTCGGCGTAAAGCAATGAGGTGAGAAAAATACAATTATATTATTCTAGTAGAATGACCGTGCCACGCTTAAAGGCTATGAAAGAAATAATGTAAAAAGAAATTCATATATGGAGAATTGCTACCAATATTAACACTTCTTTTTAAAATCGAATTGACATGGAATGGGAGCGATCTATATTCATGTTTTCTTCCAACCTTAGTCATCGATCACATGATTTGTTCCGTCCAACGATTGGATATTTCTTAACAATTGCAAACTCGCTGCTTTATTTATAAAAGTTGTAAACATACCCATGTGTCAAGCTGAACAAAATGACCAATCGTGATACTCGATATTTCAAAAGCTTTGAACACTTTTCACTATGTGGGTCACTTTGAGTACATTATATTATTCCAATGTGACCAATGACCTCGAGCACATGGAAAGGTGATATAGATCATCCCTATTAGCATGCCTGTCTCACTACACGTATTTCGCTCATGTAAACAGGAAGGTCTAGTTTGTGTCCTAGATGGCATGATTAACGACAAACTCTAACCCAAGACTGAAATGCAGAAACGGGAAACTGCTTGAGTGGCAACAGGGTTTTAATACGCACTTTGTTAGGCTATGTCAAGTTAGTGAATATCCTCTCACTCATATAACTCTCTGTCCATCTATCCAATCATTAATAAATTCACCTCTCATATCGGATACTCCAATCTATCTACACATACCTTTCTTTCCAATCTAGTTTGGTGAGATATCCAAACCCTTGAGGAAGGAACGTGATTTTGTTGTTGCCCAGCCAGAGACATCTCAAGTCTGTCATCTTTTTGATGGTGTTTGGCAGTTTGGTGAGTTCATTGTAGAACAAGAGAAGCGTTTCCAATTTTTTAAGCATTGCTATTGATTTGGGCAGGACCTGAAAAGGGATTAGTAGAGTGATAAATTAGGGAGCAGGCACTGGTGTAAGATAAAGATCTGAAATGTGTGTATGAAACAACGCCTGGAAGATCACGAGGTCTGAGGTTCGATCCCCAGTCGAAAAATACTGATTTTTTGGAATGTTTATCTGTTGTCGTTTTGTTTGTTTTTGTTTTTTGTTTTTGTTTTGTTTTTGTTTTTTTTAATTCAGACAGTTTCTGAATGTAAATTGTAAAGATTGTAAAGAGCACAGATTAGAAGGCATGATCCAAATATTATCTTGGTGCGTAATATATATGAGTCATGGATATGATTTAGGCATTGAGTTTAAGTTTCTAAACAGGTAGATTCGAGAAATCGTTTCTGCTATTACATTTCATTGTCATTAGCAAATCAAAAATTCTAGTTAATTTCTGTCGTTTCTCTTGTGAACCTAAATAAAATCACAGCCCATTTTAAAGGTGAACATTTTTTGTAGCTTTTTGGTGATGTGTGGTGGAATGAACCTGGTTCTGGGCGTTGTCATTGAATGTCTTGAGTGATTTTCAATGTTGAAATTTGCCATGAACCACACGCCACACACTTTATTCTGGATTGGCAAATAAGTACACGTCGGTAAATTCCCAATACTGCAAACATATTTTCAAATGCTACTCAGTTTTGTTTCGACTGAATAATGTTCAATCGACACTTTGGATCGGAGAAAACAAAATGCTGCCTGTAAATTAAATATTAAACAAAAGAATCACCAAGAGCTTCAGTAAATAATTGTATTTTGCCTTACACATGTTTAATTTAAATAAAACGTTCCAAAAACAACTATTACAGAGGAAAAAAGGAAAACAAAATATAACAAACAATGAAACAAGCATTAACAAAATTTGAAAACCCAGCCTTCATTGTGCTCATTTCCGTTAATTTCCGGTATAAAATCAATCCATTTGACATGAACGTTTTTCATAATTAAAATTATATCAAGGGAAAGAAACTATGAGTTTTACATTTAATGCGGCTATTTGGTCTTGTGGTATAAAGAGTTTCTGACCCATAGACCGCAATGTGTAAAATTGGGTGAACATATCTCCAACAAAAGAACGTTGTCGAACGGATGTCCCCAAGGCTGTGTGAGTTCCCCAATCCTGTACATCTTATACACCAACGACTGCAGACCATCCTTTGAAAATTGTTTTATAGTGAAATATGCAGATGATACTGCTATTCTTGGCTTATTAAAAGATAAAGTTACCGAAAAGAATTATTTCAAACAAATAAATATATTCACCGATTGGTGTAAACAAAATCAGCTTGAATTAAATGTTGAAAAAACGAAAGAACAGGTGTTTGGTGTAAAAAATAAAAACGACTTAAAGTGTGTGGCGATCGGTAAAGATGATGTTGAGATAGTTGACTATTTTAAATATTTAGGAATAACCATTGATAGTTCCCTCAATTTCTCTCAACATATTAATATAATATCTAAGAAAGTTGCCCAAAGATTATACATCCTAAGGAAATTGAGAACATTTCAAGTAAGGAAGAAAACTATGTTAAGAGTTTATGACTCATTGATTAAAAGTGTAATTGCGTTTGGCTGCACCATATGGTTTGGAGGATGCCGACTTAAAGATAAATCAAAAATTTCAAAATCTATCAAAGAGGCATCAAAAATAATAAACCATCCTCTTGATGGAGTAGAAAGAATTCATGGAAAAGCAATAGAAAGGAAAGCATTCTCAATTACCAACAATAAAAAACATATTTTATACCATGAATTTAGTCTTTTACCATCTGGGAGAAGGTTTTGTCAGATTAAATGTAGAACTAACAAGTATAAATCAACGTTCGTTCCATCAGCAATAAAAATTTTGAATATTTCATATGGTACAGAAAAACCAAGGATTGATTCGTTGACTGATTAACTGATTAATTTATTTAATGTAAGATTAACTGACCAATTGATAATGATGATAATTTTTGGTGTCGAATTGCCACAATCGTAACAAATTGAAAACGAAATGAATATGTTTATGTTGTGTATATCGCACGTGTGAAAGAAAGAAAGAGAGAGAGAGAGAGAGAGAGAGAGAGAGAGAGAGAGAGAGAGAGAGAGAGAGAGAGAGAGAGAGAAAATAAGTAGGAGTGAAATATCTGTTCAATCTTAGTTATCGTTTAACATTATAACAAGTGTAACTAAATGACAAATTGCCATATTTATGGACAATAAAGATCTATTATTATTATTATTATTATTATGACGCTCGCTTTCGGATAAGAAGGTCCTGAGTTTGAGCCTCTCTCGGCGCATAGTTGCGTCCTTGGAAAAGACTCTTTACTCACATTCTCTCACCGTAGTCAGTTGTAAAATGAATACCTGTCCATTAACAGCGCTGTCCCTGTCCGAATAAATTGTAATATCGCCTAACAGGCGTCATGTCCCGTTCTAAATGTTAAGTGTTGCTGTTGGCCAGGGATCCCTTGTAAAGCACTTTGAGCATGTTTAGTGGACATTGCGCTATTAATAAGCTCATTTTTTAAATTAAAAAAAAGTCTAGGAATTGGGAATTAGTATGGGTTGTCGAACATAAAACATTCTTCGTAAGGAAATGAAATATAACACCACTTATTGAGCTCTTGTCATTATTTTAATCTATTTGTTCTCAAACGCTCGATTTCATATGGGGGAAAAGAGGCCCATGAAAAGACTGAACATTTTATTCTCTTGAAATAATCGACATTCAATATTGGTTGCATCATGAATAATAGGCATGGTTTCTTGTCAATAATATTGATTAAATCGATATGGAACATGGTCCAGACATGAATAACATTGTAAACAAATGAAAGGCTAGGAATCGGCTCCTAGCTTTACAATACGTGAACATATCACGGACAAAACAAAAAATAAAAACACCCCGAAATCCTTTTAAATAAGAGATAATTAAAAACAAATAATCGAATCTATTATATTATACAAACAGTGCTATCGATTTCACGACAAGATAAATTATAAGTGAAGGGGTGCCGATAATTCAATGGTTGAACAAAGGCCTTACAAAAAGATCGGTACAGTTCCGTGTGTTGTCGAAATTTCTTTACATCCCCCCCCCCCCCCCCCCCCCCCCCCCCCCCCCCCCTGTCACTTGTCCATCCAAAGCTGTGACAGACTGGCGTTCTATCCAAATCATACCAAACAATTGCTACTTTTCATTTAACGCCTCAACAACAGGGAAAACCTCCGCCTCCATGGACCTTTAAGCTCTGAAATACTATTTTTCAGTAACTCTCTAAATAGATAAAAAGGAGAAAAGAACAAAACACTATCTAAATCAACATGATGAAGGACCCGATGTATAAATTTATATTATTTTTATTACAAAGGACTGTTCAACGAATATCATTTTTCAAGCACAATTCTTTAAACCAAATATTTCGTGCAAATGGTATGACAATATTATTACTTCCTTTTTTTTATCTCATAAAAAATACAGACGATAAAAAAAAAACATTAAAAAAATTTTAATAAAAACAAACTCGCCCCCCCCCCCCCCTCCAACCCCACAAGAAAAATTACACAACCCCCCCCCCCCCCCAAAAAAAAAACAAAAACAAAACAAAACAAAACAAAACAAAGAAAACACCAACAAAAGAATAATTAACTCTTAAAACGGACATTAATAAATAATAAAGAAAACAAACTCTTATCTATACTTATTTTAGTGTCAAAATTAAGTTAACAAAATACGGTTTTGAGATTATTTCCGTTAGTGATGGGCCTTTTTGATTGCACTTAAAGTCTACAAGATGCCAATTTATCCAACAATGCCACATCCATATTTGACAGGCATTCCACATGTTTCATTTTTGTTCATAAATCATTTCTAGAAAGAAAAGCTAGATAGATCTATACGCCATTTAGCGTTCAATTTGACATAAGATGGTACCATGACACTAAGAATTAAGACTTATCTACATTACGAATATAACGGAAGATAAAATAATTACTAATTCATTCGTCATCGTCGTCGACGCCTTCTTCTTCTTCTTCTTCTTCTTCTTCTTCTTCTTCTTCTTCTTCTTCTTCTTCTTCTTCTTCTTCTTGTCCTTCTTTTAGCTTATCATATATTTTGCAGGTTGCCATAATGAATGCCACCTCCATGCATTCGGTTAAATGCATCATCTTCCTCCAGGTCCAGTTCTTTCATATCATCCTTTACCCTATCCCTCTATCTAGTCTTCGGGCGATTCATTCGTCTTCAATCTATGCTATCTCGAAGTTATGTCAAAGCTAACTTATGATCAGCGCAATCAAATGATCGGCATGCATATTGCTGGCTCTCCTGTGAGTAAGATCGCATTGCAGTGCCTAAATTGCTCATTCATGTATACGTAACTTAATGAATACGACGAACATCTACAAGTTGACGACATCCCCGATCGTGGTAGAAAGAAATCCATAACGAACACCAATGACCAAAACATGACTCAGCGCCACATTGATGACGCCTTCGCGAACATGAGAGAATCAGCAGCTGACCAATGTTTCCGTGTCAACAGTTCGTCGACGATTGAAAGAAGCTGGACTTAGTACTGTCGTCCGTATGTTGGTACGCTGTTTACTGTAGACGTTGAATAGGCTGTAGGTCACAGTTGCTGGTACCAGCCCCAATGGGATCTTGGGAAAGTCGTTTTGGTCCAAGATAGACCATCACAACATAGTAGTGTGACACCATTGGAAGTTGCTGCCGGTGGAGGACTAAGCATAAATCATTCCTAAAGGAAGATGCTGTGGAGGGTCTCTAATGGTATGGACAAGAATCACAACTAAACGCCGAATAGAACTATTCTTTCTCGATGGAATAATAACAGAACCTGTGTATGGGGACAAAATTTTAAATAAATGAATATAGACTATGTTGTGCCTTTTTTAGAACTCATCGTGATGTGATGTTTCAGCATGACAATGCTGGACCTCGTGTAGCAATCATTTCAAAAAATTCTCTTAGAGAAAATAAAATTGACACATTATAGGGAGCGGCGGTTAAAGATTAATATACATCTAATTGTAATCAAACATAAAATGTCCTTGTTTGAATAGCAACTTGTTGACCAAATTTGGCTTTTACGTTCATTAACTTTTTTATGGTGTCATGGTTAACCCATGTCGGGTTTTCCTTGTCAGTTCAATTAAATACATGCTCTGTCGCGGTCTTAGCTTGTTTCTTATGAACATATCTTTTCATTAATACTATTTTCATCACATTTTTAACAAACTATTTTATATTTACCGCTGATTGAAATTTGTCAACTTGATTTTTATGCTCATTATATATATTTATCAATGACAATGTGCTTAATTGTGGCTTTACTATAATGGAAAACAATGTCTTGAGTTGTAAGCGTCAACATGATGTAAGATTGAATCATTAAATGAGTTTTGCAGAATTTAACGCAAATTCAGGCAAATTTATGGGCAACGACTGCTGGTAGATATAAGAGATAAAACAAAGTCAATATTAAAAATCTAATCGTCAAGCCACAATTTGAATAATATACATTGCGCTAACATATGTGACCCATCGTCAAAACTGGTATTATGTTCTGTTGTATCGGACCTCATCAAATTGACTTTTTTATCAAAATAATCAGAATTACGATTGAAATACATTGAGCTATTTCAGGTTAGGAAATTACACCTGTTCCCTGAATAAAAGCATATTGATAAAAATAATTGAATTCAATTTCCAGTGTCAGACTCACCCTGACAAAAATACAATATTCAGACACTGAATCACACTTATGTGTTACTTTTTTAAAAAAATGTGTACCAGCATAATTTTCTCTTAACATTAATCCTCTGTCTTGTTATTGCAGAGGTATATTTTTTATTCTGGTGCATGTTGAGTGTTTCACAATATTAAGTTTGAAGTCAGCTTTTGTTTTTTCTTCAGTAATCTCATATTAGTTTCATATTTGTAATTCGAATAATAGAAAACATCATTTTAAAATGGGTTGAATGACGAAACTGGCACATTGAAAGAACCATTGTTGTCGTCCAAACTATTCTATCGTATTAAAAAAAAAATCCTAACGGGTGTTTATTACACACACACCTTTCGACGATCACGGCTTTCATTTCTATTTTGGTTATTTAAATAAAAACTTTTCAATTCATCGTGTGTCATTGCATTCATGCAATCTTGTTGAACACACAGTGTTTACTTAATGGGGGTAGACTACTCTAAGTAAATCATCGATTAGAAATAGAGCAAACACTCTTTTCTATCAAAAACCACTATCACTACTTTTCTTGTTATACGATAGATTCCATTCAAAACCACAAACGGTGATCGATGTGTGCTTATGAAAATCGATAAAAATGTTTTGACGACAAATGGAGAAATAAGTGGGGTGTTAACAGTATCATGTACTTGGGACAAACAAAGTGGAAATGGACTCTCTGCTTGTTTTCTCTCTATTTTATGGTTTGGACGCACAATTTGAATGCATTTAATGTAAGCAGTATTAATGTAAAGTAAGTTCAATATTTAAGATACACAAGCTGAGCAATGAAAACTTCTCAAACTTGGGGTTTCTTACATAATGAAGAAGAAGAAAAAGAAGAAGAAGAAGAAGAAGAAGAAGAAGAAGAAGAAGAAGAAGAAGAAGAAGAAGAAGAAGAAGAAGAAGAAGAAGAAGAAGAAGGAAAAAAGAAGAAGAAGAAGAAGGAAAAAGAAGAAAGAAGAAGAAAAAGAAGAAGAAGAAGAAGGAGGAGGAGAAGAAGAAGAAGAAGACGAAGAAGAAGAAGAAGAAGAAGAAGAAGAAGAAAACTTCATGTTATGTATAAATTAGATTAAACCACTCTGTTACTGATTTAGAATTAAATGATTAGATTAAACTATTTTATTACGCGAGACACGACAGCCACATCCCTAGAAGTTCATATAACGTCAGACCATCCTTAGTCTGGGGATCCTGATCTGGGAAGAGCTCAATTGGTAAAACAAACACTCGCTCCGCGCGCAAAGGGACCAGACAAACAAAAAGCAAAAACGAAACAAAACAAAACAAAAAAGGTTTTAAAACAAGCAAACAAAAACTAGATATAAATAAAATGTTGTTTTTCTGATCATTTTGATGTTAAACACTCTTTTCGGCATATTTTTTTCAAATCGACATTATAATACCGAATAGAGGTGTGGTTCACAATTGTCAGATATAAATAAATAAATAAAATATATAAAAAATAAATTTAAAAAATAAAATAAATAAATAAAATAATAAATCAAAAAATAAATAAAATTCCCTTTATTCATCCCCAAGGGGAAATTTGTCTTTAGGGTCTATTCCAAGGGAAGACTGGAATAACCCAGGCGTCAGCCGCAGAGCAGCGCCGCAAAGTGATCTAGGGCGAGGTGACTTGCTCAAGGCCATACAACGCAGCGGCGGGTGATTGAACTCGGTACCTTTCGGGTAGGAAGCAAAGACCGTACCACTGAGCCACGCCAGAAGAGTCTGATGCGACGCGGATTCCATCCAATCTAAATGGACTAATATCTGGACTGGCCATTCACTTTTGACTAGAC
>NC_088360.1:35778808-35798808 GCF_034508935.2 Berghia stephanieae
TAGTAGTTTTGAAATGCCTATGATGATGACAATGTGAGATAATTATATTAGTGTGATTATTTTTATTATATTTTTAAAAATTACGTACGGCTATGTCGTAGTGGTATGACACTCGCTTTTGGACCGGAAGGTCCTGGGCTCGAGCCTCGCTCTGCGCATAGTTGAGCCCTTGGAAAAGGCACTTTGCTCACTTTCTCTCACCGGACTCAGTTGTAAAATGTGTACTTGGCCGTTAAATGCGTTGTCTCTGTCCGAAGAAATTGTAATATTGCCTAACAGACGTTATGTCCCGTTCAACATGCGAAGTGTTGCTGTTATAAACTTTAGCATTGGCATGTATGTGCCTATTTCGCTGTAGTGAATTTAATTAAATTTTTTGTTTTCATTGACAGCTAACATGAAAGAACACTGTTGACGTTACTGGTGTCCTGACAATCCATAAAGATGCTGGCTCAAGGGCTATTCTGGCAAGGTGTGTTGAGGCAAACCTTTGCCTGTGGCAAAACTCATCAATCAGCAAACCATCATCTGGGCCAGCAGACCAGAGTGTCTGCATGCACTTTTTGACAATGGTTAGTAATGTTTTCAAATCTCCATTGCGCCTTTACATTTTTTATTGGTGATCAATAAAATAAATGCTCATTTTTCTAAATGAAAATGGCAAAGCATCATTTGAATTGAATTACTACTGAATGTATTAACTTAACGACAGACTATAGTTTGTTGCCAAGAGTTTTGTTCTATGGATGTAAAACCAATGAAATTTCAAGTGTGTTGGTGTGAATAATGATCATTTTTAAAAATTGCTATGTCTTTGACAAATGCATTTTATGACAATAATGCCATTTCCAAAAATTGCTAATGAACTGTGTCTCTTTTTTATTTCAATTTTTCCATCCAGAGCAGGATCAACCCTCTTTGTGGAACTACAAAAAAAGTGGTGGCAAACAAGTAGTGTTGACTTTTTCTGTATTGAGCCGAAAGATATTTTTATTCCAAGGGTTTGGGAAAGCAAATTGCTTTTTATTCAGAGCTAGTGCACTATTTAACTGTTTTATTGTCTAAAATAGAATTGATTTTGCAGTTCAACTTGACTAGATATCTAATTTTATACGACTTGTCTCTCAAGTAGAATAAAAAAAATGAAAAATGAGGATAGCGTGCCCTATCATATTTTGAAAAATCATTTAATTATCTAGAAATCATCTGTATAACCTATTGTATACAGTAAATAATTAGGTTTTGTGATTATAATGATGAATTCATAAGGTATGACATCATATTCGACCACAAAATTATTTTATCTCTGGGCGTAAAAAAATCAATTTTACAGCATTTTTTTTTATCTATGGGGTATGGGTTAGTGAACCGATTATAATTTTTTAAGACTTAGATCAATCTACAAAATTTTCGTTTTCTTGTCCTATTACGGTCATATTTTGAAAGTTTGATGGATCATTTCTTTTAGTTGTCTGCAAAATCAGCCTTTTAACTTTATGTCAAATTATAGAAAAAGCTTGCGCTTTCTCAAATGTCTGTTTTATGTCATTTTTCTGATTTTCTAGCAATCCTACCTTAATCATTTTCCTTTAAATTATCTTCAAATTTATTCAGAATTTTTCTATGATGTGTTTTACATCATGATGTAAGTGTTTGGGGGTAAATTAAAATTTAGCAATTTTATAAATTTTAAAATTCATTTGTTCCTGTTGATCCGCGCTAAATTTTCAGTTGAAATCAAATAAAAATTCTAAAAAAATTATTCCAAGAGTTTTCATGATATAGCTATTTATGAAAGAAACATTGTGTTTAAATTTGAAAGAAATTTATATGCTAGTTTTTGGTGCATCTATGTTAGAATTTTAGGGTTTTACGTCTAATTTTAGCTTATGTTGCCCCTTAAAAAAGTTGTTTTTTTAAATTCAGTTATTTTTGGTGTTTAACATCAAATTATACATTACATTATTAGTTCATGAGATATAATTAAAGAATTTTAGAACTATAAAGCATATTTGACCACTAAAGTAATTTTTTGGTGAATAACAGCAGATATGAAATTATTTCGTAATTTTTTTCTTAGAGGTATGGGTTAGCGAATCGTTTAGAATTTTTTTCAGAATTTGATCAATTTATAAAATATTACTGTTTTCTTGTTCCATATTGTTATATACTTGATGAATGTTGGCCTTTGTCTGCATAATTGGCTTTATTATCAAATTAAAGACAAATTTTTCATTTTCTCAAAATTTCATTGTGCGTCATTCTCTGATTTTCTAACATTCACATCTGGATTGTTTCCCATCAGATTGTCTTCAAATTTGGTCAGAATTTTTCTTATGATGTGTTTTGCATCATGATGGATGGGTTTTGGGCTAAACAAAAATTTAGCAGTTTTACGAATTTTTAAATCAATTTTTTTTCCTGTCATGTCACACCAAATTTTCACTAAGAAATCGAAAAAAAATTCTGAAAAATTTATTTTCAAGACTATTGCTAAACCTATCCATCTTGTTGTAAGAAACATTTTGTGTAAATTTGAAAGAGATCTGTTCGTTGTTTTTTTCTGCATCACTGTAAGAATTTTTGGGGTCTAATTTGAGCTTATATTGTCCCCCTGGTGGTAGGGATTTGGTGGCTAATAGTATTAGCGCTGGTGTTAGGGACTCAGTAATAGCCATGTGGTAGGAACTCGGCGAGTAAAAGTGCTGGTGATAGGGATTACGAGTAAAAGCGCTGGTGGTAGGGACTCAGTGAGTAATAGCGCTGATGGGAGGGACTCAGTGAGTAAAAGCCTGGTCGTAGGGACTCGATGAGTAAAAGCTCTATGACTCGCTGAGTAATAGCGCTGGTGGTAGGGACTCGGTGAGTAATAACGCTGGTCGTAGGTGCTCAGTGAGTAAAAGCTCTAGGACTCTGTAATAGCGCTGGTGGTAGGGACTCGGTGAGTAAAAGCGCTGGTGGTAGGGGCTCAGTGAGTAATAGCGCTGGTCGTAGGGACTCAGTGAGTAAAAGCTCTATGACTCAGTGAGTAGAAGCGCTGGTGGTAGGGACTCAGTGAGTAAAAGCTCTATGACTCGGTAATAGCACTGGGGTAGGGACTTGGTGAGTAAAAGCTCTATGACTTAGTGAGTAAAAGCGCTGGTGGTAGGGACTCGAAGAGTAAAAGCGCTGGTGGTAGGGACTCGGTGAGTTATAGCGCTGGTGGTAGGGACTCAGTGAGTAAAAGCTCTATGATTCAGTGAGTAGAAGCGCTGGTGGTAGGGACTCAGTGAGTAAAAGCTCTATAACTCAGTAATAGCACTGGTGGTAGGGACAGTGTTAGTGAGTAAAAGCGCTGGTGGTATGGACTCGAAGAGTAAAAGCACTGGTGGTAGGGACTCAGTGAGTAAAAGCTCTATGACTCAGTGAGTAAAAGCGCTGGTGGTAGGGACTCGGTGAGTTATAGCGCTGGTGGTAGGGTCTCGGTGAGTAAAAGCTCTATGACTCGAGTAAAAGCGCTGGTGGTAGGGACTCGGTGAGTAAAAGCGCTGGTGGTAGGGACTCGGTGAGTTATAGCGCTGGTGGTAGGGACTCGGTGAGTAATTGCACTGGTGGTAGGGACTCGGTGAGTAAAAGCTCTATGACTCAATGAGTAAAAGCGCTGGTGGTAGGGACTGTTTGTTTGTTTGTTTGTTTTTGAGGGTTTTACGGCGCTTGCAACACATTAAGGTCATATCAGCGCCAGTAAAAAGGAAGAAATGGGATAGTAAAAAGTTATAGAATTCAATTAAAGCACCCAAGAAAAGGTAAGACAAAGGGGAATTTGTTCAAATGGGAAACAGATGTAGATTCCAAGAGCACACCGTCAAAGTACTTAGTTTGAGATCACCTAAAAGTCTCATCCAGACACAAGCACAGGTCCCGACTAAGAGGAATACACTCAAATGTTAACAAATCAACTATAATATGTAAATAAAACATAATACAGTACATAACAGAGAGATGATTTACAATGAAAAAAATATCATCTCCCAAAACTAACTATACATTCGACTGCTTCCCTCTCAGCCGGGGGATCCGGCCAGGACCAGGACAAAACCAAGTAATCTCATTCCAAGACAAAGACAGAAAGCATGTTGGAAAACAGATATAAGGGGATAGAAGACACAGTATGAACCCCCCTGCCCACTAAGGGAGGTCAGGAACTCCGCCCAGGTGGAGGGACTGGGTGAGTAATAGCGCTGGTGGTAGGGACTCAGTAAAAGCGCTGGTGGTAGGGACTCAGTGAGTAAAAGCGCTGGTAGGGATTCAGTGGTGTCACTGATTTTATGACATTAGAATATAAAGAAATTTACAACTACAATCGGACTAATGATTTTACAAAAGGTCCCCACATCTTTAAATTATTAAACAAGTCTGTTGATTAAATTAAATTATAATTTTATTTTAAAAGATCAAGAAAATGTCAAAATGCATGAACACTACTTCACTCTATACCGATCACGACCCAACAAGTATTGAGAACAACCATGCTTCTCAAATTTGTTTTACATACAGGACTTTGCACTATCCTTTTGAATCTGGATAGAGACTTGACCGACTCAATTGTTAACGGGCACCTTTTTACTATCACACTCTTTTATTGAGATGTAATATTACGACTTATAATGTCCCTTTTTATTTCGTCACTGACCGACCACCTTTGAAATTTTGATATTCTACAACACAGTGTTTGGTCTCCTGTGTTATATTTGTTTTATTCTGTACCGACCTGTATAACACAGTTTCGGCCTGAAATTTCCTGTGTAGAGTCACATTTGAAAAATTTCGCAGTCTAACTGTCTCTGTCATGTCAAGGGCATCTTTATGGTCGCATGTCTCTGTTATCTGGAGTCCCTGTCTGGTCAGTCTGTGTGTCCATAACGTCTGTGGTCTCTCTGTCTGGTCAGTTTGTGTGTCCATAACGTCTGTGGTCTCTGTCTGGGCAGAGTGTGTATTTATAATGTCTGTGGTCTCTGGTCAGTACGTGCATTTACAATGTCTGGTGTCTCTGAAAAGTCAGAAAGAGGGTTAGAATGGGGATTTGTCTGTATTAAGTCAGTCATGTCAACAATGTCAAAGTCTTTATCTTCAGAGACAAGAGTCAAAAACTGTTCCAACTGGGAGATTCTTTGCAGAAACTGATGTTCTACCATAACTTGAAACAAGCTATTGATCCTGTTTGTCACTGAAGATACAATTCGATACAGTCCTTCCTGTGTATTTGTCACACGTCATACTGGTACAATGTCAGTTTCAGGTTGGTCATGGATATCCAGTCTTTCGCCCGCCATGACCCTCATCATCTATGCACATAATATTCACAAGTGGATACAAATATCGATTTACTTTGTATGTTGCATCCATAACAAACACTCACATCACGCCTCATTCTTCCCGTTACTTAAAACAAATACTCAAAACCACCATCCTCATTCACACTGAACTTTGTTACACCTCCTTCCTCCTCTATCTCTCTCAGTAATTCCTGTACCGTTTCACCGTCCGTCCTATCAATATCAGCCTTGAACAATCTCCGCTGCAAATCTTCGACATCTTTAGCAATACATTTTATCCTTGGCTTGATTGAATGTATTGCCTAAGTTGGGTTGTGGACACCTTTGTTTTAGCCATAGCCTTCACTGTCTCATTCACGAGGGGCAGGCGATTCTCCGGATAAAGTGAGGATGGCTAAATGTAAAAAGAAAAAAGATTAAAAGTACAAAATTGAATGCAATAGCATTCAATTCAGACCTGCCAGCTAACAAAAAAAAAAAAAAAAGCATTTTATTTTTTATTGACAATTTAAAGACAAATATAAGGGATAGAAAAATGTGAACTCTCTGCCCAGAACCCTTCCAAGAAATTTTTTTTTTAATAAAAAAAAATACAAATTCTGGAACAGTCAATTTTGTCACAAGCTGGTCATCATCTCTCCATCTCAGTGCGCCACCTTGAATGTATCGTAATAAAATATGAGTTGGAATGGCTGTTGTCCTTTAAACATTTGGTCCTGGTGTCAACAGTGCATTTACCTAACTAATCTATTACTATATATTACACTCAATAGTGGGAGGGGGGAGGGACAATTAAGTACTGAAAATATAAAGTAACAAGAAAAGAAAAAATAATACATATTTATAAAAAAAATTGAGTCTAATTGCGACTAAAATAGAATTTGCGATTAATTGCTGTCAAGTGTAAAATTTTCGGCAGCGAAAAACTGCAGGGACAAAATGTCGATGGAAAATAAGTATAAAATGAATGAGTCTTACCAATTTATCACATGGGTGATTTTCATGGTGGTGATTAGCCCCTGTAACCCTCAGAAGCCAGTATTAATTTCAGAGTCCTGCATGGTAAGAAAAACTTTTTATTACAAAGTAATAAAATTATCCACAACATAGTATGATAAAATATTAATAGCGTTGTCACTTGCATAACTCAATTGTGAAGGATTTCAACATGCAGATTATAGAGCAATTGAAAATAAATCTTAATAAGACATTCAATAATAATACTAATCCAGATGAACAAATCAAGTGTTTCACTTTTTAAAACTGTTCTGGTAATAGTTGAACTATTGTCTTGCTGCATTACATCGTGCAGCCCGCCCACTGAAGACTGTAAATGAGCTGCAGATAGGCACACATTGCCTCTTCCTCTGGATGTTTTAAAATTCAGAATCAGTTTGATTGCTTTATTAAAATTGTCTTGGCAATCAAGATAGAAAAGCTGATGGTGATAATTTACTTCCGAGTTATTCTGAAATATTATAACCTTGTGCATATAATATTTTCATTTTTTTTAAATATGTAAAAGTAAAAAAACACCTCCTGCCCCCGTCCAAAAACAACCTCCTACCTCTGGTTAGGGCGAACTCTTTTGCTTGAAGTCAATTGCTTTTTGCCTGCTTGCATTCATAGACACAAAAGTCATAAATTAGCCAACTTTCCTCAGGGTGATATGATGGAAGCTGAAAAACACGGAATAATATAAAAGATCATAACATAAATACCTAAATATTAAGTTTAAAAATTGCAATATTTTCTCCAACTGAGACAAAGGTGTTACAGTTCAGTACGTTAGAAGAATAAGAAAGTAAGTCGAGAGTTTTCTCGAGGAACTTAAATTTGTGACGTGGTACTCAAATCAGGGACTAGGTCAAAAGCTGAATGGAATGGCACAAATGGAAAGCCAAAGGCATGTTGTTTTCAATATTTAAAGTCAATAAAAATTCAAATTCTGTGCATTCTAATATTAGGCAAACAACTACAGACCACACTAAATTGAATTGTATTAAGTAAAAGGATCTTGTCACATTCAATCAAGCTGTCATTTGAGAAAAATTACTTCATTATAAATTGAAGTTCAGATTGCATGTTTGAAGCCGTATTAGGAAAATTCATGTATCTGTCTATAAGCCAAGTTTCATCAAAATCACAGTGGCAACGAGTGTCTAATATTTGCCACCAGATACACTCGTAAAATTTGAGTGTAGGCCTATTTAGCAAAATCATATATTAGGAATGGTTTATACTACATCATAAAGTAGCGCATGCCCGTCATCATCCTGCATCTTTTTTATATATATATAAGTATTAAAAAAAGAATTGAGCTTTCATAAGCCGCAATATCCACCAAACATGCTCAAAGCACTTTACAAAGGATCCATGACTAGCAGCAAAACGTAACAAGTAGAACGTTAGGCGATGTTTTTCTTCTGACAGACAAAGCTCTTAGCGGATAGGAAATCATACACATGAGTACAGTGAGAGAATGTGAGGCCTTGACGAGGCTCGACCCCATGACCTTCCAATCCGGAAGTGAGTGCCACACAGCCGCATATATCTTGGCGGTTCTTGAGAATTTGCCAAACACCTACAAACTAATTAATAAAAAGAGGGGAGATGGGCAGAAATAGACAGACAGATACACACTCAGATAGAGAGAGAGAGAGAGAGAGAGAGAGAGAGAGAGAGAGAGAGAGAGAGAGAGAGAGAGAATAATATCAGTTGCCTGTGGTGTCAGTCCGTTTAGGAGTGAGGTGGCGGAAGAAGTAGTCTAGCACTAGTACTTGGGTAGTAGTAGTAAGTAGTAAATAGGGGAGGTCTTCTGCACGTTCCTTGAGCTAAGGAAAGTATTCCTTCAACTAACCTTAAAATAAAAAAATAAAACCTTGTACATTTCCAACACTTGGACCTGCACTATGACCTATAACTAAAACTAACAGACAAAAAAAAACCCCGCTAAGACTCCTCTCCAGTACCTTTCAATATTTCAAATTGAATTATAATGGCTGCGGAAAACTAAAACAATGGTCATATAAGGAAATTTACAAATCAATCAAGTTGTTCTACAGGTTTTAAAATGAAAATATGAAGTAACAAGATATCACTCTAATATAGTGACACCTAACTAAACATAGACATCACACCAGCAGCAATGCTGAGCGGAGTAATTTTACTTTTTTCACTTGCAACCAAGTTGCCACATTGGATTTTCTTTCTTTACTTTTTTTTTTAGTGTTCTGCTAATGTGCAATCTACATTTAAAATAAAAAGTGGCATCTTTCATTTCTTCTAATTCTTAACAGACACGATTATGTCCACTTCACATCTCAACAACAGGGACAATTTTTTTCACTTCTTGAGGCAGTTTTTTCTTACTTCTTTTAAATTTCATTTTTTTTAAAGCTTCTTTATTGATTTGTTTATAAGTTCTATTGTTCTCCTTATTTTTCATTGTCAATATCATTTTCATCAGCATACTTTTACGGTACTTTTACCACGTTATTATTACGCTCTTACAGTTACAGTACAGCAGAGCGATACCTAACGCAGACCTTTAAAGTGCTACTAAATTTGAAAAATTAAAATAAAACGTTTGACAAAAGATCCACAGTTCAAAAGCTAAAACAATTATAAAGTGAAACTACCTCGAGGCTCGAGGAACATCGGGGGTAAGGTCTCCCGCCCATACTGGGCACTGTGGGACTGGAAGTCTAGAGAGCTGCGCCGGTGGAAACCGTAATTTAGTTTCTTAAACGGCTCCGATCATTCAGAAGAGTAGTACCTATCTAGTTGTAGTTATTAGTAGAAGAAGAAGAAGAAGAAGAAGAAGAAGAAGAAGAAGGAGCATGTTCAGGTTCAAGTTCAACCCTCTTAGTAGGCACTTGCAAGAATTTTTCAAAATAGTGGCTATGGGTATTAATTTAGCGTAGAAAAATAAAGGGGAGTGAAACATTAACTAGAGTGAAAAATTATGGCTCTGTCTCAACTGGTCAAAAAGTTATGACCGTTTATGTGGTGGAAAATCTCTATTTATAGAGGAAAAAATGTGACCAAAGCACAGCATCCCAATGGATAATCACGTATAATTCAGAAACAGCTTCAGATACAACTTTGAAATTTTTACATGTGGTAAATCAACATCTCTGTAATACATTGCAAACAGAAAATGAATTATTTATTGAGAAAGAAAAGTATAGTTTAGAGCTGAGACAGCTGAAATCAAGGAAAAATAGATCACGACATGCAAATGAATGACCTATTGGAATTTTGGAAAAGTCAATAATAAAATATTTATTCACATGAAGATAAGACCAAATACACCACTGAATCGGCGTCGTTTAGTTGTTCACTTTGAACTTTTCAAAATGAAAATAGACCTCATAAAAGCAAAGATATGAACTGACAAATGTTTGAGGTGGTGTACTCTTCTAAGTTGATAGAGTTAGAGTGAGAGTGAGAATGACGAGAAATGAGTTGCCACTTAAGGAAAAAAAATTGTCGTATCTAGTTTACTTACCTTCTTTGTTGACTTTTTAATAAAAAGTACATTATTCTCATTTTCGAATGTTTTCAAATTGGAGAAAAGATGAGAATGTCTCGTTTACCGAGAGGGCCATTTTTTTTGCTTCACACTTCTCAAAGAAAGACCGCGAAAAGTGGAGGCTGGTCCAGGGTTGCCAGATTATTTTTCAACAAAATGCCAGGGGAAGACTCAAAAAATGCCAAAACACTCAAAAAAATGCCAAAGTCTGTTGACTCCCACCCCCACTAAGAAAACTACTCACTTTTGATAGACAATTTACTATCATATCCTGGTGGCTTGCATGTTTTCTTTTCTTTTTTTTTTCTTTTTTTTTTTGAATTATACTAGATTTCCTGTTGGGGTAATTTTTTACCTACTGACTACTAAGTGGAGTGCTAAACCACTACACCACGGTTGAGAAAAGGTGTCATTTGAAGTATAATATACAAGAAAAGAAAATGCCAAATGAAAATGCCAAATGCCAAATGATTTTTCTAATGCCAAACGGTTTTCAAAAATGCCAGATTTTTGGAATCTGGCATTTAAAATGCCAAACTGGCAACCCTGGGCTGGTCGGCTGGTCCTTGAAAGCTCACAAATGCAACTTTAAACGCATAAGAGTGCTGGGAGTAGGTAGCTACAAATAGGTAAAGGAGCGGTGGTTTGCAACTTTAAACACATAAGAGTTCTGGGAGTACAAATAGTGAAAAGCGGTAGTTTTCGCTATTTGTAGTGGTAGTACAAATAACCACTTCGTTCTTCTTTTTCCTCTTAATAGTCCTTCAGAGCCATGAGACCCATTGGGCCGCTGTCTATCTCTGTTTCTTATAAAGTGGAATGGACTATAACAATAGGTTGCTATCGTTTGAATAGGACGCTCGTCTATCGCAAAGTACTTTCCGCCAGACGCCAGATTGAATACACCCGGCTACCCAATCATTGATGGGTCGATAGAAGCACTGACATAAAACCATTTTTTTTTATTTTGGTAAAAAATATATTACTTCAAACTAACATAAGTGTTGAGTTTAGGATTGGCAACATGTTGATGTTCTTTTTAATCTATCGATAATTAATTTAAAGTTTCCTGACCAAAATTAATCATTTTTTGTCA
This sequence comes from Berghia stephanieae, assembly GCF_034508935.2. Taxonomy (NCBI): domain Eukaryota; kingdom Metazoa; phylum Mollusca; class Gastropoda; order Nudibranchia; family Aeolidiidae; genus Berghia; species Berghia stephanieae. The sequence continues at coordinate 35,789,757 of NC_088360.1, forward strand.
TTCTTCGACGGCCTGCGTGTTGATGTATGGCTAGAGATGGAATAAGATTGATGTCAGGTTGTTGTTTGTTGTTTTGTTGTCTTTTTTCTTATTGTGTTTGGTCATGGTTGGCTTTTGTTTTGTTCTGTTATTGTTTTTAATTTTATCTTATTTTTAGTTGTTTAAAAATAATATTTTTGTTTAGGCGAATTGTTTTTACCCAAAGATGTGTCCGCATGTTACACTTTCAATCAACCAAATATAAGTTGCTTATACTTATTATTCTTGTTTTGCTTGCAAGAGCAGGAGAGAGTTTGAGTAAACATCACGTTGTTAATTCTTCATTGTGCCATAACAAGCTTTGTCATTGCTATAGACTTGGTATAAGTTGACTACTTACCACCTCAAGTTCGTTGGTATCAATGATGAGAGTAGAAAGGTTAATTAGTTTTCCAATGCTTGGAGGGACGCTGGCCAATCGAAAGTTCAAACCTGGTTCTCTCTCAGGACTTAGATCTAAAACCTGTCGAGAAGAGACGCAGAAAGAGTGATTTCTCGATTTATAGATTGATAGATAGATAGATAGATAGATAGATAGATATATAGATAAATTGATGGATAGATGGATGTATTGATAGATAGGCGGACGGATAGATGGATATATAGATAGATAGATAAATAAATAAATAGATAAATAGAAACATTGAAAAATAGATAGACATTTAGAAAAGGTGAGACAAAGGGGAATTGGTTCAAATAGGGAACAGATGTAGATTCCAAGAGCACACCGTCAAAGTACTTAGTCTGAGATCACCTAAAAGTCTCATCAGACACAAGTACAGGCCCCAACTAAGAGGGATTCACTCAAATGTTTACAAATCATATAATATAATATGTAAACTAAACATAATTCAATGCATAACAGAGAGATGATTTACAAGGAAAATATATCATCTCCCAAAACTATAACTATACATTCGACTGTTTCCCTCCCAGCCAGGACTCCGACCAGGGTCAGGACAAAACCAAGCAATCCCACACAAAGACAAAGACAGAAAGCAATTGGAAAACAACCATAAGGGGATAGAAGACATGATAAGTACCTCCTTGCCCACTGTGGAGGTAGGGAACCCCACCCAGAGGTAGGTAGAAAAAAAGAAACGAAGTGAGAATACTAAATAATTCGCGCTCCAAAGAAACTGTCAAGCACTCTATGTGATTCAAACTAATTCCCCTCAACCATACATAGATAGATAGATAGATAGATAGATAGATAGATAGATAGATAGATAGATAGATAGATAGATAGATAGATAGATAGATAGATAGATAGATATTTACAAATTAATCAACGTAATATCGTACCACAGGCTGTTACACTTCAAACATACGTCTTTTTTTTTAATCATATCTCAATAAATCACAGTTAAACAACAATACTGTAAGGTAGAATCGTTTGATGTTATCGATTTGCAGGTTAAATTTGAGGTCAATGCGAGGTGTCGACATTCAAGGAGTTTCGGATTTTAAAAAAAGTTTCATTGCTTTTCCCCTTCGGTTCACATTCCGGTCGTCAGTAAAAAAAAAAAAAAAGGTTTAATGCCATTCTATTAGAATAGGGAGATAAATAAATAAATAAATAAATAAACACCTTTGCCACCAGAAACGATGTTCACATCCAAAGATTGTTTTCTCACATTTTAATCAGGCTTTCTTTAAAAAGAAACCAAAATATATTTTTGCTTTATCAAATTTTTAATCTCCTTATCAATAAAATTTAAAAAAATAATAAACCAATGAATATTCCACAGTAGATATACGTCAATCAATACAGAGAAAACATTTAACAGATTATCGAGTTTGGAATCATAATATTTTCTATCTTTCCAGCTTACGTTTTAAGGTTTGAAAATCTTATTTTACAGTAATCAAAAATAGAAGGTGACGACATAAAGAAAAGATAAGGATGACAGGATTGGGATGGAACCAGCAAAGATAGCTTATCCTTTATTGATTGGAGACTGATTTCTTCATTAATTCCACGAGACCCGCGGCTTATAAAACAACACATTTCCAGTACCCATCTGTCCCGTGGATATTGACTTTTGTTTGTGTTCTTTCCTGTGAAAAGTGCGGATTCAGCATCCGTCTGTCTTTATCATTGAATATCGAGTTTCACTCAACGGAAAACGTAATCCTTCGCGTAAAGATGGCATGGTGTAAAAATGCATCAGATGACGAATACTGATTTCAAAATCAGAAGAATTAGAATTAAGAAGTTTCCGTTTTTCAAAAATGCAATAAATAACAAAACTCCCTTTTGTCAATGACGGCATTCATTTATAAGTCAAATGTTATAATATAAACGTAAGATTCCATCATAATAATCAGGCTCACTCCAACATAATACCGTCTTGAGACAGTTGGTCACCTTGTATTGAAAATATGAGTAGAAAAGCAATAGTGTCTAATAGGACATGATGTATATAATGAAGACAAAGTGGTTACAGCTAATAAAGCACTGAAAACATTTTTCATCAAACATGGAGAACCAATAAGAAACCTTCAACAATGTAGCATTTGGTGAGCATGAAGTGTAACATAATTTGAGAAATATGACACAAGATCACCTTAACTAGAAAAACTGTGCAGCAGAATGTTGACAAAAGGTTGAATATGAAGTGACCCTTAGGTCAATCAGTTAGTGTCTATGCCATTGTAGCAAAACTTTACTTCATTTCTCTAAAAAATAAGCAATTATGCGCTGGATGCGGACGTGGAAGAACTTCACTTATCTGTATGTATACGTTAACTCTTCTGGGTTGGAAAAGCAGATATCCGGAGGAAAAAAACTTTCTAGATTCTATAAGATACTGAGTGGTTGCCAATAAACTGGAGTACATAACCCGTGGAAGAGCGGTCACTGTTAGTGCGAACCTTCAAAAGCTACTATGGAATCGCTCCCTCTAACAGCCCGTGCATTTTTAAAGAGGGAAAATATTAAAAGAACACCCCCCCCCCCCTAAAAAAATCCCAACAACAACCAAAGTAGATAAATAAACAAACAAAACGCCTATTATCATTCTGTACGGGAAAATAGTGCTAAAAACAAACAAAAACGCACGCATCTAGATACAAAGGAAACTAAATTCTACCACACATTCAGAATGAATTTAATACAATAGATTTTTAGCTTATCGTTAGTCATCTAATCAGCTATCACTCTCGTGGAGCTTGAAATGACTGATATATATATATTTTTTTTAAGTTTACAAACAAGTTACCTCCAGGTCCATTAGTTTGAATAATGCTTTGGGCAAGTTCATCAAGTCTCGACCTTGTATCTTTAGTTTCTTCTGACCATAATACAATGGATCTTCTGTCTGTATTCTCATCCTGACATCACGGAGCGTCATAGCAGCCATTTTATTCCTTTCTTTCTTCGATTTTTTTTTTTTCGATAACAACAATATTAGAAAACTTGGAATTTGTGCTAAGACGTGTTTGAATTTATCTTGTGATATCACCAATACCACCACTCCTATCATTCATTTAATTTTTTATTATTGTTTATATTTATGGTTTCGGTTGGAGTCTTCATGGGAATTGCTGTTGTCGTCATTTCATAAAAGTTTGCTTGATATATCACTAATAATTATATCCAGCTGAGCGGAAGGCCCACCAATTCTAAAGCTAGGACGGAGATGTTGCTGATAAATTATGAAAGTTAGTCATTATATGAGAATGAATGAAATAATAAATTTCCTGAAAATATGAATACAATAGATGATGAATTACACCAATCAATCGATCAATCAATCAACTAACCAATTGTTTTAAATCAATTGATTTATCACCCAATGAAAACATTAATCAACCAACAAACCAATTTTTCACGCGTTCGTTCATATCTATTATCAACCATCTTATCAATTCAATATCAAATCAATCAGACAGAAAACGAACGACCGGGCAAACTTATGAAAACCGTTACGGAAGAGTGAATAAGTTAATTTGCTTGTAACTTAATTGATAATACGTCAATAGTTTTTATTTTCTTCATATCAACCGAAATAGCTCAAAACCTTACAAGCATATAAATTTCCTTTACATTAGGTTTATGTAAAATTAACGTCCATATCCATCTTAAATCAATTTAACGAATTAATGACATTATAGCTAATTAAAACCGGACAAGTCAAAGGGCTGCAAATATTTACTGAAAGACATGTGAACAAACTTTGATTAAGGTTAAATCTGAAGCGTTTTACTTTTATCCGCATCGTTTTCTTTCTTTTTCTTTTTTTCTTTTTCTGTTTGTTTATTTTTTTATTAATTTAGACCTTTTCCATCTCAAAATTTAACTCAAGACATATTTCATTCAGCCCGCAAAAACGCGATAGGAATTTTCAACAACCACACGCTGGTCAATTAGTCTAAGCCTTCCTTTAAAGAACATCAATTACTTAAGATCGTATGACAGAACATTGAATTTAATCTAAAAGATTTAATCACAGGCATATTTCATTCAGTCGACAAATAATGCAACGATTATAAAGAACATTATTATTATCATTATTTTTTTTATTTTATTACACTATTATCTTGGATATTTGTTTTCATAGTTGTGTGATGTTTTGAATTAAGATTATTTTTTAACTCTTTAAATTCATGACCAATAAACCAAGTACAGACAGGAGTTTTTAAACAACCATGCGTTATAATAAAATTTAAGTATTGCTTTAAACAACATTCTTGTCAAGTTACGTAAGTATCTGAAATGACGTTTCTGTTTTTACTCGTCTTTGCCAACAAAATATATTTATACAATTTAGTATTAAAACGTGCATTATATTTATTCTAACCGTGACTAATCCTAAACTTCAAATAAAGACAAAGAAAATAAAAGCTCTAGAAGAGCAAGGCGGTGAGAATTATATATTTTGAGTAATTTCAATTATTTGAAACTAGAATGCGTCAATGTTGAATGATAACAACATTACTGACTTCACGATTGTTACAAAGACTAATTATTAATATTTTATGCGCCTATGGGTTCTTGTAGTATGACACTCGTCTTCGGATCGGAAGGTCCAGGTTTCGAGTCCCGGATAGTTGAGTCTTTGGAAAAGGCTATTTACTGACATTCTTTCATTATACTCATGTGTAAAATTAGTGCCCGATCGTTAACAGTGTTGTCTCTGTCGGGGAAAAAATGTGATATCGCATAACAGGCATCAGCCATGTCGCGTCCTGTATATTAAGTTTGCTGTTGGCTTGTAAAGTGCTTTGAACACGTTTAGTGGATATTGCGCTAAATATGCTCAAGTTTTAAATGCTCTTGTTAATTCTTTATCTCTGCCAATACCCCATTATTAATTATTTTGTTAATACTTAATCTCTGCCAATACCCACTGATTAATTATTCTGTTAGTTCGGAATTTGATTCGCATGCCTAGTTACAATATTTCAACTGTTATAAATTGTAATGGGCATTCAAAAGAAGTATTATTAGATACACATTATTTTACTTTGTGTCTAGTATGATAACGCTAACATACACTCCAATGAATTCAATTGTGTATTTATTATAGTTGATTTCATTTTGTACACAGTTCCATTCAAATGGCTTTACAATGATATTGTTGCACCGATGTTAATAATGCATGATTGATTATTAATATGATCTGGTGCTGATCGATAGGGAATGTATTGACATAATTTACAGGTGATATTCGATGTCAGTTTATTGATATTTGTATAAGAAGTGCTTTTATGTTTAAAAAAAAAGAAGAGAAAAAATAGAACTATCTAGAAATGTTAGAAATTGATTGGGTCAGATCAAAGTTAAACTGGTTTATCATTAAAAATAACTTTGAAGACGTATGACTAAACTCTTGGCTTAATGCTCATATCATCATTCCAGATTTTTAAAAAAACACTGTCAAAAGACTGACTGTGACCTGACAGAGTTTTCGGTCGCACTCTGACAAAATACTTATTTCACTTTGTTCATAAAACTTTTATTTAATATATCGATTGATTAAACCTACTTTATTTGAAGTCTAAATTTTGAGACTTTTGACATATTGCAGGTAATTTTGAAAAGTATTCCTTAAGAGCCGTAAAGCCCATTGAGTCCTAGCTTATTCCGGTTTCTATAGCGTTAAAAGGACGGTGGCTACTGCTTGGACAGAACGCTAGTCTATTGCAGGATTCTTTCCACCAAATCAGAAAGACCCAATCACGACTCGATGGACAGGGGGAGGGAGTAGAAATAATCGCGACGGCAATAGGGTTCACTTTGCTCTATCAACTGAGCTATCGGGAATCCCAAAGACATTGGGGTTTAATCTATCAAAATTTGAGATTGTGTGAGATTTTGTGGCCAAAAGTGAGAATTAAGTCTTTTGTCATATTATAACAATATGGTGGAAACCGTCGTATCTAGTATCTACTATGTTTCACCAAAACAAATAAATGTTGCTTTGTGTGTGATATATCCGATATTTCAATAATGATCACCACTGGCACATTGTATCAAGAACATTTATTTCGCAAAGCTTTATCATCTTAAGATATACTTTATTCATCCAAATAAAAAATGGAATCTTGACGTATTAACAGAAATAATTTAATTCTAATAGGTAGCAAATGGTTGTTGACTCAACACAATTAATTTGATAAATATGTAGAACATACGTAATCTATCAATAATGTTCACACAAACACAGTGTCACTCGAGAAACAAAACACAACATTCGTTGATATATCTTACAATGAGGAAATAAATAATAAATCACACCGCCACACAAACTCGAGCTTGTTCAATGATCAATTATCAATCTGATATCAGCGTATTGATCCCAACGCAATATAGCACTCAATGCACAGTTCATGGCTACTTTCTCTGTTCGCGCACCACCATTCACTTGTTCACTACGCGTTCAGCCTTTCACTTGATTGTGATAGATACATGGTCGCCACCTTTTGTAGAATCCATTTGAGATCGCTACAGTTTATGGTTTCTTCTATACCTCGCATGCTTTCATATTTCTCGAAACCCGCGTTGCCTCATTAATCTTAATGTCTTTATTTACTTCATCTATTATTATTTATATTATTATTATTATTATTATTATTATTATTATTATTATTATTATTATTATTATTATTATTATTATTATTATTATTATCATCATCATCATCATTCTCTCTCTCTCTCTCTCTCTCTCTCTCTCTCTCTCTCTCTCTGTGTGTGTGTGTGTGTGTGTGTGTGTGCGCGCGTGTGTGTATGTGAGAGAGAGAATATGTTTGTGTGTGTGTGTGTGTATATTTAAAAAGGATTAAAATATGCATAGTTCGTTCCATTACATCCCCCTCCCCAACCCAGCGCCAGTCCATTCGATTACGTTCCTAGATTCTAAGATTAATGTTGAAATACTCGATACTAGTCGATAAATCAATTCCTGTTTGTTCTAGAAACTCCATACGTCATGTCAGTCCCAGACCAGTCTTTGTCCTCACTTCCTCTCAACTCACCTCTTATCGTGTGATTTCTTGACACCATGTGACCATCAAAATGTCAACTTCATTGAGGTGACATTTCATTTAATTTGGCCTCATGGTTTATCGCAAAATTTTATATCACGTCCATCTTTTTATAAAACGCATTGGCTCAGCGATACCGTACCCTTTCTAGATACAAAGTTAAGCAATGTCGAGCGTGATGAGTTATCGGATGGGGAACAATGACTGCAAAACGCAGGTCTTATGTTATTTACAAATATTACCTCACTAAACGTAGCTGTGAAGAAGTATACGACTATTGAAAGTGAGGGAGATTGTATGAAGTGTGAATACAAAAATAGGAGATTTGTACCGTATGTGTCGCGTTGTAATCTAATTGTATGGCACTTGCCTTTAGACCCGTAGATATCGGTTTCAGTCCCACTCTTGGCGGCCCCTATGCAAAGGTTCTTTACTAACATTTTCTCACCGTACTCTTGTTTAAACGGAAGTACCCCGGCCGTTAACAGCGTTGCCTCTGTCGAAAATAGATATGTAATAGCGCCCTACATGTGCCACGTCTCGATATATATGCTGTTGGCTAGGGGTCCGTGTAAAGCTCTTTGAACATGTTTAGAGGATATTGCTCAAGCTTTAAATGGAAGTTTGGTTTAACATGGTCTGATAGGTGATAGATGAATAGAGGAATCAATGAAAATCGCATAAGTCAGAGTGAATACTTGAAAAGTGGGGTTTTTTTTTGTGTGTGTTTTTTTTTTTTTTTTCGTTTTTTCCTTAGTCTTTAAGTAGTCCTTCAGAGCCATTAGGCCCATGGAACCGGAGTTTATCCCGGTTTATATTGCGTGAAACAGACAATAGCAATTGCTTGCTATCCTTTGATAGGACGCTAGTCTATCGCAAAGTACTTTCCGCCAAATCTAACAGACTCAGCTACCCATTCACTGCTGGGTGGATAGAAGGGTCATACAATTTTTTGACTGCACCCGGGATAGATCTTGGTTCTTCGCGTGTGAAGCGAGTGCTCTACCGACCCAGCTATCGGGACCTCCTTCCTTAGTCTAATAGTTTCGATTCCCCCTTTTAAAATATTTTTGGAGGGGGTGGGGGGTATAAAAGAGGGGAATTTGCCTTCTACCAAAATTTGGTAAGATATGATGTGTGTTGCTGATTTATTCTATCCTTATTTGTTATCAAGAGAATGCGATCCCTCATGAAATTAATTTAAACCTTGACCGAATTATAACGTGTAATGTATTGGCTTATTTTTTCACCCTTGACTTTTATCTTTCTACAAAGAATTGACGGTAATCGTTATTAATGGCGATCGCTCTATTGCTGCTTTCTGTACTCATAAATTTCTTTGAAGTGATCAATTGGACCCCTGATGATAGGAGGGCACTCACCTCTGAACCAGAAACCAGCAAAAGTCTTGCTAGCAAAGTATTATCCTTCCTAAATTACTCCCCCCCCCCCTCTCTCTCTCTCTCTCTCTCTCTCTCTCTCTCTCTCTCTCTCTCTCTCTCTCTCTCTCTCTCTCCCCATC
>NC_088360.1:35803808-35831308 GCF_034508935.2 Berghia stephanieae
GCTGAAACTGAAAGTAAAGTCTGATCCCTCCAAAACTAATTTTCAGTTCCTCTGAACTCCAAACTCCAATAATCAACACACCAAGACATGTATTAGTGGTACGTATTGAACAGTTTTTCTTAACTTTCGTCGTCTTTCTGTGGGAAACGAGAAAAGAATATTCTTGTCTTATATGTAGAAGGGGAATGTCACTGGTTCAGACCATTGTCTTAGTAAACTTATAGCTTGACCGCAGCCTTCGTTATAGCCCGACATTTCCTATTTAAAAAAAAAAATCTAAACAAACACGTCAATATGTACATGGTGAACGTGAGTTGTTGTTTGTGGCACTCAAGGAAACAACTGATCCAATTGTTTGAAATATTGAAAACAACTCACTATTCACTTTCTTTTGATGGTCGTCACTTTGTATTGTGACGTGATCTTTTGATCAGTGTAAGGCTATGATCGAAGGAAAGAGAGCTAGAGAAAGACAAAGAATGACTTATGTAAATAACCTAAGAATGGCCAAATGTGACGTAAAAAGCAACACAGATTTCATGCGCACAGCAGAGGATCGTGATTTGTGGAGACAGCTGACCGGCAACGTGCTCAAGAGCACAAGCCACGATGGATGATGATGAAGGCTATGAGTTTACAAAGGTAATGGTAATGTTTATAACAAACTCCTCTGGGTAGTGAAAATCAGTTCGTTAAATATATAATTTATTAATATCTTTGCGATAACATTGGTTGTATCAGAGTTATCTGATTGTCCCCAACGCACTTTAAAAAAGAATTTAGCTTTTATATAGCGCAATATCCACTAAAAGTGTTCAAAGCGCTTTATAAGGGGTCTCTGGCCAACAGCAACATTTAACATTTAGGACGGGACATGACGACTGTTAGGCGATATTACAATTTTTTTCGGACAGAGACGACGCTGTTAACGGCCAGGTACTCATTTTACACCTGAGTACGGTGAGAGAAAGTGAGTAAAGAGCCTTTTCCAAGGACTCAACTGTGCGCCGAGCGAGGCTCGAATCCAGGACATTCCGATTCGAAAGCGAGTGTCATACCACAAGACCACATAGCCGCACTTTAGAATGGGTTGCTAAGGGTAGTAATCATTAAAAACATCATATATAACTTATACATCACTATTTGCATCCCCTGGTAATTTGAACGATTGAAAAAAAAAATATGTAAAAATAACACGGACTGAGTCCTGCATTCGTTGTGTTATTACCATGAAGTTCTCTAGTTCACGATTGGTTATTACCTAGGTGAACAGACAGTATGTAAGAGCTCCATGGTTATTACCGACGTGCACTTATTTGTTGTGTTATTACCAATCACGCTGGTTATTACCGACTTGTATTGCAGAACTGATGACCCAGCCTTTTATTGGCTCAAATAATGATGACAACAATAATAAAATGAGATTTATATTTTATGTGCTCTAACATGAAGTTCTCTATTAGTTCACGTTGGTTCTAACAACAACAAATGTCACGATGAGAACTATGATAAGAGAAAACTATACGAATGAAGAGTTTAAAATTGCATTTAAAAAACCGTTATCTAGTTGTTGTTATCTTTAATAATTGCCCACAGTGGCTTTCACGCTATCGCACTTTTTTATAAAAGTTTCTCAAACACAACATTTGGTATATCTTATCTTTCTTAGTTCTGTTATTTGGTTATCCCTCTTTGTCACCATTCATCATTTCCTCGTCTAATAAGTCGCTAACGATTATCAATCATACTTTGTTGCTGTGCTACCATCGAGCTCTCACATACTGTTAGTGTTAGTTCACGATGTATGCTACACATTTGGATGAACACAGTTGTAGACTAAAACAAGTATGAATGAGTCAAATCAGTTAATTCGAAGAAGAAGAAGAAGCTTGGAAGTTCTCTATTATTAGTTCACACTGAGAAGAAGAAGAAGAAGAAGAAGAAGCAGAGAGCGTAGAATATTATCTCCGCTCTCTGGAAGAAGAAAGCGAAACGAAAAATTCACGTTTTTTAACTTTAACAAGCAATGGCGCCGACCATGGGAAAGTTTTAAAGTGGAATTTTGAGGATTCTCCTACGATTTTATAATTATAACTGTTGAGAAAGGAACTAAAAACAATCACAGGAAAACATGGCATCACCAGTGTATATTTGGTATACGAAGGAGGTATTATACACGGTCATTATATGTATGCTTATGTCTTAGAATGTGCCATAATTCATAAGTGAGTCTGTGTGCCACCGGCTAGATAGATGTCTTGTCAGTCTTTCTTGTCTAATCTTATTCTAATATTCTCATTTTCATTGTCTAAATAATGTCATCTTATCATGTCACTGGTGAGATCAAATAAGACTCATTAATAGTAATAGGGGTTATCCCACATTCCTTGTTATTTTTCTTGGTAATCTGGATTCTGCCAAATCAAAACAGGGCCTCTCTTACTAACTTACTCTTACTCTTAGTCTTACTTCTTTCTTGACACGCCTGACAAGCGTCATTTTCAAATTCACTTCTTCAACTCAACTCTTCACTCTTATTAAATAATTCAATAATATTAATATATGGCCATAGGCCGTAAGTCAATAGCATAGGCATATGAATATGAGTCTAGTGATTAACTTGCGAAGTTGGGTGTCTACTTTCTGGACGCTTCTTCTTATTTAAATTTAAATTTAAGGCTGTCATTATTCCCAGACACCTGTCTGGGGATAACAAAAATTGGTTATCCCCAGACGCATGTAGCAAGTGAGCAGAAAGATTTTATGCAAAATGCCAAACTAGGCGTGAAAAATACCAAATATTCTGGAAAAAAATACTAGTGGTTGTGTCCCAAAACAGTTGATATATATATATCAAGTGATATTTAACACAAGATGAAAGTAAATAGTGATCAAATGTCAAATCCAGCTCTTTTTAAAAAATTATTTTAAAGCAAATGGATCAATGAAATTTCTTTTGTTACTTTGATCTGAAACCGTCAAACTGGCAATTCGACTTTTTATTTTCAACCAGGAAGAAAGTTGTTAATCATCAAATCTGTTCATAGTCCACCAACCATTTAAATTTCACTGCCTACTTATCTGTTAACTTTATTGATCATCTCTTGTTTCTATAATTTGCTCATTCTGGCCACAATTTTGGGGATGACCGGGAACTATTTTTTTATTTCGCGGACGAATTCCTAGGCCATGGTGTTGTTCGCCCCAAAGCCCAAAACCGACTACTGTTATTTTCCTGTCTTCTTCGCACAAGACATTACAATTTAGTATCACATGTCCACAAAACTAGATCCAACAACATATTTTTATTCGAATCAGAGATGAAAATAACTACCAAAACAAGGAAGAAAAAATGGTGGAAATATGTTTAGCTCATATATGAATTTAAGATATTCCGATAGCGGTGTGGATAGACAGCTCAGTGGGTTAGGCCACCTTTCATTTTACTCCTTTTAGCTGCACAGAGTTTAATAAAAAAAAAAAAAAAAGAGGTGGAGGGAGGATGGATGGGACATTTATCCCTTTCAACGTTCTGTAAAAAGAAGACGGAATTTTAAAAAAAAAAAAAAAGTGACGTTACCAGGATTCGAACCCACAACGTCGATTCTGGTCAAACTTCCAGGGCAGACGACTAAACCATTCGGCCATGACACCCACTTCGAAGTCGACGCATATTGTGTATATGTAGTAACTAGTAACAACTGATTTTAATGTTGGTTAATTTTATGTTTTTATAGATATTTTATTAACTTTCCTTATTTCTATGTGCATCTGGAAACATTCCATATTCTGGAATGTGGATTATTGTTTAAAAGAGCGGAGTTTCAAATATGCGTCTGGGGATAATGAAAATTCGTTATCCCCAGACAGGTGTCTGGGGATAACGAATTTTTATTATCCCCAGACAGGTGTCTGGGGATAATCACAGCGTAAATTTAAACATACTGGGACAGTACACATGGCAGAGCCAGAGCGGACCTCTTTCCACTTCCTCAGCTGGTTCGGTGTCCATCAAGTAGATCCTGCTACTAGTTGCTACTGCTAGCTTCCTCACCAGGAAACTCGTGTTTTTTCTTGCGAAAAAAAAACACCTGTCGTGAACGGATTTCTCCATCTGGTTCACGAAGGTAAAGTAAAGAATAAAAAGTCTCCACCAAAGTGTGCGTTCTCCATGCCATATGCATATATGGATGGTTAAAAAATGCCATGCATCAAGGCATCTAGTGAATAGTCCGGTTATGTTCATCTGGTAATTAAAACAAAGTCAACACTTGACTAGATTATCAATTAATAGTAATAGACCAAGTAATGAATATCGTACTAGTAGTAGTAAGAGCTTGCAAGGAGAAAGGAAGATCATTTTTGTACCCAATAGTGACATCACAAACTCAGAGACAGAAATAACACAAAACAGTGAATGGAACTCACAGGGACTTCAAACAGGTTACCCAACATGAAAACAATTCACAACATCAACACACTTGAACAAATTGAAACACACAACAATAAACACATTCCCACACACCCTACTGAAATTAAATTCAAAATCATTGGTAATTAATTCTTCTTTGATTCACATTAATAAAATGAAAGATTTGACTAAATAGTATTGAGAGAGAGGGGGGGGGGGGGGGGGGGGGAGAGAGAAAAGACATGCTCATTTACAAATTTTAGTTCTTTTTTGAAATTATATTACCGTTGATTGTCAAAAATGATGCTTGTCTAAAGTAAAATCTTAAGACAAAGTAAAATCAACACAAATATTTCTCTTTCAGGTGTTCTACTGGCGTAGTTTGGCTGCAACATTGTGGTCTGTCATTTGTTTACCATTTCTCATTTTCTTGATGTCATTACTTTTGAGCATTTCACTGGCAAGTCCTCTTCTTTGGATCTCAGGTAATAAGTTGTTAGACAAATAACAGCGTTTATGTTGCATGCATATGTTAAAAAAAAAAATTGCTGTCTTTTTAAAAAGTTAAAATAAAAAGGTGAAAATTTTGTTGTTGATAGGGCACAATGAAAGACGTCACAGTAATTCCCTCATAGTAATGAAATAGAACAAAATGTATTTCTGCAAAGTTGAAGATTTACAATTTACAATTAAATGTTTTTTGTTTCAGCTCAAAATTTATGTTTTTGTTACTTGAATGTCACAAGGGTAGTTTTAACAATAATTCAATTGTAATTGTCATGTTGGTAATTCCTAACTGAAATTTTATTAGAAACTTGGTAGATCTTCCGTTTCAAATCACCAAGTTGAAAAAAAAAATTCAGTCAACTTATTTATTTATTTATTATTATTATTATTATTATTATTATTATTATTATTATTATTATTATTTTATTATTATTTATTATTATTATTATTATTATTATTTGGTCATAACTAGCAAAATGAATTGTAATGACTGAATTGTTTTGAAAATGTGAACAGTGAGATTGTTGCCTGTAAATGAAAATATTATTTTAATGCAATCATGTTTTCCACCTTTTTTAATCAGGTGCTCTGGCTGGATTGCTGTCCATCCGTTTCCTCTTCACTCTGATGACATTCAAAATTGCAGTGATCACTGTGACTTGGTTCTCTCTACCCTACCTTACAGGTTGACATGGTCTTATTATAGTTGCCTTCTGGCATTTAAAAATAACAACCCAAACTGTCTCCTTTATTTTTTTTGGACAATGATATGACATTACTCATTTTAATTTCAATGTAGTGAATATATTATGTCAAAGGGCATTTTCTCATGCCGGTCCAAATGTCTGGAATTCAGTTCGATTAGATAGTCAGATGGTAGATTACACCTCTTGAATCCTTCTTAGGTGAAATGAATTTATGAATAAATTATTTAAATGGATCATTGAAACAAATTAATATTTAGCCCTTTTCTGATTTTTGGAATTGTTATTGTAACATGTATGATTTTCTTTTCTTTGCCAATGTGACATTTGATTAGCCCAAATACAAATTATTAATATTATTATTATTATTATTATTATTATTATTATTATTATTATTATTATTATTATTATTATTATCACCATTATTAAAGGGTATCATACAAAATATCAATTTTACTTTTAAGTGTCCCCTGCCCCCAAAAATGGCAATATTTATACGGCAATTACAGAGTGATTTATATATTCCTTTTCAGTGAAGCAAGAAATCAGTACATCCCATCTGTCCAGCATATTGAGTCTATTCCGTTGGTCACGCCTGCCTTTGCTGGTGATTTGTCTACTGAATGGTGCCCTTTGTGCCTGGAGTGTTACCAGCTTCACTGGATCTGACCTCACTGACTTTGTCAGCACTCAGGAATAGTAAGCTTTAAAGTATCTTTAACTTTACTTCCAAGGCATGGAATCATGCCTTGTTTTTAGATATTCCTAATGCTACCAATGACAGGTCTTGAGTTGCCATTTGGCTTACACGTTTCATGGGTTATTGTGAAAACTGGGGGGGGGGGGGGGGGGGGGGGGGGGGGCAGTTCTCATATTGATGTATAAAAAAAAAACGAATTATGCTATAAAGTCTAATTGATCTAGGATACAGTGATGGCAGAATGCACGATTTTGACGTTTATATAAGGACAACAGTTCCCAGTGAGTATAGTCATATTTTTAACATAAATTGGTGATATTCAGTTGTCAATGAAACATCACTGAATTTAATGTCAGTTTATCCTCCAAAGGATTTTTTTCAAGTTGGCAGTTCTGAATGTGGGAATAGAAAATTATATTGAGACTACAAGTATATTTTGTACATATAATGGTTATTATTTTGTGCTTTTTTTTCAGCCTTCTGAGAGATTGTGAACATTTCACCATGCTCTATGTGCTCCACTATTGCTTCATTTATTCCTGCAGCAGGTCATTGATAGAAATAGAGCGACATTTCCATGTCATACAGTTTTGTATTTCAACATTTTTCTTATAAGAGCAATTCTTTTTTATCCATTTCATATCTTGAGGCAGAATATTACACCATTCAGTTAGTTCTTAACTGTGAGGGATCATAACAATTCTCCTTTATTTTCACTTGGATTTAATTTTATCTCAGATCTTTTTTATTTACCACAATGATAATTTTATATTGCTCAGAAAATGTTAATTGTTTTTTTCTTTTTTTTTTTACAGCGAAAAAACAGTCCTCAATGAGAGCTCTCTCTTTATCATCAGTTGTGGAATGTTTACAGGTTTCTGCTACTATTGTCAATTTTTCATTAGACAAGATTTTTATCTCAGCTTCCCCTGCATTCAGGTAATCATTGTTTTTCATTTTTTAGGCTTCTGAATTCATACGGATGTGCTGATTTAAATTAAAATGCTAAACTCTCACTCTTCTAGATTGCCAATTTGTCTGTTGAGTTGTATGTTTTAGAGAATAATGATTCAACGGGGGGAGGGGGGGGGGGAATGGCATGAACTTTCACAACTGCAATTCTTACTTAGTACAAACATAATGCTGTATTTTAACAGTTGTGCGTTAAGATGTCAACAAATGATCATAGAGAGGAAGTATTTATGATTTGCTCTGTGGGACTTGTTTAAAAAATAGAATAAGGTTACTCTCATTTTACTTTTAGAGTTCACTTTTTCAAATATATACTTACCTTCATATTTGCTCTCAATTCTATTAATTTCAAACAATTCATATGCTCTTAGGGCCAGTTTTATGTAATACATCATTGATCATATTTCGTTTATTATTCATTTTTTAAATCAGAGACGGAAAGTGTTTCAAGTACGGAGTGAAATGAGAACAATGGCAGAAAGAATTGCCTGGCAGACCTTGCACGTCATCAAGTATTACTACATTCTTTACTTCTTGTTTGGTAAGATTACTCTTAAAATTAGTGACCAATTAACAGAGCTGCCAACTGTCATAGAACTTCTTTGAAATTTCCGAAAATAAACTATGAATTACAGATACATGGAATCATATGACTTTATCATGGAAGTGGGACTGTTTCGATGGAAGGGTTAAAATAGAGTAAATACTCATGTACATATACATAAAATGTGGATTCTCATATTGATGTATAAAAAAACTAATTATGCTATGAAGTCTAAATGATCTAGGATACAGTGATGGCAGAATGCACGATTTTGACATTAATATCAGGACAACAGTTGCCAGCGAGTAATAGTCATATATAGACATATTTTTTACGTAAATTGGTGAAATTCGGTTGTCAATGAAACATCCTTGAAATTAATGTCATTTTATCCTCCAAATGATTTTTTCCAATTTGGCAGCAGTTCTGAATGTGGGAATATATTTATACCAACACGCTTTAAAGTATAAGTTGTTCATTGACAATTATATACTTTATTCATGATAAAATACTTTCATAAACAGACTTTTGTCATTTTTGAATTTATGACTTTTGTTAAGATAAATTTTTATTTCTGTTTCCTTTCTTTTAAAATCTTGTAAAATGCATAAAACTGATTGTGTTAGGAAGGTCTTTCATAACGATTGTTTCTTTATTATTTGTTTTTTATATTTCCCCATCCCTTCAGCCCTTTTAGACCAAATCAGTCTAAATAACATCTAAAAGAATTTATTTATTTTTTGTTTTTGTGAATTATTTTCAAGGTTCTGTACCTCGAACTTGGATCTGTACCTCTTTTGGAATAAGTGATGAGTAAGTTTTTATCAGTTAGAGTGGTCAGTAAATGATGAGAAATTTAGTATTCTGTCCTTGATAGTAGAAAATTATTTTTCTAGTCTCCTTACTATTGGGGCATCCTGTCTTTCTCTATTTTCTATCCTTAATAATTATATCTCTCAAATTTGATTTAACCGTGACATCTATCTATATTAATAAAAGACAGAGGAAATCTACTGTGTGTGTGTGTGTGTGTGTGTGTGTGTCGACTACAGGAAATACCAGACTAATATCTGCTATGAAAATTAGCCAGTTCGTTAACATATTTATCTTTCTGATGCAAGACATCAAGATTTTTGTGATTTAGGTTAATTTTACAATGACCCTATAAAATTTTTAAATAAATTTTATTTGATACCTAAGATTTACGATGCTATGATTCAATATGCAGTTTCACAAAAAAAATTTACTAAATCAAAATACACAGATACATACATCCTTCAAAAGGTAAAGCACAACAGTGAATATAGTGTTTTGATAAGTTGGCATTTAACAAGGATTATAAATTTACCAAGACCTTTACTCACTCTGTCCACTCTCTCCTCCTGTCAATGCAGAAGGGAAAAAATTGACGTCCCTCAGCTCTTTGTAATAGTGTTTAGACAGCCATTTTGGTGTTTGGTACTCACAAAATTCTATCAATCAGACTTTCAAGGTTACACATAGTTTTGTGTGTTGGTATGTTATATCTGGCTGGTGGAGTTGTGAATATTTTACATAAACACATAGCATAAATGAAAGGAATGAAGTCAACTTGAGGGTTTAGCTCTCACTAAAATAAATAAATCAGACCATAAACATTTCAGGTCACATATAGTTTTCAGGTTTTCAGGAAACCTGAGTAAAACCGGGAATTTAGATTTTATTTATCAAAGTCTTGAAAACCGGGAAAAACATGTGTATTTTGTTCAAAAAAATATTTGAAAAACCGGGAAATTTATTTTTGTGATAAAGGATCACATCAATTTTGTTTGAGGCCTCAGGTTGACAAAGATCTGATGTTATCAGCCCTGCAAGATAGAATAAAGTACTTTAATCACCTTGAAGAGAAAATGAAAGAAGAGGAACAAGTGAAGAAAGCTTTGAAAAGGAAGATCATGGATGATGATATTCAGGAATTGAAAAAGAGACGAAAGCTCTTGGAAACGAAGAATGCATTTTTTTAAAAGCAACTTGAAGAGGCATCTGAGGCAGCAGAAAAGTTAATGGATTTCACTCTTTTGCTAAGGCAAATATGCTGAGGAAAAGGCAAAGGATATCATACAAAAAATCACTCGATATTTAGGAGACATGCAAATCCTTGACTGATTGACATTGAGATAATTTTGGGTGGATTTTTTTTTTTGTACATATTGTTTTAATGTTGTTAAATTTCTTTTCTGTGAAACTTAGAATTTTGCATCATTAAGCGTATGGGTGTTGTGGGCGGTTGGCAATGGACAATGACAATGTATCTTTGATAGGCATTAGGCAATATGAGGACTCAATTCATCTCCCAGAGAATACCTTGGACTTTATTGGTAAGCTCTACGGAAAAACGGCGCCCAACTTTGAAATCCATGAAAATAACCTTAAAAAACCTTGAATTTAAAAAAAAAGTGTGGGAACCCTGAGTTTTGTGTATTCATGAATTCATGGGTAGATGTAAGTATTTTACCTAAATGCATAACAAAAACATTAATTTGGACCTATTCTCTTTCATTAATTCATGTATACAGCATTATCTTCTCTCTCTGTCTCTCTCTCTCTCTCTCTCTCTCTCTCTCTCTCTCTCTCTCTCTCTCTCTCTCTCTCTCTCTCTCTCTCTCTCTCTCTCTCTCCCTCACCCTCTCTCCCTCCCGCCCTGAATGAAGTTGATGTTACTCTGTTCTTTTTTTTTCTTTTTTTTTACCACTAGGAGAGTGATTTTTCTCACTAGATTTTCTCAATCAGACGATAAACGTTAAATGTTACACATAGTTTTGTGTGGTGGTACGATTGATCACAGGGGAGCTATTTATATATTTATTTGCATGCATGTTTCTTCAAGTGGTTTTTACACTTTAAAAAAAAAATTGAACTTTTATATAGCGCAATATCCACTAAATGTGCTCAAAGCGCTTTACAAGGGGTCCCTGGTCAACAGCAACATTTAACATGTAGGATGGGACATAACGCCTGTTAGGTGATATTACAATTTTTCAGACAAAGACAACGCTGTTTACGGCCAGGTACTCATTTTACACCTGAGTACGGTGAGAGAATGTGAATAAAGCCTTTTCCAAGGACTCAACTATGCGCCGAGCGCAAGGCTCGAACCTAGGACCTTCCGATCCGAAAGCGAGTGTCATACCACTAGACCACATAGCTGCACTTTCAGTGGATGTGTTGCAGAGATAACATAAATGTCAATGTCATTGATTAGGTTTTCCTCGAAGATGTGGGTTTTCTGGTGTACAATATTTCTTCATCAAATCCAATTTCAGTACTGATTTGTATCCCTTGGATTCCCTGATTGGCTTGATGAATCTTTCTCTGCTATGGAAGTCGTACTTGGTCTCTTTTGTTTTGACTTTTGTCCTATCTTTCACATTGGCCCTCACAAGAATCTTCCAAACCGAGGTAAACTCAGGCTCCTTGGCTCTAAATGACTACTTTTTTTACTACTTTTTTTCATGAACATAAGGTTCATTGTAAAATAGAATGTTCTTTTTGAATTTGTTAAATTTATTTTTGTTTGAAACTTGTTTTGTCCACATTTACAGGCAGCTGAATATTTAATCATAAATCTTGATTCAAAGCGATTATAAGACCTAAAGGGATTATATATATATACTTAAGAAGGCTATTTAAACTTTGCGAAGTATTCAGATGTCCTCTATTCATGAATACTATGACTGTATCATACATTTTACATCCTTATCAAATTTTAAAGGATTGTCATAACAATTATTTTTTTCATTTTTTTCCATGACAGCAACTTGAATTCCCAGTTACCACTGTAATGGAACAATCCGATGAAAAGACGTTGCCCGATGCCCTTGTTTGTTCATATTCTCCTCTTTTACAAGTAAAAATTTTAACATTTTTGATTGATTATTATATTATGGATTGTTAACAAAAATCTACAATACTTTCATCTTAGCCACATGTTTTTTTAACTTTGATATTGCATAATGATTAAGGAAATGCAGATGCTTGGATGTAGGGTAGATGAAAATAAAATGTGAGAGTCTTCAGAAGTGTTATATCTTAAGTATGAAGTTTTTGTTTTTTTGTTCTTGTTTATTGTTGGTAAGGTTATTTTGCTCTGATTTATTTTCCTTCTTTACAGCATTTGGCATTCTATGATCTGGCCTGCCTTGGGAAATTTGTATCTCCACGTTTGCAAGAATTGTTGAGTTTAAGCCAGCCTGGTGGTCATCCCAAAATTTGGATGTCAGTCAGTCAATCGGCTCTGTCAGCCATTCAGGAACTGGCCAATCAGGTCAAAGAAGAAAACTGGTCTATCATGTCTAAAGTTCCCATAAGCCACCATAGCAGTCACAGGAATTGGGCGGCGAATGGAAATGGACACATGACATACGGGTCTGCTGGTATGCTGGTTTTTATGCAGGGCATGATGAATTAAATGTAACTTGATCAGTTTATTGAGTTTGAATGAGAATATAACTCATTGATATTCAATGCCTGGTACAAATATATTTTTTTGACTCTTATAAAGTAGAGCTCATAGTCTGTAATAGTCTATTCCTGGATAGAGTACCTATTATTATTATTTATTTTTTTCTTCTCTTATGGGCCAGGTGACTACTATCAGTGAGTTCAGACTACACGCACACTGAAAGTATCAGTATTTTAAAAATTAAAGTGCAGTTTGGTGAACCAAATAATTATGTTTTTATGAAATCACAGGATGGACATGCTGTAACTTAATCTTACACATTTTGTTGTGCATGAGGTTAAAACAAATTTCTATATTGCTTTGGACCTTTGCATTAAATTTTTATCAGAATTAACTGTATTGCGCAGTTATTGCTCTTAACAAATTGATGATAAGTAGTGCTCACAGTATTTAACTCAAATTTGGATGGATAAGGCTGTAAGCTAAAAGTGTCAACATAGATAGAAAACAGATAGAGGTAGAATGACATTATTTACATTAATTTTCATCTGAATCACCACAATTCCTAACTTAATGTTTGTATTTATTACAGGAGACAGGTTGGATTCTTCTCTTACATATCGAGGGGAAGGAAATCCTGGTAAGTTTATGACTTCATAGTTTTTTTTATTTTATTTTTTTACAACGATGAAGAAAAGTTTGCTTTTGAGAGGCTGCGCTAACACTTCATTTGAATGTAAGAGATTGTAAATTTCAGGGCTTGTACATGTGTGGATAAGAATAACAGATATTGTCTTTATTGCCTTACTTCATGAGAGGTAATTACAGCTAGTCCAAATACTGCTATATTCAAAAGATTTCCATTGTTGCTAATTTTTCTCATACTAAGATATAATTTTAACCCAAGTCAGAGTCAAGTCGACAAGAATTCTGCTTTTCCACACTTATTGAAAATTTTAGTAGTGTTAACATCTGAAGTAATAGAATTTGTGATGCTTGTGAGCCTGAATTTATTATCTTTTGTTTTCTGACAGATTTCCATAGTGTGAGGGAGGAGCCAGAAAAGCCTGGTATTATGGCTCAGGTAAAAGATTTAAGGATCCTAACTTAACAATACTTTTATTTTACTGTTTTTATATTTAGTACAATGCAGTGACCTTTCATCGTAAAAGATTTAAACAATGATATAGATGCATTGTTCTAGATATTTATTCTGTTGTTATTTCTTTCTTCAGTTAATTGTCAGTCATCCGCTCCCCTCCCCTATTTCTTTTGTTTGCATTTATCTGAAGGAAAAAACAGTGCTAGTCAAATGATGTGTGACACTGAACTGGCCTAGGTAATTAAATAGATTTTAATAGGGTTAAAAAAAATGTTCTTGGCAGAAAAAGAGTACAGTGATGTTATAAAACCATGTGCTGTTCTAAAAAAAATCAAATAAATTTTTTTCTCCACAAATTGTGTTTTACAGTTAAGCAATCGCATGTCATCTCTACCCATCCTGTCACATCTGGTAACTCAAAGCCAGGACTCCAGCAATCGACAGCTATTTGTCTCTTGTCAAAAACAGATTTGGGCTGTTGAAAGTAAGGAAGAGATATCAATGTTTGGTTTTGTTTATGAAAGAATTTTCATAATTTCCACCACAGTGTATATGAATGTGATTCTTTGCCATGAGCATATCTTTCAAAAATATAGTTTGGACTGCCTATGTTAAAAGTGTTAATCATATACTTTTTATCAGACTCAAAATGGGTACAATGCTGGCCAAGGAACTTATTCTTGACTCAAATTCACTCAATCTTTACTTTAAAATGTTTCTGTCAGATTAGTTGGGCATATACCTGTTATGACTGTGATATTTACAATTATAACAATGCATGTTGGTAACATCATTCTGTAGATACATGTGATCATTTTCTAAAATTGTCACTTTTGATCAATGTGGTCACCGCTCAGTCCTGAGCATTAAATATTAGTTCAACACAAAGTGCTCACAGCATTTTCGGGATAAACAATAAGTTTAACTCTTTAGTTGACAGGCATTCTGGCACTAAAATAAATCCCAGTTGCCAAGCCTTTTTGGCAAAATGAATTAAAATTCAGTGCTCTCATGAAAAAATCACTAAAAATAAATGAATCATCATACCTTTCTCAAATTTTCATGGGTGCATATGAATGTATGTAGATACTTTGTGACATAATCAGATATGCAAGTAAGGCCATCTTGGAAACCTAATTAATATTAATTTTTTGTGTATTTTTATTCCCTTTGACATATATAAATGGATTTTTATTGTTGATTAGTGTTTGAAAATGGAGTACAGAAAAAAAAAAATCGTTCTGATATCTTTTCATTTACTGTGTTTGTTTTTTTATCTCTTTGAGTTGTTGCGAAAAGGTATATATGAAATTTTTTCTGGCAAAGCATCTGGAAAGAAAGAGTTAAAATATTTTACATGTATTGTTTCTTTCCTCTTCACTGAATCCAATATTCATTCTCCTGAACTCTCACTTAAGTAAATAAGCCATTTAGCAGGATTATATATCTCTCCATGTGTTAAAACATTCCAAATCCACTGATCACTATCACATGTTGCATTCATGCCATGCCCCCTTCTGTTTTGATTACACAAATCATCACCTCGAGCCCCCTCACCATCACTTAAACCACTTTCTGATTCAACTTCTGCATTCATCAATCTCAAATCTTAGTTTCCATTCCCTCATTCAGTAAAAAAATCAGCCCCCGGGTCAGAATCATGTCTATAAACATTGTCATCACTGTCTGGATCCATTGTAAAATTGTAAACAAAGCATAAGCATAAAAAAAAAATATTCTTCTCAAAAATATGTTTTCATGCCACTGTACACGATAAGAAGGATTGATAGCCATTAGTGGGTCACATGGCAGTCGAGCAGTTCGTCACGCACTCGTATAAATTATTTATCGGCCCAACATCGGTAATCATTTACTCCTCGTCGTACAGCGACCGCGGCAGCTAAAGAATTAAAGGATGTTGCTATGTAATATCTGATTATTCAGGGTGATCAAAAATGATCTCCCCTGTGTCTGAGTATGCTTTATTTTTCAATGGAAAAAATGCAAGGAACTGAATCCTATTAACATAATAATCATGTCAATTTTTATTTTCTTAACTTTAAAGGGATTTTGAAATGTTAAGTTATAAAAATGATTACAATTCTTCTAATTCCAGGCTTGTCCCACATAACAGTGAGAGCTTACACAGAAGACCGATATGGAATTGTTCAAGCATCACTACCAATTATATTCATGTCTCTTTTGGAACTACATGAAGTAATTTAAGCTGCTTTTAAATTTCTTCTCTCTCTCTCTCTCTCTCTCTCTCTCTCTCTCTCTCTCTCTCTCTCTCTCTCTCTCTCTCTCTCTCTCTCTCTCTCTTCCCTCCGTATGGTTATCAATACTCAATCACTTTATGGCTAAAAAGGAATAAATTCTTTTAGTTGATATTGATGCCGAGAGAATAATGAATCTATAGGCCAGTCTAGAAATGTCTCCAGTCAGGGATGAAAACATTTAACAGATCTAAGACAGGATTGATTTTATTGGTCAAAATGTCTCAGTCTTTCAGAAGATTTAAAAAAACAAACTTGTTCTAATAAGTCAAATAAATATTATTGCAATAATTAAATTCAAAAGGATGAAAATAATTCAAATTCACTTTACTGTTTTTCAAAATTTGCACATCTCTTCTTATTCTTTCTCAATGAAATTTTGAGTTCTAGGATTGATTTAACAATTTTCTTCTTTGTTCCCCAGTCAATAGAGAAACATTTCAAACTAAGTGCATCGCCAAGAAGATCCAATGGATCTGTCCACTCATCCACAGATTGTGTCATCCGATATAAGCTGCAATCTGTTCTCAAGTCATCTCTGTACCGTATGGTCAATACATACAAATCACATTTAGAGTAAGTTGTGAAGACACCGTATTCTGATACTACCTTTTCATTTTCATTTTATTTGATACGAGAGGTTTCCTTAAACTAAGAAACTCATATCAAGTCTCCTTTGAATCTTTCCAAGCCAAAGAATACTTATGGTAGCCAGCTTATTAAGATTTCTTTAAACCATACTCTCAATCAGATCTTATTAAGGTCTGAAGCAATCTCAGATTTTCATAGCATCTATTACCAGAAATCTGTTTTAATCCATCACATTACCAGTGACCGTCTCGTCTTGAAACATTCTTGTGGGGTTTTTTTTTTGTTTGTTCCTTTTTGTTTAAAGTTAATTTTTAAAATCATTTGCTTTGTTTTTTTCTTTCTTTTCAAATAATATCTTCACTGAGAGATAACAGTTCCAAAATAACTTTATTTCAGTTCGAATTTCAGTTTTTAAAATATAAGTTAGTTACTGTTTTTATTGTTATGTAAAAATAAATTACATTCACCGAGTGTTCCAAATTAGACTTATGCATTGGCAGATGTATCTGTATTTACTTATTTGTAACCATAAGTTCATAAGCTATTTTAAATAGCCACCTGCCTTAGTTATTTATTAAGATTTCACCAATTATCTGTGTAGTAGGCATTTTAAATGTGCATATTACAGTGCTGCTTGTTTTTTATTTGAAAGTGTTTATTAGCAAATGAAATCAATTTTTCAGGCTGAAAGCAGCAATAAACAATTTTGTTACAACATTAATCGACTGTTTGACAATAATACATTTATTCTTTTCTGATCAAAGTTGATTTCAAAATGTTAATTCTTTCTGATTATATTGATAGAATATTTCTCCAATAATTTGTTTTATATGCTGTTTTAATATCTTCCCTCTTTTACTTATATGGTTTATGTTCAATTGATATAAAACTTTGTTTTCTCCAGAGATATCAAGTTGAGACCTGACGAAATTAAGAAGTTGACATCTTTTATACAGTATACATTGTGATTCAGGACGTCAGATTTGATGTGCCAATGTGTTCAAATTAATAAAAAGCTTGTTGCTGAAGCTTGACGTGTTATTGCAAAAATGGACATGGTGCTTTGTAGTAAAAGATGAATTTGAATGTGTTTACACATAATGGAATGTACATGATAACGTTTAAAAAGTTAGTAGTTGAGAGACGTTGTATTAGGAAGTGTTAATGTGCCTATGAGATTTTTGTACAGGATGGTTTCTTACATTTCCCAGTGATGATCTTCCCTGGAATTTCGGGATTTGGGGATTTTCTCAGAAATTGTCCACTGATTTTTTGTGGCAAACATATTGCTCAGGTCGCTAAGTAGTGGATCCTGGGAAAAAATCATTATTATGTCTTCTATCATATTTTGATAAATATGCTCAGTTGCATAAATTTTTATGACATTTTATAACATCAGGCTAGACAGTCTTGTGCCAAATTTCAAAAGTGATACAAAATTAATGAAGGTCATGGATGAGTCGATGGTTGAAAGGGATGGGGCAAATTGGTCTTTTTTTTCTTTTTTCTAAGTAGCTGTAGCATGATTGTACAGTCAACAAGCTTATAAGTTATAGTTCTTTTTTTAAAAAATCCTTACTTTCTTTTTATTAACAAAAAGAGTCTGGCAAATTTGGCCTCTCTCTCTCTCTCTCTCTCTCTCTCTCTCTCTCTCTCTCTCTCTCTCTCTCTCTCTCTCTCTCTCTCTCTCTCCTCTCTCTCTCTCTCTCTCCTCTCTCCTCTCTCTTCTCTCTCTCTCTCTCTCTCTCTCTCTCTCTCTCTCTCTCTCTCCTCTCTCTCTCTCTCTCTCTCTCTCTCTCTCTCTCTCTCTCTCTCTCTCTCTCTCTCTCTCTCTCTCTCTCTCTCTCTCTCTCTCTCTCTCTCTCTCTCTCTCTCTCTCTCTCTCTCTCTCTCTCTCTCTCTCTCTCTCTCCTCTCTCTCTCTCTCTCTCTCTCTCTCTCTCTCTCTCTCTCTCTCTCTCTCTCTCTCTCTCTCTCTCTCTCTCTCTCTCTCTCTCTCTCTCTCTCTCTCTCTCTCTCTCTCTCTCTCTCTCTCTCTCTCTCTCTCTCTCTCTCTCTCTCTCTCTCTCTCTCTCTCTCTCTCTCTCTCTCTCTCTCTCTCTCTCTCTCTCTCTCTCTCTCTCTCTCTCTCTCTCTCTCTCTCTCTCTCTCTCTCTCTCTCTCTCTCTCTCTCTCTCTTCTCTCTCTCTCTCTCTCTCTCTCTCTCTCTCTCTCTCTCTCTCTCTCTCTCTCTCTTCTCTCTCTCTCTCTCTCTCTCTCTCTCTCTTTCTCTCTTTTTCTCTTTTTTTTGACAAAAATTAGTCATGATCCCTTGATCTAAAGAAAGGACAATTCATTAAATATTTACATCTCTAATGGTAAGAATGGATGTACAAGTAGTGATATATTCCATAATACGACATGTTTATGGTACCATTAATTTGGTTTGAGTTTGACAGATGGATTGAAACACTTTCCTCCTTTTTGACAAATTGCCATAATCATCACTGATTTCTTTAATAATACTCGTTTGATTCCAATCTTTTCTTTGTCCTTATATCATCATCCATTGCAATGTTGTTAATGTTGATATGAATAAAATCCAATTTCAATCATAAACAAAACTATTGCTTCATTATTTAAATTAAGTCATATGAACTTGAATAAGGTTGATATGCTTTCTTCGAACAACACATTCAAGTGGCTCAGTGGTTAACTCAAGAGTATCTACAATCGGGTCATCTTTTACACTTGTGGACCCTTTTTATTCATAAGCAATTTTAAAGATCAAATTCATCTCTCTGCATACCCTGTCCTTTGATTTCATTTCACCGGTATCAGACCTGCCAACCCTTCACATTCCAAAAGCGAATTTTTAGGGGCAGCAATACAGGGAGAGATTTTTTGACGGCATGTCAATTAACATTGGTCCACACCCTTGCTATCTTTTCTATTCCTGTTTATCATATTTCTTTTCCATGTGTTTTTTTTTCCATTTAATTTCACCTGTTTCCTGCCTGGTGTCTTTTGCTGGTAGGGACACTGGGTGGGGTTCCCGACCTCCCATAGTGGACAGGGAGGTACTTGCTGTGTCTTCTATCCCCCTGTATCTGTCATCTGCATTTTTTGCGGCCGCAAATGGCAATTTGCGGCCGCAAATATCAGGGCGATCCGCAAATTTTGGCAAATTTCCCAAAATTGGCAAATCGTGGCAAATTTTGGGGAAATTGGCAAATCGCGTGGCAAATTTGAGAAAAAAAAAGAAGCGAAAACAAAATAACAAGGAAAAAAAAGTGCGAAACTTGAGAAATGTTGCAGCTTTGCCTGGGCCCAAACCAAGGGAAGCTACTCTCTACGGATAATGATCCTTTAAAATCTTTGTAACAACGCTATTCATAATGTAGCCTCCTTAAATGTAATAAATTGTCTTTTATATATTTTTTTTTGTATCGCGTGTTAATTTTTACTGAAATGTTTAGATCTCCTCGGCAAATTTTTTGGCAAATTTCTTGGCAAATTTTTGTGGCTTTTTTGGCAAATTTTAGGTCCCAATTTGGCAAAAAATGCAGATGACAGCTGTATCTGTTTTCCAACATGATTTCTGCCTTTGTCTTGGAATGAGTTTACTTAGTTTTGTCCTGACCCTGGCCTGAGTTTATGGCTGGGAGGAAAACATTCGAATGTATAGTTATAGTTTTGAGAGATGATATTTTTTTCCTTGTAAATCATCTCTCTGTTATATACTGTTATTTTTAAAAATTTCAACATGTGATTTGTAAACATTTGAGTTTATTCCTCTTAGTGGGATCTTGTGCTGGTGTCTGGGTGAGACTTTTAGGTAATCTCAAACTAAGTACTTTTATGGTGTGCTCTTGGAATCTACATCTGTTCCCTATTTGTACCATTCCCCTTTTTTGTCAAGTCCTTTTAATTGAACATCTAGAATGTTTTTACTATCCAATTTTCTTCCTTTTTACTGGCGCTGATATGACCTAAATGTGTTGCAAGCGCCGTAAAACACTTATAAAAAAAACAGGAGACAGATAGTTTTCTCTTTTTGTGAGATTTTATTCCCCCCCCCCCCCCCCACCCCCCTCATTTCTCTTTAGCCTATGTATCTTTCAATTATTGATATGCACTGTGTAACCACATTTGAGCACCATTCTTGGGGAGATCCTGTGTCAGTGTCTTTTTGGGACTTGTAGGTGTGGCCTCAAACTAGACACAGATGGATTGCTCTTGGATCTGTTCTCTTTTTAAACTTGGTCTACCTTTCTCTTGGATGTTTGTAGAACAATTCTGTTATTTTATAAATTTTCCTTCATCTTTCTTTTTATGAAATCAAAATAACCTTCAAGTGTCACAAGCATTTTAAAATCCATTAAAAAAAAACAAAGTGAAGTACTGTTGAACATTTGTGATCTTTTATCAAGGATAGGTATTGAAGTTGAAGTGTAATCAGCTTTGCAAATGCTTTATGAGTAGACCCAAGCATATTTAATGTGAGGATGCATTCTTCATACCATTGATAAGTGATGCAGAAATTAGTAATTCTACTCAATATGTTTTAAAATTTGTTATTTTTAATTTATTCATTTTTTCTACAATGTCAGTGTAGTGATAGATATGCGAAGAGAAGCAATCTAGCCTAACTTGAAAATTTTAAAAATAAATTTAAATCAAGATGTTGGATTCAAAATAGATTTTGTTGCTAATGCATAACATTTATTTTACCATCTATGGATTAAGTTTGATTTGTTTCACTTTTTATAACTTCAGAAGAGAATGATTTATAATGATAGTGATAATGATAATAATAATAATAACGACGCTAATAATAAAGGGAATACACGAATTTGAGCTTCTACAAATGAATTATGCACAAAATGTGTATTGTATAATGTCTAACCCTGCTGAAGTAGGCTTTCTGTCTGACAACAAACCTACCATCTCAGTCTCATTGGATTATACACAGTTGTGAGTTCGATCTTTTATCGATTTTTATTGTGTATCAAGTTTTTACTGTCAACTATCTTGTGGAGACCATTAGTCAAAACAAATCTTGCCTGCAAATGGAGAGGAGTGGTTATTTCTAATGATGAGAGAATGTTCAAGTGTTGAAAATTGTAGTTGATGCATTTTGGATCAAGTAATCAATCAAGTAATTAGGCCAATGGAGCCGGAAGTTATCCTGGCTTATGACATGATAAACGCACTTAAAGCAATTCTCCACATTCTTTTGGATAGGACAATAGTCACTAAATATTTTCCACAAGATTTCACAGACCAAGCTATGTAATCACTTCTCTAGGCTGACAAAGGGTCAGAGACCATCTTGATCATCTGAATTATAAACTGGCTATTTGTGAGTAGTTAAATGTTATTTCAGTTTTGCCACGGGTATCATCATTTGGAACACCACTATTTAATAAAAGGTCTTTTCGGTCTCCAAATATGATGTCTTGTAATATAAGATTTTAATTAATTTGAAAAAAATTACATAACTTAAAATGCTGAGAATCTTTCAGACATGACATCAGCATCACTTTTAAAATATATAATTTAATTCTATCTTTATAAATAAGGAACATTGACCATAACGTTTTAATGTTATCTTTTATTCTATACAATACAAAATTAAAATAATCTCAATTATATATTATATTTTTTTTCGTTAGAAATATAACAGCAATTATAAGAGTATAACACCGGATATTATAATGTCATAATTTCAACTCTCAATAAATCATAGTTATACTAGTTATTACATTATATCACAAAGATACTTTTGAACTGCAAACACTCTACACAATACACAACTTTCTCATTGATATACATCATGCGTCATGTCAATCTATACTAATGCAATATTGCTTAAAATGACATACATATAAGATCAGGGATGCCCTTTTTTCGGCTAAAGCTGGAAAACTGCCTTTTTGAAATCTTCCGGTTGGCCTTGATAGGTATTGGTGGTGAGTTGTTTTTTAAAGATGAAAGTGTTGGTTTTTTAAAGGCCAACGGTTAAGGGTATACAAAAGGTAAACTTTTCTATTAATTAAGCTGTCATCTGCATTTTTTGCCAAATTGGGACCTAAAATTTGCCAAAAAAGCCACAAAAATTTGCCAAGAAATTTGCCAAAAAGACCAAAATTTGCCAAAAAATTTGCCGAGGAGATCTAAACATTTCAGTAAAAATTAACACGCGATACAAAAAAAAATATATAAAAGACAATTTATTACATTTAAGGAGGCTACATTATGAATAGCGTTGTTACAAAGATTTTAAAGGATCATTATCCGTAGAGAGTAGCTTCCCTTGGTTTGGGCCCAGGCAAAGCTGCAACATTTCTCAAGTTTCGCACTTTTTTTTCCTTGTTATTTTGTTTTCGCTTCTTTTTTTTTTCTCAAATTTGCCACGCGATTTGCCAATTTCCCCAAAATTTGCGGATCGCCCTGATATTTGCGGCCGCAAAAAATGCAGATGACAGATTAAGAGTGATACTCTTTGATGAAGAGAAGCTGTGTACGAAATATTTTCAAGTAATATGGTCTTTACGAGAAAAACTTTCAGGCTTTTTTGATTTAAGGAAAGGGCATGACTGTACTGTAAGATATAATTTAAAGAAGCTATAGGAAACCAAGCATACATAAAAATACCCTTTACAGTAGCAATAACTGTGCTATGATGAGTTTCTACAGTCAAATCTTGATCAATAATAATAGAGCTTACAACTTAAGAATTGTAATTTTTTTATGAATCCAGTTCCAAATATTCTTTTAAATAAGCTGAGCATAGGTAAGAATCTCCTAATTTTTTAGAGTTTTATATAAGGCATTATTTTACACCGGGTTCTTTTGATTTAAAAATAATTGAAGGAATAGGTACATGTGCCTTAAATCTCCCATCAATGTGCTTTCACTTTAGCCTCACTGAAATCGCGATTTTGAATTCTGCCTTTGACTAAATTATTTACTGAAAAAAAAGGGATTTTTACACCTACACTATTGTGAGGGCAACTCAATTGTCAAACAATAAGATTTCTTGAGTGCCAAGTAGTGTAGTGGTTTACATAGAATTGCTACCAATTGTTTTAAATTGTTGTTTATTCACTGATTGGGCAAATAATCTAGTCTTTACATGTATGATGGTGTTCATAACTTCTCTTGCCATGGTCATCTATTTGTAGTAACATGTCCTTTTTTACTGCTTTTTACACCCATTGGAAAGTAGGACAGCACTGAGGGATCTTCACTAGTCTCTGTCAAAGGCTAGCTGACGCAGAGATTCACAGGAGTGATTCCACATTATGATATCGTCTATGTCTGCTTTGTCTGCCTTGCTTATTAGTTGCATGTGCTTTGGAGTAAAATTTTATTAGGCTCATTTGTTTTTTAATTGATTATGACTCGGACCCTCGTGATTACTGCAAAATCTACAGTGTGCAACCTGGTTCAGAAAGAATTCTTCATACCAGGAAAATAGCATGAGTGATTATATTGTGAAATAAATTGGAAGGCGCAATTTACAGAACATCTATCTGTTTATCAAGGTGTATAATTAAGTATTCAAGTATTTATCATTTTTTTCATGTATACATACAGACACAAAACAGACTCTTCACGTTTTTGCCATTGCATTACATTTAATATATCTATTAAATTCAAATTGTATACGAGGTAAGAGAAAACCGGGAAAATATTTGAGTATAAGTACTTGTAAAAAAAATATCTTAAAATATATTTGTAAGGGCACTGTCATTTACAGATGATATTAACATGTATGCATTTGAAGATTTATTTAAAAGTCCTATGTGCTTAGTCATTGCATTTTGTACAAATACACATGAAATCTAGTTAGTCTTCACTCTCTGATAATATGAGTGGTCATTGGCCGTTGTTAAATTCTCACACACAGCGATGTTGATGCATGAACATATCAAATCAAAAAAATAATGAATTTACTTTCCCACACATTTGTTATGTTACAGGTTAAAAAGCTTGCCTCATGGACACATCCATGATGACGGTTATCTCATAATGAAGATACACATTATTGCATTTTATAATAAAATATTGTGAAAATTGTTTTTGTGGAACAAAACAATAATGGCAGTGGAATATATTACTGTTATTTGTGTGAGAAATGAATGAATGGGATATTGATGTCATGACAAATCTTATACACTTATTTTTAAACCATCGACTTCTTTTGACACAGCTGAATTAATTTGGAAATTGTAAATGTCTGCAGTTTCCCCCTTCCATATCAGTGAAATTTTCAAAACAGTCATCACACTTTTAGTAATTCCTTGGTTTTTATCAATATATAATATATGGAAAAAACACAAATTCTATTTGTTTTATGCGATTTAGAAATTTGATATAAATTGTTGCATATGTTTTGAAAATCTTTATTTGCTATTTTTTGCAACTCAATTCCTATTATAATAATCGTTTTATTGTCCAATTTTTATTTGATTAGTAATCTAGTGCATACATTCATTACCAATCTCTAAGTAATACAGAACAGATCTTTTGCAGATACAAGGAAGAAGTCTCTATCAAAAACATGTTAATGCATCATCTCTAGTTTCTACTAAGGCAACTTAATGATTACAGTCAAGTATGGACGTAATTAAAAAAAATATATATATACATTTAATAATAACACATTCATATGACATAATAAAGAAGTAGTGGTAGGAGTAGCATGAGAAATAGAAGAATATGGCCATCAATGGTTTGGGATAAAGTCCCAAACTTTACACAGAGGACAAATGAAAAAACTGTGTGATGAAAACTTTCTCTCTCAATTTTAACAGAGTTAAGCAGGTATGATCAGACCAAAATGATTATGCTGGCAAATGTCTAGCGAGGTGACACAATAGATTATAACTACAAGGTGGATCACATTTTTTTTCTTATTTAGCGCTACTTTTTGGCGTAGTAAGTCAAAGCCGATATGTAGTTGAAGGCCACTTAATGGAAAAAGCCACACATGGGAATGATCTGTCCATGACACATATTTTTTCTATGCATTCTCTGGACTGCACATCGGTTAGTTTAATGGAACAATCCCAGAATTTCATAACATTTGTTTGAATTTTTTTTTTTTCTAAATTAACAAGAAAATAATTTTCTTTCAAATAATCAAAATGAACGAGAACGAGATTATTTCATGCCAAATATGAACATAGAGGTTTATTATTTTATGGCAGTATGATTGAGTCTATCCTTTAACTTTTCATATGATTTGGCTATAGTTAATTCATTTGTGGGAGAACAATGAATAGGTGAAATGAGTACATGGCAGGACGCAGAGAGAAGTTTGTTGTATGTGACAAAGTATGCTATGTTTGATAGAAATTGTATAATTTGTTGAAGAGAGGGAGAATAGGGCACTGTTTAGTTCTACAAGTCACTCTATTTCTATTTCTGGTGTTATCATCACACAGTTTCTTTTGAAATTCTCTGAGTTGAACATAATTATTATAACATAATACAACAACGTTTGTTAACAAATGCAGAAGTTAGCGTTAGGTTATCACCGGTGTTAGTCAATCATGGATTTAATTAATTGGCAGATTCTTTGGGGTTTTTTCTTTGTTAAATTGAACGAAGTGGAAAATTATAGAAGTTCCATATCATACTTTAGCTAGAACCTGCACATGAGTATTTATGTCTTTGATGCTAGATGTTAATTTTTAGTGATTGAAGAGACACAGAAAACCTTAATAAAGATTTAACTTTTTTCTTTCT
Source organism: Berghia stephanieae (assembly GCF_034508935.2). Taxonomy (NCBI): domain Eukaryota; kingdom Metazoa; phylum Mollusca; class Gastropoda; order Nudibranchia; family Aeolidiidae; genus Berghia; species Berghia stephanieae. Next base: position 35,829,797 of record NC_088360.1, read on the forward strand.
TTTTGTACTTGATTTTGAACAACATTCTTACAGTAAAATATTTTTAATTCACACCATTTGGTTGACGACCTCAAAAAAGTGGCCGAATACATCATTTGCACTAAGTTGATTATTCAAATAAATTAGCTGTAATAAAAACTCGGACGTTTGCCAACATTGCTTCATGTTATCTACCTATTATTTATTATTTAATGTCGAAACCTAGGGAAGAAGGATTTTAACCCTTCTAGATTGACATTGTTGTAGAACTGGGAGTAGTGCTTCTTTTTGCTCTTATTCTTCTTGTTCTTTTTCTTCCCTTTCTTGTGCTTCTTGGACTTCTTCTTGTGTGTTTTGTTGTGATTTTTGATCTGAGCCTTGTTTTGTTTTTGATGATGCCGATGCTGCTCTTGTTGCTGCTTAAGTTGTAGTTGATGTCGGTGACGATGATGGTGAAGATGTCTGCGCCGTCTTTGTCTTCTCGTTATCAAATGACGCAACTGGCGTCTGGCCCTCTGACCGCTGAGGAAATGGAGATTAATTAATATTGGCTAAATGTCTTCCTAAATTCCTTCTCATCCTTTACACACCATCACCTTAATCTCTAAAATACTTATTGTTGTCATCCTCCTCATTATCATCATCATCATGATCACCATCATTTAATTGCATCACGAACACCACATGATTTCTGTAACAAATTTTTTTTTTCTCCATATATATTATGGTACTCATTCTCTTTTGCTCGTACACCTACCGTAGCCTCCGTCTTCTATTCTCCAACAAGACTGTTCTAAGGAATTTATCTCCAGAGATTTTGCCCCAAACTCCAACCACATATCTCTCTATCCTGCTCTCGTCACTGCCTCTCAAGATACGGAAATAGCCGTCTTCTCCCCAATCTACACCCCATGAGTTGGCACAAATCTATGTTCAGAAAAACAAATACATTAATTTTCATACAAACAAACGAATGCATCGGATGAAATTTATATACACACAAAGAAACAGAAATGCTTATTCTTACAGTTCACACACCACTCAATGCGTCTTAAATGTTTCATATCTTTCCAGCTCACAGGAAAAACAAATTTTCATTTCATAGAGTTCATGTTTTTATTAAGCACCTTTAAAAAAAATAATGAACATTACTTCTGTTCGGGTTGAGTATGCTCATGTGTTTTAAGTGCTGTATACAGGAAAAAAAAACTCGAGGGCAAATTTGCAATCACACCATCATCATTATCATACCCTTACTCTTCATAATGTCACAATGTTGCGTGACGTTTTTAGAAGAGAATTATGTAACAATTTTTGTTATCAATGCCACATAGAAAAGTAACAAATACAAAGCTTGGATAAAAAAAAAGATAAATATGAAAGAATTAAAAAAAAAAAATTCAACCTTTCTGCTACTGGAGAGAGGATCATCATAAGATTATACAAATAACAAACAGAAATATTTGTAATTGACGTACCCAATACTTGAGGATGTCACCCTCCACTGTTCTCTCTGCTCCCCATCTGAAATAT
>NC_088360.1:35833808-35836308 GCF_034508935.2 Berghia stephanieae
GTTCTCATTATGCCATTGCAGTGTATGTATATATACATTGATAAACAATGCATGGGTTCTACACCATCATTATTTGGAGAAGAATGGGTGTCACCGCACGCTGATGATGCATCCACATAGAAAACAAAGAATACATTACGAAATTTTTAATTGAAGCCATAGAGGTTGTTTGAGAAAGGGGACGCAACCTGTCTTACTATGTTTATAATGTCTATTTCTATGTTTATCTCCCCTGGTCCCACCCACTTTGAATGCCAGTCGTATTTCGATTAATATATAGACTGCTGAAATTATTATCCTTAGATTCTCAACTGGAGATCGTAAAGGTCAAAAGTCAAATTTTTGGCAACATAGAGTATACCCTTATGGAAAAAAATATCTTTATCTTTGTAATTGCATGCATATTGTGGACTTGTCGAAGCATTACTAAAGGGACTGGTGATGGAGATAACACCCCTTGTCTGTTGTTACATCTTTTGCTGTTGTGGTTGTTCAATCTCGTCGTCGTTGTCGTCTTTATCATCATCATCATCATCACCACCACCACCACCACCACCATCATCATCATCATCATCATCATCATCATCATCATCATCATCATCATCATCATCATCAACATCATCATTATCATCGTCATCATTATTATTACTTAATTTTTATTTTCATTTATTTATTTATTTATCTATTTATTTATTTCACTGTTTATTTATTGTTGAGTTTTCAAGATAAATAGCTGCGGCGGACTTCAATAAGGAATTGAAGGGCTTGAGAAAACAATCAACTACCCCCCCCCCCCACCCCCCCAAAAAAGGAAAAAGAAAAAAAAAAAACCCAACAAAATACCAAAACAAAAACAAACAAAATCCAAAATAGAAAAAATAAAATAAAATAAAAAAGTCAACAAAAACAGGCAGTTGGAACTAGATAGATACTTCTTTCTCATAGATACTTCTTTCTCAATGTAACAAAACTAAAAAGGATATAAATTTGAAACATTTGAAAAAAAAATATTAAAAAATCCAAGCCGAGGTACAGTGATCTCTTCTAGCCTACGTGCACATATTTGCAGGTCTGATAACCGAAAGCAATTATGGGACAGATGTAACATTGTTGTAAGTGACAATATCTTTCGTTGGTTTGAGAGACTTTCCATTACTACAATGAGACACTTTGGGTAATCAGACCTGCAAATAAATACACGTCGCTCGTTTCTGGCCTTACAAAATTCTGTCCTACTTTTTACGGCTTGGTTTCGTTTCGCCCTTGCTCCGATTCGCCATGTCATATGTCAGAAAATTAATATAAACAATCAAAGAAGACATATACGAGTGTGTTATTTACTGACAATTATTTAAAATAAAACAGAACATAAAACGAAACAACGTCAGCAAATGCCACAAAAAAAAGAGAAGGGATGAAAGAAGCGTCGGGATTGAAAGGTTATGGCAACAGCACGTGAGAATATTTTTGATGGTTTAATAAAGTATTGCAAACGATATGTGTAGGATATGAATAAAAAACAAATATGTCTGGTTTTCAATCTCACCTTGGGGTAAAGGACAAAAAGAAAATAATAATAAAAAAAGAGTCCATTTATCTCTCGCTCCCTCCCAAAAGCATGTAAACACACAACGCTCGTACATAGAAGCACAACGGCTTTCTTCCATCTCACCTCCCCTTCCTCTCTCTTAATTCATCCCACTCTCTCATTCACTGCTTTCCCGATGGTGAGAAGAGGGTGAGAGGGGGCGTTAATAATCCGTTCACCAATAGAAATTATACTTATCTTGATTTGCCAATATTTAAAACACAGTCAGTGGGGGTAAAAAAAACCCCCAACAAAATAACAAATAATCGGTGAAAAAATACCAAAGGAAATTATTCCTTTTTATCATTATGTGATTTATGCTCTTCTTTTCTCTTCACCTATTCCTTCCCTTCCCATGTTCTTCTCATCTTATTGCTTCTCATCTCTATTGTTGTTGTTGTTGTTGTTGTTGTTGTTCTTCTTCTTCTTCTTCTTCTTCTTCTTCTTCTTCTTCTTCTTCTTCTTCTTCTTCTTCTTCTTCTTCTTCTTCTTCTTCTTCTTCTTCTTCTCTCTTCTTCTTCTTCTTCTTCTTCTTCTTCTTCTTCTTCTTCTTCTTCTTCTTCTTCTTCTTCTTCTTCTTCTTCTTCTTCTTCTTCTTCTTCTTCTTCTTCTCCTCCTCCTCCTCCTCCTCCTCCTTCTTCTTCTTCTTCTTCTTCTTCTTCTTCTTCTTCTTCTTCTTCTTCTTCTTCTTCTTCTTCTTCTTCTTCTTCTTCCTCGTCGTCGTCGTTGTCGTCGTCGTCGTCGTCATCATCATCATCATCATCATCATCCTATATAATGAGTCAGATGGATAGACAAGTAAATAAATAAATGAATAACTAAATAAATAGACATAAAATAAATAAATAGATAGACAGACAGACTGATAGATAGATGGATGGATAGATAGATAGATAGATAGTTAGATAGATT
>NC_088360.1:35841308-35866308 GCF_034508935.2 Berghia stephanieae
TGTCTTCTGGCACTTTCCTACTCACTTCATTTCTTGTTGTTATCAACACCTAAATGAGCACCTTAACGTTGTAGGAAATTATGGCTGTAACATGATTTTTAAAAGAATCGTTACGACTTCTTAAAAATATTTTTAAAAAAGTTAACACAACAAAAATAAGTCACAAGCCTAGCGGCTAGAAAAAGTTACTTAAAATGTGCTGTTTTAATCCAATCTATCCTGTGACGCAGTGTACTTATTTATATCCAAATTGCCAATAATCCGCTTGTTCCCAAACACCTGCAACAATCTTTTTTTTTTTTGGCAACAACAGTAAAATATGATATTATGTATACCTGTAGAGGAATGGGCCCAAGATGAAGCACAATTTCCCTGGTCTGTGATAGGATGAAGTAGATTTCGCCATTTGTCTCGAGCGTCGAACGATTCGGGAAGTACATCATCCTTCACCCGGATAGGCGTCATACGCAGAACATTATCAGGAAGAAGAAATGTTCCAAGCCTATATCGGACTCCATCATCTAAAGTTTTATCCCAGAATTTAGAATAGTTGCTGGCTTTCCATCTGGTGAGATATATTTATAGGAAAAAGGAAAATAACTGGATGAAAACCTCGGCAACTAATTAGCCAAAAAGAAATTTAAAAACCTCGATATATCCAAATCATAAATAAATAAATAAAATATAAATAAAATCCTACCCCGCCCCCCGCCCAAACACAGCAAAAAAAAAAACAAACAAAAAAAAAAAACAAAAAAAAAACAACAAAAAAACAACAATAACACGAATTAAAAGACCCCCCCCCAAAAAAAAAAAACCCAATAAACAACAAGAAACAAACAAACAAAAGACAAACAAACAAAACAAAGAATTCTTGAAAAAATCCCAATCGATGTCTTAGTGAGTATTTTTTTAAATATTGTTTTGGAGGAAAGCAAACGAATGCATTAAATTGCAACTTCAATGGTGGGAATATTTTCTAAATCATCAAATTTACGATCATTTTAAAACAGGAAATCAGATCAACATTAATCAGATGCTCCTTTTTTTTTGGTTTGATTTCGTCTGATTTGGTGAGTGAAATAATACTTTCGAGTCAATCAATGAAAATACTAAAGAAGCTCCGAGTGTATTCTTGGTGACAGTGTAACAATAATGATGGTGACTAATGAGTTGCTGTTGCCATAGTTGTGGCCATTGTTTTTTATATTGTCGGCATTGCTGTATTAAACATTTTTTTTTGCTGCTGTTATGTTTGTGAGATTGGTAGTTATATAACAATTTGTTGTAGTGAAGATGGAGATTACGATAACAATAAAGGCTAGAGCACTCACGTGTAAATGCCTTCATTGACGTCAAATATGAGTTCCGGCCTTATGAGACATGGTTTGTCCGTACAAAGGAATTCACTGCCTCTGAACTCGTCAAATTTACACGTGCTGCAAAGAAACAATGAAATATACATTGAACCACTGGACATTTACATTTTGAAAGATCTTTATAAAACAGCTATAATATCCAATATTGGTAGAAAGAGTCTATAACTATGTTTGACAACATAAAAATAAAACCCAACATATACTCATATAAATATACTAGTGCGGCTATGTGGTCGTGGTATGACACTCGCTTTAGGATGGAAGGTCCTGGGTTTGAGCTTCGCTCGCGCATAGTTCACTCCTTGGAAAAGGCTCTCTACTCGCATTCTCTTTTCATATTCAGGTGTAAAATGTGTACCTGGCCGTTAACAGCGTTGTTTCTGTCCGAAAAAAAAATGTAATATCGCCTAACAGGCGCCATGTCCCGTCCTACGTGTTAAATGTTGCTCTTGGCCAGGGACCCCCTGTAAAGTGTTTTTGGGCACGATTAGTGGATATTACCGCTATATAAAACGCTCAATTTATTTTATTTTATTTTATTTTTAAAAATTGAATTTGAAACAACGAAAAGAATGAATACTCCCTCATTTGGTATATATTTGATTTACTCCCTCATTTGGTATATATTTAATTTACTCCCTCATTTGGTATAGATTTGGTTTACTCCCTCATTTGGTATATATTTGATTTACTCCCTCATTTGATATATATTTAATTTACTCCCTCATTTGGTATAGATTTGGTTTACTTCCTCATTTGCTATAGATTTGCACACACACACACACACACATACTCTCTCTCTCACACACACACACATACACACACACACACACACACGTAAGAGGAACAGAAATAATCAATATCGAACGAAATGTCGAAAAGCAACAAGTTACCGTTGTTGAAAAGCCCTTAAAACATATAAAAATTTAAGGAATCACATCCAACATAACCTATTTGGTTTATCAAAGGGAAGAACATTATTGTTTAAATGTAATACTTGAGATTAATAATAATTGAAAACAAAAAAATTATTGTTAACCTATGGTCTTGGTGTTATTCTTTTACACTTACCAATTGTTACAATTGTCATGGATTACTTCCCCTGGCATATACATATGGCCATTTCTGAAGCATGGAACTGGGGAAGACAAAAATATGAAATCCCGGATTAACTTGAATAACTTTAACTTTTATATGGTGCAATATTAACAAACTTTCGTCGTGTTTGTGTGTTGACATCATGACCTCAAGAAGTCGCGAGAGGGATTCAAGACATTACATACGTTTGAAACCCCTCCAGTATCAGATACTGAATAGTGCTTTGCCACTATTCAGTATCCATAAGGAACTCTTTTTTATAGAGAGAGTGAAAAGTGCGACAATCTCGGTTGAACTGCTGACCTACTTCCAGATTGAACACGTGCAGTAACTGACAGCCCGATTCAAAGTTGTAAAAATATTTTGATCGAAATTTTTTAATTTCTGCTATCGTGCAATTAACATAGTTCAAAATATCAAAATAAGAGAGGCAGTCAAATACATTTTTTAATGTCTGAATAGACATGATTAAATGTCTCTTAAAATTCAGTGACACCATGGCATGGTGAATTTAAACTGTTTGGCTCTGAGCTTAAGGTTCGAGAGTTCAAATCCCGGTAAGGGTAACTTTTTTTTTTTTTTTTTTTCCCAATATTTTTTAAAAATTCCTTCTGTCTATTTATATTTTTTAAACTTTTGTTTTAATAATTTTATTTGCTTGAAATATACTTTAATGTTGATATTATACTATTGTTCTTTTATTGTTATTATTATTGTTATTATTATTATTATTATTATTATTATTATTATTATTATTATTATTATTATTATTATTATTATTATTATTATTATTATTATTTCTACTTACTTACTATTATTATTATCGTTGTTGTTGTAATCGTCATCATCGTCATTATTATGATTATGGTTATGATTTTTTTTTAAAATCAAGTAGTAATTTAATCAGTTATCGATTTATTACGAATATCTTTTATGTGTTATCATCGCGTTGTTGTTTTTCATTATTGTGCTCTTCTATTGTTTATTACTTTTTAAAACCTTGCTTTTTTCTGTTGTTGTTGTTCTCCTTGTTGTTGTTGTTTGTTTGTTTGTTTGTTTTGTCATCTAAGACAAACCCGATTCATTATAAATTCATTTTTAATTGAGCGATGTACTTCCGAGAATTACTTGCCGTATTATATTGAAATTTACATGACAATAATAATAATAATAATAATAATAATAATAATAATAATAATAATAATAATAATAATAATAATAATAATAATAATAATAATAATAATAATAATAATAACAATAATAATAATAATAATAATAATAATAATAATAATAATAATAATAATAATAATAATAATAATAATAATAATAATAATAATAATAATAATAAATAATAATTTAAATAGATACTGAATATTAGACTACAATTGACATCTATTTACTGAATACACGTGGTATTTTTATGGATGTTTCTTTTTTTACGAAACCTGCCAAAACACGCCGAAACCCGACAAAGTTATGGGAAGTAGGCAGCAGTGGGGAGTGAACCTGGGACTCAGGGAAGTGTACACCAATGGGGAGTGAACCTGGGACTGGGTTTCGTTTTTAAAAAAAGCAATTACTTTTTTACGAAACCCGCCAATATCCAACAAAGTTATGGAAAGAAAGTAACAGTGGGGGAGTGAACCCGAGACTATGGTTTTTCGCGGGTTTTGGCGGGTTTCGTAAAAAAGTAATTGCTTCATTCTCGTCTGGTACCCAACTCCCATAGTTCGGCTTCATTTCCCACTGGTATCCATCTTCCATAGTCCCAGGTTCATTTCCACTGATTTCCTCTTTTCACAGTCCCAGGTTCACTCCCAACCGGTGTGCACTTCCCTGAGTCCCAGTTCATTGCCCAATGGTGCCCACTTCCCATAACTTTTGACAATTTCGATAGGTTTCGAAATAAAAGTACATTCTGAGCTCACTGTCCACTGGTATCAGCCTCTCGCAGTCCCGGGTTCAATCCTCATCGGTGTCCAAATCCCAGATTCACTCCCCACTGCTGCCTGCTTCCCATAACTTTGTCGGCTTTTGGCGGGTTTATTGCTTTTTTACAAAACCCAGAGTCCCAGGTTCACTCCCCACTGGTGTACACTTCCCTGAATCTCAGGTTCATCCCCTCCTCCCCCCCCCCCCTACACACACACGCACACACACACACGCTTTTGCCTACCTCCCATAACTTTGTCGGATATTGCCAGGTGTCGTCGGGTTTCGTAAAAAAGTAATTGCTTTTTATTACGAAACCCGCCGAAACCCAGTCCCAGGTTCACTCCCCACTGGTGTACACTTCTCTGAGTCCCATATTCACTCCCACAGCTGCACTCTTCCCATAACTTTGTCAGGTTTCGGAAAAAAAACACCGTATTATAGTGCAAAACCACTATTCAGTGTCAGATACTGAATAGTGCAAAACCACTATTCAGTATCAGATACTGAATAGTGCAAAACCACTATTCAGTATCAGATACTGAATAGTGCTAGCTTTTTACTTTTTGCGTGGTGGATGGCGTCAATTGTAGAGCGTCCCTCTCATGGCCAGGCGGAGTTGTCGTAATAGTCGGGTCGTGGGTTTGAATCCTCATCGCCACAAAGTTTTTATTCTCTAATGTATTCTGGTACTTTTCTACTCACTTCATTTCTTGTTCCTATATATAACGAAAAGAAATTTACCCCAATATGCGTATCTGTGGCTATAAATTCAATTTCCAACATCTCTATATAATACCATTTTAAGAGGTTGGGTCACATTTTATCGATAATAAATGCTCGAAATTAAAGCGAGGAAACTCGTTAGAGAAGAATTCCGACATTGCATTTGTGATTGGTTTCATAAGGTTAAGCGCAATTCACAATTCGAAGTCATTTCGAACATACGACACAAATTATTGTATCTGGCCAGCATTATACGATACCGGTACGAAAGAGGATTAGATATTTACGTGATGTTTGCCCGTACCGTGGAATCTATATCAAAGAATCTTCTGAGATATGTCATACGTTGTTGTCACAGACGGGCGGGGATTCCAATGACAATGATAGAAGAAAGCTCGGGACTGATAAGCGATAATACACAGCTTGTAACAATCGGTTTGGCCACCTGTCAGTTAGACTTCAAAGCAGAAGTTTCAATGGGAAATTGGAAATTGTTCAATGCTGACAGAATGATTTGGGAAATGACAACAATCGGGACTAATAGTTTAATGAGCAATTTAGAAAACAAAACAAGATTTCATAGATTGTCTCTTCCGATCTATCTATTTATATATCTATCTATCTATCTATCTATCTATATATCTATCTATCTATCTATCTATCTATCTATCTATCTATCTATCTATCTATCTATCTATCTATGTATGTATGTATCTGTCTGTCTATCCATCCATCCATCCATCTATCTTATTTATCTATCTATCTATCTATCTATCAACCATCCATCCACCCATCAACCTATCAATCTATCTATTTATCTATCTATCTATCTATCTATCTATCTATCTATTTATCTATCTATCTATCTATCTATCTATCTATCTATCTATCTATCTATCTATCTATCTATCTATCTATCTATCTATCTATCTATTTATTTATCTATCTATCAATCAATCTATCTATCTAACCATCTATCTATCTTTCTAATTATCTATCTACGTATTTACCTAGCTGACTACCTATCTAACAACGTGCCTTTCTATCAAACAATATATCTTACTCTCACACATAGACAAAAGCACCAATTCTATTTTCACTGTCTTCCTCAACCACCATTCCTCTTCTCTCTCTCTCTCTCTCTCTCTCTCTCTCTCTCTCTCTCTCTCGCTCTCTCTCTCTCTCTCTCACACACACACACACACACACTTCCTCTCTCCATTCTCTCTCTCCCTCTCTCTTCACACACACACACACACACAAAATACACACTCACTCAACCCCCCCCCCTCTCTCCCTCTCTCTCTCTCTCTCTCTCTCTCTTTCTCTCTCTTCTCACCTCTTTTCATCCCAGTCGGCCATAGGGAAGTGTGAAAAACCTTCAGATCAGAAGGGGTTCGAAAATTTTAGATTCAAAATTGTCATAGATGACACAATGTTGATCAAAACCGAGTGTTCCCTTATGAAAAATATAAATAGGAAATGCTCGATCACAAAAAATCTAACAGATTTTAAATAACCGATTCCTACAATTGAAAGCAGAAAACCATGGTTGCATTAAACACTCAAGATACCAACGACAATGTGATTTGTGTTTACATTCGCATGAAGTCAGTTTTTAAAATTGATAACATCATCATGATGCTTACAATTTAACGTTTTTGTAACTAAAAATGCACAGGCATAAGTAGAACAATCTGACAACATAACCCCCCTCCCCCCATAAATAGATTAATTGAAAAAAGCCCAACCCGGCAGCGGGTATATTGCACCCAGGCCACAAACTGCATGCTTGTGAAAACACAATGGGTATATATGCCATATCTATAAAACTCTAGAGATTGTTGCCAACCTGTGGAGTACAACGTCAAACTCTAAATGAAATTATTAATCTTTGAGACTGTCCAGGACATTCTATGTACATTTGAATTCTGAAATCGCGTCCATGCCCTATCTTAAACTCTAAATGGTATATGTTACCTATGGTTTGTATGTCTTCGGCTTTAAAAAAAAAGAAGAAAAAAAAAAGAAAATAAGAAATGGACTATATCAAGTGTAGAAAGTCGTGGTCAAGATGCCATGTAGGAAATGAGGTGGAAGTGGTCTGTCATTAGCTCCTTTATTCTACTGGCGTTAATGGACCGATGAGTGGACATGAATAGCCGGCACAAAATAATTACGGCAAGTGTTCCTATCACACCAGCAGGCACCAAAAAAAAAAAAAAAAAAAAAAACCCCACAAAAATACCACGAAGTTACCACAAAGCACTGGTGAACTTTTTGTTGTTGTTACTGTTGTTGTTGTTGTTGTTGTTGTTGTTGTTGTTGCAGCAGCCATTAATTATTAATTCGCAACTGTTTCATGCATGTGAATGTATAAAAGCAAGCACGTGATCAAATGTTATTCAAATCTTCCTCATAAATTTCAAAGGGTATATATCCTAGCTCTCTCCCTCTCCCTCTCTCTCTCTCTCTCTCTCTCTCTCTCTCTCTCTCTCTCTCTCTCTCTGTGAAAAAATACACTTGATATTAGAAAATTCATTGCATGGCAAAATCTTATTTAATGGTATAATGAATCGTGTTAAAATCGAAAAAAAAAAACAAAAAACAAAAAACAAAAAAAAAACAAACCCAAACGAACACCGTAAATATTTCTATCAATTTCAAATAGAGAGTCCACCTTAAGAGGATTTTTCAAACTGTATCGAGATGTCATGGAAAAATTGTATAAAAGTAGAAGAAACGTAGGAATAGGCCAATACACACACAAAAAAAGTAAAAAATATCTAAATCCCGCTTGTGCCAATATCACGATAGGTATTTCCCACCTTTCGGTCTGCAAAGTATTTATGAATTATTCGGGCCACACCTGTAAAGGTTAGAGGTTTGAATGTTAACAGTATAACAAAAATAGACAAATGACGAAAACCGAGTTTTATTAAGATTGTAAGGAACAACACCCCTTTCCACCCCTTTTTTTTTTTACTCCAGTCATTCCTTTAAACTGCAATAGGCCAATAGATTTCAGCTATCTCTTTTGATACGCCACTTTTAGACCCCTATCCTTTCGATTTTTTACTAGGTTGATTTAAATGTCAAATTCAAAGGACTTGCAGTCTTTAAAAATGATATCAGTTTTAAATACAATAGTATTTGAAGCATCATTGACTCATAAGTAAGCTGTTTTAAAAAAAGTAATTTATTGGTTTGTATATGTGGCTCAAAGGCAAAAGCATCTGTTGTTCCCACTCATAAATTCTAATTGCCATAATTCAACTTAGGTTATCCACTTTTTGGGGGGTTTTACTTGCTCCATGAAGGTAGTATTACATTTTATCGTAAACATCAATGGTATAGAAATATGTAGCGCACTTGTCATATTGAAAATTTATTTCTTATAAAAACAAAATAAAAATAAACAAAAACAGTAGTAGTTCCTATTTTGATTAAATTGAAGAGAAACCAAGTTTAGGGTAAAATTGAAAAAGTGTAAAGCAAAGAGCAAGGTAAAGATAGCGAGTCTAATTTTCAACCCCAAATGTAAACAAGGTTCATTCTCCTGTTGACATTTATCAATGTTGCAAGAAATGCCACCATGTTTACCATGATACGAACCCTGCCCAAAACGATATGTAAATTTTAAAGTTTGCTACGACTAACAAACAAACAAACAAACAAACAAACAAACAAACAAACAAAAACAGTTTAAAACAAAAACAAAACAAAACTATAAAGTAAATCAACAGAGTAAGAAGAAAATAGCAACCAATAAACAATATAAACAAACTTAATCCGCAAAAAGTAATCCCAAATATATATTTTTAAAAGGGCATCCATTATTACAATCTACCCTGGTTAATTGAAAATCAGCAACACAAATCTCTGAAAATATTAAAATGCCAATAGACAATGAAATTTACAAAACAAAAATGAGGTTAAATTAGCATGACACTCTTGATAAATATCACTTTCAAGCCCTAACTGGAACCTTGCAGACAAGAGAAAGCGAGACAAACAGAAAAACACGGAGAGACATACAGACAGACGTGCAAAAAAATTATATGGACGCCTTTGACGGAAGTGTCTGGAACGACTAGGAGGGAGTGGGGTTCTCTCGTCGTTGGCAGCTTCTTCTCCAAAAATGTTGAGACAAACTCGTGTAACACGCTACCTTGTTGTAAGGGTGCTTTTTTCTATATCGCGGTGTTCAAAACTAACATGATCTTACCAGACCTTGGTCCCTCTCCTGCTCCAAACACATACGTCGTGACTCTCAATGTGTGTTTCCGAGTTCTTTCTTTACTTGACTTATATACTTTGCCCACCCACTGAGGAAAAATCAGTAACTAGAGACATTCGTCTCCTATTGTCCTGGACTGTTCGAACCTTTGTGTCCATGTCTTTCACACATCTGATCGGAGGCACTGCGTTCTCAATAATTAATCTGAATGCATTCCAGGTCCCTATCTAACAATTTTCTCAAGAAAGACCCAACCTTCTTACTTCTTCTTTTACCGTTAGATTTTTCTTTTTATCCTGTAGGTATCTTAGTTTTGGAGTCTGGTCATTTTTTATATGTAAATCTACGCAATAGATGAATAGCATTGATTTTGTAACTGGATATCATCTTTAGATTCCACATTTTATGATTTTTAAAATTCGCATTTTCGAATAATTTCCCCTATTGTCGGGCAGGCAGATAGCGTTTACATGTTGGTTGCATCAAAATGAACAATATCTCACTTATTGATTATGTTTCTTTTCAAAATAAATTGCCTGAATGTGCACGTGATTTTTATCATATTATGGTCTTTCGTTATTCTACACTTTTAAAATCATTAAAAATCCTTTCGCATCGACAGAAGTCGTTATCAAAGGTGCCGTGATTTTAGTCTCCATTGCGGGAAGTTGTCTTTTTCTGAAGGTAGATACTTTACGCAAACAGACCCCACTTGACCGAAGTGGAAATTAATTTATTCATAACTTAAACAAAATGAATGTAAAGCGCATAGCAATAGACTTGTATATCATTTACATACAAAAAGAGGTTAAAAACGAAACAGTGCTTCCCATTATGTATCACATACTAAAATGGTGATAAATGTATTTTCACTGTGTGATGGTTCTTCGGGACTACTTTCAGCCCATTGACTTAGTTCATCTCTTTATAAAACGTTTGATGTCTTGTCCTTGACATTCTTGGGTGGTTAAGATAATAAATGAACGCCTTAGCGGTGGCAATGGGGAAAAGAACAAAGGAATGAGGTAAAAAATAGTTGGTTATGTCATAATATTTGCAGGTTTATTATCTATCACAAATTCCAAATTGAACTGCAAAATTAAACGTTTTCGCTGGATTGTATTACAGCACGCTCTGTGAGACTGAGTGACCGATTTTTTTTCTATACAATAAATCGTTTTAACATCGGATTTCTAGCACGCTTTTTGGCTTCTCCCTGTAGCATGCTAGAATCCAGCGATTATTGCATGGGAGTGGATTCTTTGACACTGCTCCAAACGTTACTGGGCATGGGAGCTGTTATACAGCCGGTGTGCTACACGTAACGTGACAATCGGAGTGTATGACATCTTAAGTGATGTTCGCAGTGATAGATCGGGGTCTATTTCTAATTAATGTTTGCAATTGTAAATTGATTTAAACAAATTTAGTATGAAATCCTGTTCTACTCATTATAAATCACACAGAACATTTATAAAGTCTTTGCCATATTCAAATCTTATTGCGGTACCTGGTAATTGTTTTAGTTTACAATCTTGATTGCAAATCTGTCTATTACTGGGATACAAATCATTATTTTCTTATGTAAAATTTTAAAAGTCCTATTTGTCGTTAGTTAAAGGTAAGTCTTAAAATTAGTTGCTACCATAATGTAGGCCCCAGAAAAAAAATCTTTATTATGGTGACAAAATATCTCTGGATGCTAACTTATGATTTTAAGTGGAATATAAGGCTTTCCCAAAAAGGAAGCTTTTACTGTGTACCTACACGCTTTTGGGATACTTCAGATTTTGGTCGTGTTGCATTGAGTTGCCACCTGTGTCTCACTTTAGTAAATTATTCTGTAAATAAAATTATAGTAAGTAGTCGTAGTACATTGTGAACAAATATCGACAATTTAAAAGAAGTGAAATAATGTTAGATATCAAATATTAAGTAAACATTATGTGAGAAATGAAAATTGAGCGCCAGCAATGCCCCCTCATTATAAAACAAAACAAATACAGAAAACAAAACAAAAAGAACAACAACAAAACAAAAACACTCATAAACAAAAAAAACAAAAACAAAAACAATCACACAAACAACTCCCTCCCTCTCTAAAATAGATTCCTTTGTGGTTGGATGGAATGCAGGGTCCACATAAATAATAAAGATAATTGAATATAGATTTATCACTTTAACAAATATATCTGGCTCTGACGTTTAATCTTAACGCACCAATCATTCATTGATAAATTACTATTTAACAAAACCACAAAACCTGATATAATTTAGTCTTCACCTCCACTTGCCGAAGTCAGTGACGCATGACCATGCAGTTGTTTTGACGGACATTTAGGATCAAAGAAAATTTGGCAGCAGACAAAACAAAGAATCAAGTGTTGGTTTCACGCTGGGTATCAGGGCAGTCACCGTTAGTCACCGGTGAGTAAATATTTACATACCCAATTTTTTTCGGCGTTATTGTTGTTATAAACATAAAAGAGAAAGGGAGTCGGCCAAATATTGACTGGAACGCGGCGAGTTTTGATTGAAACCGGGTACGTACCTTTAATTTATCAATGGATTAACCGTTTCGCGGGGTGGTTGCGTTTCGGTTTAAATATCGTCAATAATAATAGAGTGGAATGCCAACTCTTCCATAATCTATGGAGTTAGTAGGATGAAATATAATGGTGTATTGATGCTATGCGCTTATTTAAAATACTCACAGTATCCACCAGTCGAATATAACGCGTTTGTATCAATAAACATAGAATGGTTCTAACCACCATGAGCTGCTGCGCCGACTTTTAAGAACAACCGACATTCAATGTCTTGAACAAGATCTGAAACACCCAAAAACCCCATTCTATAACCCTGGCTCCCAGAGAGAGGTGTAGAAATTAGATTAATCAATTTGAAATTCTGAGGTAGAAATTAAGCTGTCACTAATTTGTAGTAAGTCACCTTTTTGTTGGGATATTTTTATTCATTATTCAAAGCTTAATACGTAACTGTTGCCGTTCCCTATACCTCCACTCTTTATACAGGAATTAGAAGAAGGTGACTGGTGAATGTTTATTTATTTATTTATTATTATTATTATTATTTTTTTTTTTAGGAAAATGTTTGACTTACATGCAAGGAATTTACCCAATGGAAACCGTACGGTGCTCTTATTGGCTAACCAACCAGCGGCCTCGATGAGAAAAATATCCGCCATTTTGATGTTGGCTGGGAATCGCGTTACTATAGTAAACAAGCGCTGATCGGCCGTTCATGAAAACAAGTTGCTGCTCGCTCGTTTAACTCAAAATTATTCAAAACGATCTCTCTAAAATGATATAAATGTGACTTCTTAAGGTTTTCTTCACGGTCAAAACCACACAACATTCTATTAATGATTACGTCCGAGGCAAAAAGGAATATTGACAGGTCGACCGAGAGTTCAACTCGTGAGACGACAAACATCAATGCGAAGTATAGCGAGAGTCAAGCTATTGTTTGTCTTGTCCTATTCTATATAGAGATAAGGATAAATAGTATAGCCTCGTGTGTGAGTGGTTGCGTGTCATAGTCTTGTTTTTAAATTGTTTCTGTTGTTTATGTGTGTAGTGATGACTCTCTCACACTCAATTTCAATGCCGAAAGAGGAATTCCCGCACACAAGAAAGGGGAATTGGGTGGTATTTGGCATACATATTGTATAGTATCTAGTTCTAAATAGATAACTGATTAGAATTATATTATGATATATAAACACAATGCCAAATACAATTCCGAAGTTTCCTTATTTCAAATGAAGTAAAGCTCCAAAACCTAATGGTAGTGATTGTAGTACTGAGTGTTAGTGAGGTGATGTGGTGTTGGTGATGGTTGTAGTTGTAGTAGTAATAGTGATGATGATGTGGTGGTGTGATGATTGTAGTTGTAGTAGTAGTGGTAGTGATGATGATGTGGTGGTGGTTGTAGTAGTAGTGGTAATGGTAATGATATGGTGGTGGTGGTGGTGGTTGTAGTAGTAGTGGCCGTGATGATGATGTGGTGGTGGTGTTTGTAGTAGTAGTGGTAATGATGCGGCTATGTGGTCTAGTAGTATGACACTCGCTTCCGGATCGGAAGGTCCTGGGTTCGAGCCTCGCGCTCGGCGCATAGTTGAGTCCTTGGAAAAGGCTCTTTACTCACATTCTCTCACCGTACTCAGGTGTAAAATGAGTACCTGGCCGTTAACAGAGTTGTCTTTGTCCGAAAAATTGTAATATCGCCTATCAGGCGTCATGTCCCGTCCTACATGTTAAATGTTGACCAGGGACCCCTTGTAAAGCGCTTTGAGCACATTTAGTAGATATTGCACTATATAAAGCTCAATTAAAAAAAAATATTTCAATGATGATGATATGGTGGTGGTGGTTGCAGTAGTAGTAGTGGTAGTGATGATAATGTGGTGGTGGTTGTAGTTGTAGTAGTAGTGATAGTGATGATGATGTGGTGGTGGTTGTAGTAGTAGTGGTAGTGATGATGATGTGGTTGTGGTGGTTGTAGTAGTAGTTGTAATGGTGATGATATGGTGGTAGTGGTGGTTGCAGTAGTAGTGGTAGTGATGACGATGTGGTTGTGGTGGTTGTAGTAGTAGTGGTAATGGTAATGATATGGTGGTAGTGGTGGTTGTAGTAGTAGTGGTAATGGTAATGATATGGTGGTGGTTGTAGTACTAGTGGTCGTGATGACGATGTGGTTGTGGTGGTTGTAGTAGTAGTGGTAGTGATGCTATTGTGGTGGTGGTTGTAGTAGTTGAGGTAGTGATGTGGTGGTGGTTGTAGTAGTAGTGGTGGTGGTGGTTGTGGTAGTAGTGGTAATGATGATGATATGGTGGTGGTGGTTGCAGTAGTAGTGGTAGTGATGACGATGTGGTTGTGGTGATTGTAGTAGTGGTAGTGATGATGATGTGCTGGTGGTGGTGTAGTAGTAGTGGTAGTGATAATGATGTGGGGCTGGTGGTTGTAGTAGTAGTGTTAGTGATGATATTGTGGTGGTGGTTGTAGTAGTAGATGATGTGGTGGTTGGAAAACACATTACAGGTTATTATAATACATGATTACACACATTCTCTAACTTCATTTTTTGACAGCTTCGTTGTGCCATAAATATACGCAACAGTTCTGAAACATTTTATTGTGGATTTTGATATTGTTTGTTGTTTTTTCTGTGTCGTTATGTTGACATATCTAGATTCCGAATGAATGGTAATTACTACATTCTCAGCCAACAACAAAATGGCGTTGAATGCTTTCATTGGTGGACACTTTTTAGGCTTCGTACGTATTCTCATTCGTTTTATTCTATGCTTACACGAAAAACACAATGGCTCGATCGTGGATTTTTTCTCTCTAGCCCTTCGCTTTTTTTTTTTGCTTGGACATCCAACAGTTGGGGGGGGGGGGGGGGGGGGGGGGTCGGATCGTGACATCAGTTTTCAGTTAGGATTAAGGTAAACCTCGATCTTACACTTCGGTGTGAGATTTGCATTTTAAATTAACATTTAGATAACATATGATATAATGAAGTTTAAGCAAATAATATCATTCTTGTGCTGTGCTTCGTCTCCTCCTCTTGTCCCACCCCTCTCCTTCCTCCTCCTCCTCCTCCTCCTCCTCCTCCTCCTCCTCCTCCTCTCACATTTCTCTCCACATGTCCATCTGACCTCTCCTTTGCCTCACATTTTATATCTCTTCTTGCACAACTATGACTTGAAAGCAAAGTAATGTATAGATCGTAACACTCAAGCCTTTGAAAACAGAAACTTATTCCTCTCCTCTCACTATCTCCTTTCCAGGCGCCGATTTTTATCCTTTTTCCCTAGCAAATGTCTCTTTCTCTCTTGATATATTTGGGAACGCTTCCTTATTTTTCATTTACCACCTCCTCCCATTTCCCTTCCTGCTCTGAATTCCTTCATTCTTAATTCATTACCGACCCCCTGTGAGCCATAATTTATCTTTTTAAAAAAAGACCCAATGAAAACAAAAAAAGAAAAGGAAGAAAACACACACACACACACACACACACAAACACACAAACGAAACAAGACAGACAGAAACCAACCAAAAAAAAACAACCCCAAAACAAACAAACAAACAAACAAACAAAGCGTTGATCTCATAATGATCTAATAATATGACAATCATTAAGTTAAGATTGCAAGGGGCAGTCCCAGAAGTTTTTAAAAAGTAGAGAAAGTTAGCAGTGACCAGATTTGAGCTTTTGACACATAAGACGAAGTCACTTTGCCACATGGGTCATCATCATTTTGCCACATGGGTCATCATCACTTTGCCACATGGGACGACATCACTTTGCCACATGGGTCATCATCACTTTGCCACATGGGTCATCGTCATTTTGCCACATGGGTCATCATCACTTTGCCACATGGGTCATCATCATTTTGCTACATGGGTCATCATCATTTTGCCACATGGGTCTTCATCACTTTGCCACATGGGTCATCATCATTTTGCCACATGGGTCATCATCACTTTGCCACATGGGTCATGATCACTTTGCCACATGGGTCATCATCATTTTGCCACATGGGTCATGATCACTTTGCCACATGGGTCATGATCACTTTGCCACATGGGTCATGATCACTTTGCCACATGGGTCATCATCACTTTCCCACATGGGTCATCATCACTTTGCCACATGGGTCATCATCACTTTGCCACATGGAACGGCATCATTGTCTTTTTATATTATAAGTCAATGGCCGGCATCCTTCCCCTAGTCTTTGAGACAGAACAGTTTATATCAAAATAAGTCATCACAAAACAAAAACAAATTAAAAAAAAAATGTTCTGTGGGTTGGAGTTCCATAACAGTTGTAATTTTTTACTCGAGCCGTCTCGTATCATTCATTTTTTATGACTGTCAGTTTGGCACCATTTGAGATGATTTGCCAAAGAAATGTCAGAATAGCATTTTGATAGTCTTTCGTGATTTTCAAATTGAAAACACATGTCTATCTCAACAATTCATTTAATTTTGTTGATCAATACTTTTTAACTAACAAAAAAAAAAAAAAAATAAAAGATGAACCTGGTAAATGAAGACATTAACTTTTAATCGGTCTGATAATCCTGTTGCTGTTGCTGTCTATTGTATGTACTCTATTGATATTGCCGTGTGTCCCATATAATACCATCACTATACTTCTATCCCCACACGTTACAGGTAACGGAAATCTGTTATTAATGCATTCCTTCCTTTCTTCATCATTTACCCGTTAACCTTTTAGTGTCAAGAGACAACATTTTATGTCCTCCACATGTTTATCAGCGATGACTTCTAAACCATTTGTTTTGTTTGCTTTCTTTCCTTCCTGTTTTGTTATTTGCTCTACCGATACCTTCTTACGTCTTCCTTTCCAGTGGGTGTCACACACCGAGCATAGAGGGTGTTAGGCTTATAACCAGGAACTTAACTTCAATAAAAAATATTACGTGCAGGAGAATCCTGGAAAAGAAACTACCCCCCCCCCCCCAAATGTCAATTCTTTGCAGCCCTATGTGAACAGTCCTCATTATCTTTGTACTTTTAACAACAATTCATATCATAAGAAAACCTAGTCATTGTCATGTTATGCGCTATACAATTTTTTATCATCCTCACAAAGCGGGTTTTGAAGAGATAGAATCTCTGGGCCCGTCGATGGTTGAAAGTCAGAACTGAAAAATACAAGAAAGAATTTACCATACTTGGAATAGATATGAGTTCAGCTTTCAACACCATAATATGTAGAACCAAGTTGTTATCAATCCTTGACTCATCTTAGACAAAGATCACGTGAAGCTCATAAGATATCTGTTACCAAATATAACATTACAATTTGAATCCGGTAGAGAATTAGCAACAATATCAACCTCAATTGGACCCCTTCAAGGAGACAGTTTAAGTCCAATCCTGTATACGATGTACCTCGAATCGGCCATGATAGAACTAAGACCAAAATTACTATTAACAAACAGATTACACGTGAATTGATATACGCAGATGATGTAGACATAATCGTTAATGGTTTGGATTGTTCCAATTTAGAATTTTATAAATCAGTTTCCTAAATTAAAAAAAAAACAACAAAATGTACACTTTTATCTACACTTTTCTCAATATCGACAAGTATCGATTAAACGTCTAAAGTAGCAAGTACTTACTAAGTACCTTGAGTAATGATATGCACTAGCGACCATCCTTAGACACTTTTGTTGTTCTTTGAATCATTGATAATAATAATAACAATAATAGATAACGCATAACCATGACCAGGTATGTGCACTTCACAGTTACAAGAATGATAATCTAAAATATCACTAACATGCACACACACATACACACATACATACATACACACACATACACACACACACACACACACACACACACACACACACAAACAGAAACACTTTCAGTTATTACTCAACCCCCCCCCCCCCAAAAAAAAAAAAAAAAAAAAACAACAAAACAAAACAAAAAAATGCAAATAAATAAATAAATAAATAAATAAAACAAAACAAAACATCTATATCAAATGAATGTGAAACATTAACAGAGACTTTAAAACATGTTTTTGTAAAAAAAAATGTTTAACATCGCTTAACAACAAATATGACTACATTTAAAGCAAACACATCTCCCTGTCCTCTTCTTTCCAACACTGCCGTACTGTGGAAAAAAACCCATATTTTAAGATTTCGCCAGAAAACTCGTCTTTCAAATATCGATCGATTTAAATTACCCTCATCTTGGCAACAAAAATCTCAAACCTGGGACTTCGCCAAACTTTAAAATATGGGCTTTTTCAGAATACGGTAGAACAGACTGTTCAAGATCACTCGAGTCTCATTTCATTCACCAGAAAACCCACCGCAAACCTAAGACGTGAAAACCGGGATTATCGCATGACAA
Source organism: Berghia stephanieae (assembly GCF_034508935.2). Taxonomy (NCBI): domain Eukaryota; kingdom Metazoa; phylum Mollusca; class Gastropoda; order Nudibranchia; family Aeolidiidae; genus Berghia; species Berghia stephanieae. Next base: position 35,859,633 of record NC_088360.1, read on the forward strand.
CTTTCTTGACACAATGCATGGATCTCCAAACCATAAAATATTAGAGCCATGTCCACAAGGGGATTAACTCTCTCCTTACCAGCCACATTCAGGATTTTTCCCAATAGCTTCACACCCAACTAACACAAAACTATATTTTTTATCACTCAAACACAATAGTAGTTAGTCCATGTGATAAATAATTTCTTTAGCAAAACATGCTCTACAACACACTGTTCATTTTCTTTAAATTTTATGATGTACAAAAGAAATTTGAATAAGAAAAAATGTTGGTTGTATCGTAACGAATGTGACGATTTTCCTACAGTTGGTAAGGAGAGGGTTAATGTCCAGCATATTTTATTATCTTCCATGGAGATGGGACAAGCTGTGGTCGTCTAAAGATTTGTCTCTCATAATAAGACATCTTGTTTTCTTCCGGAAAACTCATTAATTTATATCCAGGCAAAGAAAACTACTCCAATGCCCTTAGAGCCCGGGTTTATTCGTGGCCTGACACTTCGCTAAAAATCAGGTCACAACGTGGGGAAGATTAAATTAACAATTAAATTAGAGCATTTGTGCAGAGCAATATCCACTAAACGTGCTCAAAGCGCTTTACAGAGCGCCTAGCTAACAGAAGCACCTAATATGTAGGATGAGACAAGACGCCTGTCAGGTGATAACAATATTTTTTTCTCCCACGCGGCCAAGTACTCATTTTACACCTGAGTACGGCGTGAGTATGTGAGTAGAGAGCCTTTTCTAAGGACTCAACTATGCGCCGCTCAGAGCGGGTCTCGAACCCTGGAACTCCCGGTCCGAAGGCGAGTCATACCACAAGACCACAGAGCCGCACGATCACCAAAAGAAAGTGTAAAGTGAGATGTCGTTAGTGTTGCTCGGCGTATCAAATGATCCCGTTTTATATTGGATAGACTATTAAAGCAACAACATCGTCCACTTTATTTTGGTGGTTGTGGCCTTGGGACTTAAATTTTTGGTCAATGTCGGGTTATGAGGTTACAAGGGCAAGTTTACATGATGATGATTAAAATGATTATAACGATGATCATCATCGATGACGATGATGATGATAATACTAATAATAATGATAATAACAATAATGGTCATTATGACGATGATGATAATGATGATGATGATGATGATGATGATGATGATGATGATGATGATGATGATGATGATGATGATGATGGTGATGATGATGATTTTCATGATGATGGTGGTGGTGGTGATGATGATGCTGATACTGATGATGATGATGATGGTGATGATGATGATGATGATGATGATGATGATGATGATGATAATCGTGATAATAATACTAACGATAAAGGTACTAATAATGAAAATATTGATAACAATAATAATGATGATAATATTGATGATAACACTGCCTCAGAATACGAGTTTGAGGAATGAAATAAGTACGCCTGTTTCCAGGGTATTTCGAATCTCTGTAGGTTTCATCCCAAAAAAACATACCAATCCTGGGTGGTATTAAAGAAATTCATGTTAAACAACTGTGCCTTTTACCTAACACCTAACATGCACATATTCTCGTACTATTTAAATATTATGTCAAAGTCACGGTTCGTCCATAGCAAAGAGAAAATTTGAAATATTCACACTGGTTGCTTTTGTCGATTGGATTGAAGCTGACATAGAATTATTATTATTATTATTATTATTATTATTATTATTATTATTATTATTATTATTATTATTATTATTATTATTATTATTGTTGTTGTTGTTGTTATTCTTCTTCTTCTTCTTCTTCTTCTTCTTCTTCTTCTTCTTCTTCTTCTTCTTCTTATTATTATTATTATCATCATCAACACCACCACCACCACCACCACCATCATCATCATCATCATCATCATCATCATCGTCATCATCATCATAATCATCATCATCATCATCATCATCTTCATCATCATCATCATCATCACAGTTGGAGCTTTAACCTCTTGGTGGATTTGAGTTGTATTCTTCAATCAATTTTAAAAATCTAACCGGAAACCGGCAGACATTATGACCAAAATGTATTACATACCTAGTTTATTACATAGAATAAAAGACTATCCATGTCCTGTCGTATCCTTTGTGACTGCCACGACTGCAATCAGGGTGTCATTGTCAACGACAATGTCAAAGTAATGCTTATGACATGACATTATCAACATCCAGTCGTTGAATGAGATTATAACGATTATCAGTAATTTGTGTCTCCCGTTGGTTCCTCTTTGGATAATTCAGATTTAGATTATAGTTGGCATTAACCAGTTAACTGCCGTACTCGGGAAAAACTCATATTTAAAAAGTTGGCCAGAAAATTGGTCCTTGAAATATCGATCGATTTAAATAACCCTCATCTTGACAAAAATTCTCAAACTAGATACTTCGCGGAGTACCGACGTTTGAGAGCTTTTGTAAAGATGAGGTCACTTAAATCGATCAGTATTTGAAGGACGAGTTTTAACTGAGTTGAAAACAAGGAACCTTCAAAATAGATCGAATGAATCAGTTGAGTGTCAGCACTGCGGCACCGAGTTAACAATGTATCATCGCATAGATATTTAGAGTGGACAAACGATCACAAACGGAATATAGAGTAAGGTACTGTATCACTAAAGCTTTCTTGTTTCATGCCTATGAATGTGTTTATCTTACTAGAAGTCAAGACCTCTCGACTATTTTAGTGGCCATTCAAATGTCCACGGAGCAATGGCCCATAAAGTGGTAATCCGAATGTCTAACGCGTACAACGTTACCCCCGTAATTGCTGTTCTAATCAAACACTATGTTCTACACTCAAGTGGTGAGAGCTTAAGACGGCTAAATTATAGTAGTCTGAAGTCGTGCTTTATGGTATAATATCTCAGCGTCGGATGATTCAATAGTAAATAAAGTTTTAATTCAACAAGTTAATTTAGAAAGAGAGAGAGAGAGAGAGAGAGAGAGAGAGAGAGAGAGAGAGAGAGAGAGAGAGAGAGAGAGAGAGAAAAGGTATATTAAATATTGAAGAGGAAACAGGCACTTATCTATATTAGCAGATATAACAAATATTGGCCATTGCCAGTGAAAAACAAAACTTAACAAAAATAAAGAAACAATAAAATAAGAAAAAAAAGAAATAACAACGATTACAAGATTAATCCTACAAAAAAAAAAAACAAAAAACAAAACAAAACAACAAAACAAACAAAAACAAAAACAAACTCCACCCCAGTTCCAAATAACAAAATAAATACATAAGTAAAATAGATCAAACCACACGTCGGGTCCCAAAACTCTAAATAGATCACTCGACTGACAAGCAAAGAGAATGATATCTGTTCTAGCGGCAGCCACATTTTGTCTAATCCTTCAGTCCTCTCAGTTGGGATTGGGTAGCTGGGTCTATAAGAGACGGAGGAGAGCATTTTGCAATATACTAGTGTCCTGTCTGGAGGCAGGCAACAATTGTTACTGTCCGTTAAAAGCTATAGAAACCGGATAATTCTGATTCCATATATCTTATACAGATTGAGACAATTAAGAGAGAATGCAATCCTTGAGTTTATCTGCCTGAACCTTTTGGCAATAGATTTTCTGAGACAACTTGAGTGCGAATTTTTGGCCATATTTTCCGTCTTTACGGACGAAGGCATTCCAGGTTGTGTCCATGGCAACGGACTCAATCACGACATTTCCAAAGTATATTCATTTTCATCCAAAATCTGTTATAAATATAAATATAAATAGGCTAGCACTATTCAGTATCTGATACTGAATAGTGGTTTTGCACTATTCAGTATCTGATACTGAATAGTGGTTTTGTACTATTCAGTATCTGACACTGAATAGTGGTTTTGCACTATAATAATACGGTGTTTTTTTTTCAGAAACCTGAAAAAGTTATGGGAAGAGGGCAGCTGTGGGAGTGAATATGGGACTCAGAGAAGTGTACACCAGTGGGGAGTGAACCTGGGACTGGGTTTCGGCGGGTTTCCAAATAAAAAGCAATTACTTTTTTACGAAACACGACGACACCTGGCAATATCCGACAAAGTTATGAGAGGTAGGCAGCAGCGCGTGTGTGTGTGTGTGTGTGTGTGTGTGTGTGTGTGTAGGGGGGTGGGGGGGGGGAGGAGAGGATGAACCTGAGATTCAGGGAAGTGTACACCAGTGGGGAGTGAACCTGGGACTCTGGGTTTTGTAAAAAAAGCAATAACAATAGGGGGGGGGGGGGGGATTACATTTTTACGAAACCCGACAATATGCGGCAAAGTTGTGGAAAATAGGCAAAGCGTGGGGGGTGAACCTGGGACTCAATGAAGTGTACACCAGTGGGGAGTGAACCTGAGACTATGGTTTTCGGCGGGCTTCAGCTAGTTTCATATAAAAGCAATTAATTTTTTACGAAACCCGACGAAACCTGGCAATATCCGAGAAAGTTATGGGTAGTAGGCAACAGTGATGGGGAGTGAACCTGAGATTCGGGGAAGTGTACACTAGTGGGGAGTGAACCTGGGACTGGGTTTCGGCGGGTTTTGAAAAAAAAGCAATTACTTTTTGTTTACAAAATGCACCAAATCCCAACAAAATGGGCAAAGTTATGGAAAGTAGGCAAATAATGGGAGTGAACCTGAGACTAAGGGAAGTGTACACCAGTAGGGAGTGAACCTGAGACTATGGTTTTCGGCGAGTTTCAGCGAGTTTCACATAAAAGAATTTACTTTTTTACGAAACCCGGCAATATCCGACAAAGTTATGGGAAGTAGGCAACAGTGGGGAGTGAACCTGAGACTCAGGGAAGTGTACACCAGTGGGGAGTAAACCTGAGACTTTGGATTTTGGTCGGGTTTCAGGGAGTTTCACATAAAAGCAATTACTTTTTTACGAAACCAGGCAATATCCGACAAAGTTATGGAAGTAGGCAACAGTGGGGAGTGAACCTGAGATTCATGAAAGTGTACACCAGTGGGGAGTGAACCTGAGATCTGGTTTTCGGCGGTTTTCAGCGAGTATCAATAAAAGAAATTACTTTTTTACGAAACCCGGCAATATCCAACAAAGTTATGGGAAGTAGGCAACAGTGGGGAGTGAACCTGAGATTCATGAAAGTGTACACCAGTGGGGAGTGAACCTGAGACTACTGGTTTTTGGGGTTTCAGCGAGTTTCACATAAAAGCAATTAATTTTTTACGAAACCATGCAATATCCGACAAAGTTGTGGTGGGAGTGAACCTGAGACTCAGGGAAGTGTACACCAGTGGGGAGTGAACCTGAGACTATGGTTTTCGAACGGTTTCAGGTAGTTTCATATAAAAGCAATTACTTTTTACGAAACCCGCAATATCAGACAAAGTTGTGGAAGTAGGCAACAGTGGGGAGTGAACCTGAGACTCAGGGAAGTGTACACCAGTGGGGAGTGAACCTGAGACTATGGTTTTTGGTGGTTTTCAGCGAGTTTCATATAAAAGCAATTACTTTTTTACGAAATCCAACTAAACCTGGCAATATCCGACAAAGTTATTGAAGTAGGCAACAGTGGGGGGTGATCTTGAGATTCAGGGAAGTACACTTGTGGGGAGTGAACCTGGGACTCTGGATTTTGTAAAAAAGCAATACCAAGGGGGAGGGGGAATTACTTTTTACGAAACCCGCCACAACCCGACAAAGTTATGGAAAGTAGGCAGCAGTGGGGATTGAATCTGGGATTTGGACACCGATGAGAATTGAACCTGGGACTGCGAGAGGCTGATACCAGTGGACAGTGAGCTCAGAATGTACTTTTATTTCGAAACCTACTGAAATTGTCAAAAGTTATTGGAAGGGGGCACCATTGGGCAATGAACCGGGATTCAGGGAAGTGCACACCGGTTGGGAGTGAACCTGGGACTGTGAGAAGAGGATATCAGTGGAAATGATCCTGGGACTATGGAAGATAGATACTAGTGGGAAATGAAGCCGGACTATGGGAGTTGGGTACCAGACGAGAATGAAGCAATTACTTTTTTACAAAACCCACCGAAAAACCATAGACTTAGGTTTCCTCCCCAATAGTCTACACTTCCCTGAGTCTCGGGTTCACTCCCCCACATTGCCTACTTTCTTTCCATAACTTTGTGGGATATTGTCGGGTTTCATAAAAAAGTAATTCACTCCCCAATGGTGTACACTTCCCTGAGTCCCAGGTTCACTCCCCACTGCTACCGACTTCCCATAACTTTGTCGGGGTTCGGCGTGTTTTGGCAGGTTTCGTAAAAAAAGAAACACCCCTAAAAATACCACCTGTATTCAGAAAATAGATGTCAATTGTAGTCTAATATTCAGTATATCTATTTAAATCATTATTATTATTATTATTATTATTATTATTATTATTATTATTATTATTATTATTATTATTATTATTATTATTATTATTATTATTATTATTATTATATTATTATTATTATTATTATTATTATTATTATTATTATTATTATTATTATTATTATTATTATCATCATTATTTATTATTATTATTATTATTATTATTATTATTATTATTATTATTATTATTATTATTATTATTATTATTATTATTATTATGTATTATTATTATCACGTAAATTTTAATATAATACGACAATTAATTCACGGAAGTACATCGCTCAATTATTAATGGCAGAAAGTCTGGCCA
>NC_088360.1:35873808-35901308 GCF_034508935.2 Berghia stephanieae
ATTAGATATTAAATAATTTGAAATAATGATGATATACTCAAAATTGTCAAATTAACAATAAAAGTTATTTATATTATGTATGAAAGGTTCACAGAACATTTAAAGTTGTTGTTTTTTTTTTGTTTTTTTTTTTAAAGCCTTTTAGCTCTTAAACGATACATACGGTGCGATACGAAATAATCGACCGTTTCAATAACAACAAAGCCTCCAGTAAAGATTATATTCAAGTAGAACTCATTAAAAATGGCACAGAGAGCCTCATGCAAAAGGACAGCTGACCTTTTTAATCTAATATTCTTTGGCAAATACCAAAATATTGACACTTATATATAGGTCATTTCTTCTACTGACACCGAGATCAGGAAATGTTAAAGGGCTAATAAACAACCTATATAATATATTCCCTCTCAGAGCACAACAGTGGATACCAACCGGAAGATCTTTTTGATATTGGCACTTTCTAGTTAGGTTATAAAACTGTCACTTTTTTTTATTTTACTTTTTTTTTATTGGGGGGGGGGGGGGGGGGGGGGCTGAGGGGGGGGGGGGGTTGAGGTCGAAATATAGACAACAATAGGTTTCATGAAAACCAAAAGATTAGAATTGATAACCCCATCACCAGGCCTGCATTCTGGCGTGGAAATCACCAACGAAGTGCTTATTCGCAGTAGTACTGCGAATAGTGATTTCTCGGTGAAATCACTATTCGCAGTAGTAGAAGCGCTCTCCCGTTTCCGAAAATTAATCTTTGTTCCCTCACTGAACAACAAGAAGGTATTTTCTGTTCAAAATTGCCTATTGTCGAATGGCTTGAAGTTGAATTAGAGTGTGTTAGTTTGAGAAGGAAAGAAAAGGAGAGATGATTGAAACATTTTGTGTGACTGAGAATAGAGATTTTGAACGGTTCGACTTTTCCTTCAAGTCTGATACTAGACAAGATCGTGTTTTGTTTTGTTTTTGTTAGCCCAATCCAATCCATGAAATGTTCCCTGTACCCACCTCTTCGCTTGATCATTCGTTCACATCTTGAAAACTATCAGCTCATCTGTCCGATTACTTTAATGAGAATAGCTACGTCCCCGTTTATTGTTTTATTTAGTTAGTTAAATATATTTTATAAAGGTTCCAGGAATATCTCTCTCTCTCTCTCTCTCTCTCTCTCTCTCTATCTATCTATCTATCTATCTATTTATCTATATATCTTTCTCTCTCTCTCTCTCTCTCTCTCTCTCTCTCTCACACACACACACACACACACACACAAACACACACTCTCGCCGTTGCCCATGACTCAGATCTCAGTGCTCCTGCAAATAATAGAAGTTACCATCAATAAACTATCTCTACTACTAAAGCCACCACCACATCATCATTACTACCACAGCAACCTCCACATCGTCATCAAAACCTCAAAACCACTAGCTTCACATCATCATCCTCCTGCTTGTCATCATCGCTGCCACCGCCACTACTACAATCACAACAATCAAATCATCATTATTACAACCATTACCTCAGCTACTTCCACATGGTTTTCAGAACTACAGCAACCGCCACCACCATTACATCATCATCATTATCCTTATAGTCATCATCACTACATCATCAACACCACCGCTATAATCACAACCACCACATCAATACCACCATCACTACGCAACAACAGACACATCGTCGTCGTCAACGAGACGCAAAATAATAATAATAATAATAATAATAATAATAATAATAATAATGATGATGATAATGATGATGATGATGATGATGATGATGATGATGATGATGATGATGATGAATAACAGAAAAGAACCCCCCCCCCCCCCCCCAATCGTAGACGTGCTATCGAAATAAAATAGCAATGTACTCATCTCGCCTCGCCTAAATTAATTAGAAAATGCCCACAATGCGTATCTCCCCCCCCCCCCCCCCCCCCCCCCTTCCTTGGTCAAATTTCTATGGATTTGTCAAATTGCGCCCCCCCCCCCGCCCTCTTCCTTGGTCAAATTACGCACCCCCCCCCTATCCCCACCCCTTTTTCTATAAGATACATAAGAGTAAGTTTATATCAACTTTCAAATACTTAATTGAAATCAGACTTCTTCGAATCAGATAAATATTTTTGATTAGTTTGGGTTGATCTTAACCGCGTTTTATGAAATACTGTTTTTATTTTATTTTATTTTTTTGGGGGGGGGGGGGGCAGAATGCGGAAAGGACAGTTACTATTTATATTTTTTTTAAAAACAACAATTTCCAAGGGCTGACTGTCAATGTCCTTGAATAGTGATTCGAACTCGATGACCTTATCTTAAGGTCAACGCGAACGGGACGCACCACCCTCCAGCAACATACGTCGCATATGAATTGTCCGTATTGTAAAGTATGTAAGTGTGATTGTAATATGTACGAATCTGTTATAGTAAGGAAGACATAACTTTATTGCCGCACGCTGTAATAAACAAAACACGTATTTAAAATTTGGCCAGAAATTTCGTCTTTCAAAATTATCGAATTATTAAAACGTCCCTCATCTTATCAAAAACTCTCAAACCCAGAACTTCACGGAATCTCCACGTTGGAGAGTTTTTGACAAATTTATGTCATTTTAATCGATCCATATGTAAAGGACGAATTTTCTGGCCAAAATTGTAAATCCATGTTTGTTTTTTTTTCCCCGAGTACGGCGGTATAGCACCGATGGACACTTTTACCTAGTGACCGTGGGAACAGCCAGAGGGGAAGGATGTAAAAATGATATTATTTTTTGTAGCTATCTCTACTCTCGTCCTCCCTACCATTTGTTACCGTAGCATTGACACAAGTGATAAATTGTGGTACTTTTCGGTGTGCTGTACATTCATTAAGTCCATTAGCTCCGTGAAGCACGATGCCAGGTTCCTAATGATTCATAATTAATTGCTTGCCATATCTATCTTGAAATTCCAGATTACCAGATGTCAAATGCAAGGCCAGAGCACGCAGACTAATTTGTGTCTTGCCAATATCAGTAAGCTGGAACAGTAAAATAGAACATAACAGGCCTCTGTCGACGTGCAATATTTCCAGGTCTGATAATCGGACGCAATTGGATTCAATAGTCTGATGTCACGTCGCCCATTAACGGCGGTCATCGTGGTTCTAAGCAAAGAAAATTGGTACTTTTTATTCTTCATGCTGCCTAGAACTTTTCATATGTCTTGTGATCAGAATGTGTAAAAGTCAAAACATGATCAGATTTATAATGTTTTTTTCCCCTCAGGATACGCTTTTATGCTCGTCGGAGAAATATTTCATAAGGGCGTCCGACATTGTTCCGATAGTTTAGAGCCAGTTACTAAGTTACCATGCGTCATTACGAGGGAAATGACGTTACGACTGTTGAAGCGTAACATTGTTGTAATGGAGAATATTTTGCGTTGGTTTGAGAGCATATTACAAGAATGAGGCCATAACAATTTGGGTTATCAGACCTGTACATAAGTACATCTATACATGGAACTTCAGATTTATTCATTCACTTATTTGCCGTTTTTATTTATCGATTAAATCATTTAGTATTTATTTTACTCATCTCATAAGATTACTACTTCTCGTAATAATAGCGTTCGTTTTCGTTATTCGCAGTTAGTACTGCAAATAGTAGATATCATTCATTTAAGTCCAACTGGAAAGATATCGGGAATAACCATGAGCTAGCCTTTTGGATCCTATAAAATGAGAAATAGAAGCTGTTTTTTTTTCTAAAGTCCAGAAAAATAAATGAAAAGGCCTGGGGTAGGACTCAAACCTGAATCCTCTGAGTGTTAGTGAAACGCCAAAATTTCCCCTGCCCCATCACTTCACCACTACCACAACCACCTTTGTCGGGAACCACAAACAACCCCTGACTATAAACTAATGCAGTGGAACACGGATATAACAAAGTCACTGCGGATTTCATTGAATCTGAGCTTTCGTTATTTCGGGGATGTGCTTTATAGTAGAGTTTTCAAGGAAAAGTAATACCATACTGGCACGAAAATATGACAGTTACAAGATTTACACATACAGTGGTACACACCTTATGTAAAAAGTCTGAGCATGGTTGCACATCATATGATTTTATTTCTTTACGTATGTATTATGCACTTTAAGTTGTAGACCAGTGATTATTGACGAAATCACTTTGATCATGGCTTTGTAAAATGATTTATTGGGATTCTTTTTCAAATACATCTAAATCATAATCATCAATTCACTGTCGTTCGTTGACTTCTTTCTCCCTATATTTCCTAGATTACTTGGTTTTGCCCTGGCCTTGGCGGAGTCCTTGGCCGGAGTCCTTGGCAAGGGGGTGGTTGAAGAATCAGAAGAGGAAAGTATGACTTTTGGAAGATGACTTTTTTCCCTCCCAATCATCTCTCTATTGTGTACCGTTATAATTTTTGTTTTGAATATAATTTGTAAACATTTGAGTGTATTCCTCACAGTCGAATCCTGTTCCTATCTCTGGACCCGACTTTTAGATTATCTCAACCTAAGTACACGGATAGCTTGATCTGGAATCTAATCCTGTTCCCTATTTGAATCAGTCCCATGTGTATTAAATTTTCATGAGGGCCTTTCTGTATAAATATAAGATTAGCTAATACATCTTCTTTCTATTTACTCTAATGCTGGTATAACCTACATGAAATGTGTTGCAATAGACGTAAAATACTATTTTAAAAAATATTGGATGCCATAAATAAACTATGTTTGTAAATGATGAAAAAAATAAGGAATTTTCATCTCATTTAATTTTCGTCTCTGTCGGAAAAATGTGTAATATCGTCTAACAGGCGTCATGTCTCGTTCTACATGTGACGTGCTGCTGTTGGCTAGGGACCCTTTGTAAAGCGCTTTGAGCACCTTTAATGAAGATTACGCCATATAAAAAAAAACCCATCAAAAGTCAAAAGCCCAAGTCTTCGTTGGATCTTTGTTTTCATTAAACTAGATCTGCCTTCTCTGGCCCATTGAGCTTAAAATAGAAATGGTTAAATCCAAGTTCATTACATGCGTGCTGCACTGCACTGTTCAAACGCTTTAATTTCTACTGCGGTGTGCGTGGTCTAATTAAAGCTTCCGTTTCTTCAGCATCATTTATATTCAAAGGCACGCCTTCGTTTGTCAAGTACGATGCAATGCAAGGTGTCGACATGACTTCCTGTGTATAGATAGAACGAAATTGACGTCACTCAGCTCTTCGTTATTGTATTTAGCCAGCCATTTTTCTGAGTAGTTCTCACTAAATTGTATTAATCAAACTATAAACGTTAAAGTTTTCACATTAGTTTGTGTGTTGGTACGTTAGACGTCTACATCCGGCTAGCGAATGTTATGATTTATATTTTTTTTATGATAGACGCACAACATTAATAAGTAAATGTACTTTCTGCCCCCGTCCTTTTCTCTGAAAAATATTTCTGATGCCTTTTGGCGAAATAATATAATTTCACAAATTAGATATGGATCCCTCTTATGCACAAAATAATCTATATACAATGATTGTGATCACGACCACATCCAGCCAATTTTAAATATAATAATATGTCAACAATAATGACAATAACAATACTACTACTTGTAATTTGTGGTTCAGGGAATAAGAGCAATAGATATCATCCAAGAGGAAATAGTTTTCTATGCATTCATTAGACTGATTCGGTACAGAGCTAGGGTGTATCTACTTAATCTATTGGGAGACTTTGGGCACGAGACGAGCTATCTGCTTGTCAATCATTTGTAATAGTAAATAAATCTATTTATGGTACGCCAATGAACGTTAATAACATTGACAAAGATCCACAGCTCGTCAAAAATAATATCATAAACTCATTGCAGAAAGTTTTAAAAATGTCAGGGTTGTTAATGTTTCCAAACCAAGTTATAAATCGCATGGGAGGTAATCTTATTTTGCGAACTGACAAGGGACATAACTGTTATCAAACCAGAAGTAATCCGGTCTAGACTGTGTAATGATCAGGGTTAGGCCATGGGAGGCGATAAAATGGCTCTTACAGGATTATTACAGTTGTGTGTTTGCAGAGATGTCACATTTTATGGTGGTTGAGTTAGCAAAAATACAAACATAATTACGATCAATCCACAGGACGATCCATCAACAGGATCTGGTTTTGTTACACTTTGGTAACGTTGGAAATGTTTATAGAAAAATGGGCCTACGTTAGCATCTGGATAACTGAACCTCTAAATGAAATACAGTTTGTCGTAAAACTAAGAATTTCATGTTAATTTTTGTCTTTTTATCGTTAGAAGTGGGAGGGACTAGTGGCCAAGCGTGCGAAAAAAGTGAACAAAGTTTGAACTTTTCCGAAAAGTGAACTATCTTAAATGTGTATTTTGATCAATCTTGAACAATATGGATATTGGCTTCATGCTATATCTAAGGAATTTATATATTAAGAAGCTTAAGAGCATTGACAGACAAAGATTTACGTAACTTATTTGGTCTCTTTTAGCTCATTAGCAACCATTTCATCACCAACATTGTATTAAGATTTTAACTGACAACAAACGCCAAAGGAATATTTGCTGCACGATTATAATATACCTCTTGTTGTCAATGGAAACGTTTACTAAGACCCCCCCCCCTCCAAAATCCCATGAAAGTATCTGGTTTACGCCTACCTCCAGTATAATATGAAGTAAGTATTTTCTGGCTATAATGAAGGAAAAAAAAGGTTCTTTGTCTTTGAACGACATGACAAGTTTCCCACGCAATCGCACTCGGTCAAGTTGCGAATACATTTTTTTTGTTTTTTTTTTTTTGTTGGGGTTTCATTTTGTTATAAGGACATAACGCAACTGAGTTTGACTTTAATGAGGCTTTATATTAGCTGATTATGTATTCCTCTCTTTGCAAGTCTTTTAGGACTGATACACATACAGTTCAAGCGTACAAACAACGCTTTGTCTCAGGCTCAATATAAGTTGTTTTTTTAAATGTAGGCCGGGGATTTGTCCAACTCTTGTTTTTACCAGTCTAAGAAATACGTTTCCATTTTCCCTTTCAAGAATCAGTAAAAAATCCTTAATCATTTACTAAACAAATCCATCAATTAATCAATGTGATGAAATTTGATTCCAACTTTGCTGCAAAGTTTGCTTACAATTTAAATAGCTAATGCTTTTAAGGTAAATATTATGCATTTTCCTATCCGCAATTTGATGGAAACTGTGGTCTAGTTGCATGGTACTCGGCTTGTTGCGAGTTTGAGTCTCGTTGTGGACAGCACTAAGTTAAGTCCTTGGTTAAGACTCTTTTCTTACATTTTCTCCCTGTCATGATATTGTTTACTGTTTAGAGATAGTTCTATTTGTCACTTAATGTTTGTAATTGACCTGTGTCTGTACTGTATTGTCTAACTCTTTGTGTTTTAATTTCTTTCCAGATCATGTCGATTTAAATGTTGAATAAAGCCTATATTTTGCATGGCAATCATTCGAATTACTTTCTGCTTCACAACAATTTATTCAACATTTAACATGGAACGATTCCTTCGACCTGAGCGGTTCAGCGCTGAACCCAATACGCCTGATGCATCAAAGCAATGGAATCACTGGCTCTGTACATTTAACAACTTTCTCTCTTCGTTACCCGAACAGGCGACTGACAACAAACTCAATCTGCTCGTCAATTTCGTCGATCCTGTCGTCTACGAACATATTGCTGATTGTACTACATTCGATTCAGCTGTTGACGTTCTGAAGAACATATACGTGAAACCAAAAAACGAAATATTCGCGAGACACGTCTTGGCTACTACAAAGCAAGAACCAGATCAATCCCTCGATCAGTTCCTTCAAAAGTTGAAGAGACTTGCCAAAGAATGTGATTTTAAAGCTGTTACTGCTGATAAGAACAGGGATGACTTTATCCGAGATGCTTTCATCTGTGGTCTCTCTTCTAATCAGATCAGGCAGCGACTCCTCGAGAATAAGACAATCGAACTTATGGCCGCTTATGAACAGGCTCGATCCTTGGAGATGGCTGAAAAACACTCTCAGAACTACAGCACACCAACTACTGTGCCATGTGGCAGCACTGCTCCTCCGCCATCTGAAAAGGAACTTGACTCATTCAATGCTTCAGTCACGAACTCTAAATGCTTTTTCTGCGGATACCAACGACATCCTCGATCAAAATGCCCTGCTAGAGAGGCGCTGTGTAAAAGTTGTGGAAAAAAAGGGCATTTTCAAAAGGTATGCCAGTCAAAAAGTAAAAACGAATATGCATCTGCGGCAGACCCGAATACACTTAGTTCGGCCTTTTCAGCCGCGGCTCCCGCTAGTCTCTACAGAGCTGTTATTGACGTGAAATTGTTTAACAAGCCCGTTAAAGCGTTGATAGACACCGGAAGCTCAGAGAGTTTCATTTCAACAGAGATCGCACAAAGTCTCCAATTGAAGATTTTCAAATCAAAGAAAGAAATCTCCATGGCGTCTACTAATCTTTCCAGTACAACCAAGGGTCATTGTTTTGTCTCTTTGGAATACCAGGGACGTTTCTATGAGAGTGTGAAATTTTCCATCCTGTCAGGGTTGTGTTCGGACTTGATTTTAGGCCATGACTTTCTTGAACAGCATGATGGAGTTCAAATATCCTTCAAAGGATCAAAGCCTACTTTCTCCGTTTGTAGTCTCACTGCTGCAAAAATCGAACCTGTTTCTCTTTTCAAGAATCTCCTTCCAGAAGTCAGACCTATTGCAACAAAATCAAGACGATTTTCATTACCAGACAAACAATTATTGACTCTGAGGTTAAGAAACTTCTTGACGAGGATGTGATCGAACCATCTGATTCTCCATGGCGAGCGCAGGTATTGGTGACAACTAACGAACGACACAAGAAACGCATGGTTGTGGACTATAGTCAGACCATCAATCGCTTCACTCTACTCGATGCATATCCACTTCCAAACATTAATGAAATGATTGAAACAATTTCAAACTACAGTGTCTATAGCACCCTCGATTTGCAAAGTGCTTACCACCAGATCCCAATAAAAGACGAGGAGAAACTGTATACGGCTTTTGAGGCCAGTGGAAATCTCTACCAATTCAAGCGAATTCCCTTTGGAGTCACTAACGGAGTGGCTTGCTTTCAGCGCATCATTGATTCCATTATTCGAGATGAGAAACTGAGTGACACATTTGCTTACTTAGACAATGTGACAATCTGTGGCAGAAATCAGCAAGAGCATGATGAAAACCTTGTGAAATTTCTCAGGTGTGCCAAAGAACATAATATAACATTCAATGAAAGTAAGACTATCCAGTCTGTTAGACAAATCAAGTTACTTGGATTTCAAGTGTCCAAAGGTTGCATTCCCTCAGACCCTGACCGATTACGGCCACTGAGAGAACTTTCAGATCCTCACAATATCAAATCTCAACAGAGAGTGATTGGAATGTTTGCATACTACTCATCCTGGATACCTCATTTCTCGGATAAAATACACCCACTGGTCCAAAATACCACCTTTCCATTGTCAGGAAAAGCCAAGGACTCGTTTGATCTTTTGAAAAAGGAGATTGAAAACGCTGCTGTCGTGACAATTGACCACAACGCTCCTCTAGTTGTAGAAACCGACGCTTCTGAAATTGCAATCGCAGCAACACTAAATCAAGGTGGACGTCCTGTGGCTTTCTTTTCAAGAACTCTGAACCACAGTGAAAAGAAGCATTCTTCTGTTGAAAAAGAGGCTTACGCTATTGTGGAAGCCCTTCGAAAGTGGAGGCACTATCTTCTTGGAAAGCATTTCAAACTTGTGACAGATCAGAAAAGCGTTGCCTTTATGTACGGAAATTCTGCAAAAGGAAAATTCAAAAATGATAAAATCCAAAGATGGAAGATTGAACTGTCAAGCTACAGTTATGACGTTGTGTATCGACCTGGAAAACAATGTAGCGGCTGACGCATTTTCAAGGGAGTTCTGCTCATCTACTGGTTCAGATTTAGAAACTTTAAAAAGCCTTACGACTCACTCTGCCACCCTGGAATTGCAAGGATGAACCATTTTGTCAGGTCAAAGAATCTCCCATATTCCGTGGATGAAATACAAACAATCTGCAACAACTGTAGGGTTTGTCGTGAGCTAAAACCTTCATTCTACAAACCGCAGAACCTCAAAGTGGTCAAAGCAACTCAACCACTCGAGCGTTTGAGTGTGGATTTCAAGGGTCCCTTGCCGTCATCGTCCAAAAATCGGTATCTCCTAACAGTTATTGATGAATACTCTCGCTTCCCTTTTGCGTTCCCATGCTCTGATATGAGCTCATCAACTATCATCAAGTGCTTGTGTCAATTGTTCTCATTGTTTGGAATGCCTATTTCAATACATTCTGACAGAGGTGCTAACTTCATGTCAAGTGAGCTTCAAGATTTCTTGTGCAAAAAGGGTATCGCCTCAAGCCGAACGACCCCATACAATCCACGGGGAAATGGACAGGTAGAACGTCTGAATGGAACCCTTTGGAAAACTATCACGTTAGCTCTGAAATCACGTGGTTTGAATGTTAGTCAATGGGAGCCAGTGCTTCTTGACTCTCTCCATTCAATAAGATCACTCTTATGCACTGCGACAAATCATGAACGAATCTTCCGCTACAATAGAAAGTCAAGCACTGGTACAACACTTCCTAGCTGGCTGACTACTCCAGGAACTGTTTTGATGAGGCGTCATGTAAGAGCCTCTAAATACGAACCATTGGTGGACGAAGTGGAACTGTTGGACGCTAATCCGCTCTATGCCTACGTCCGACTTCCTGATGGTAAAGAAACTACTGTGGCTTTGCGTCACTTAGCCCCTGCTGGTGAAATGACTACTGCCCAACCCTCCAATGAAGAATCACCCATGGCGTTTGACAACACGAGCGTAACTCCACATTTTCAACCTGTTCAAAAGAATGTGGAAACGATATTTTACCTGAAACTGTTCTAGAACAGCTTGATGTACAAACTGTGGAAGCGGGTGTAGTGCAAAAATCTGCCTTGGACGAACCATCAGTCTCTGATCCTAACAATTCTTATGAGCTTTCTACTCAAAACGAATCCCGTTCAAACTCCAGAACGAGTGGCTTCATTCGGACGAGACCATACAGTTTACGAAATAGAGAAGCATAATTTGAAATCTCTTGCCACATGCAAGGGGGGAAGAATGTCATGATATTGTTTACTGTTTAGAGATAGTTCTATTTGTCACTTAATGTTTGTAATTGATCTGTGTCTGTACTGTATTGTCTAACTCTTTGTGTTTTAATTTCTTTCCAGATCATGTCGATTTAAATGTTGAATAAAGCCTATATTTTGCATGGCAATCATTCGAATTACTTTCTAGCTTCACAACACTCCCTATCCTCCTTTAGTACCTTGATTGTAATATTATTGTGCCCCTGTCAAAAACGAAATCTCATAGCACCTTACTCTTGTTATGTCTCCTTCTAAGTTAAGTGCTGAGTTGACTTGGGACCTCCTGTGACGCGCTTTTAGCTCATTAAGAAAATATTGCGCTACATAAAAACTCACGTTCTCAAAAATATAGACCGTAAGTAAGAGGCCAAAGAATTGACTCTCAGGTCTATAAAAGCGAAATTATGTTTATATTATGTTATAGCGAGAGATCGGGAGGAAACCTCCCTATATCTATGTAATTGCGGCAGGGTGCTTGACATGTTTGACATTGTTATGTGCTTTTTGTTTTGTAAGTCTGTTCGTGATAGCCTTTGTTTGAATGCAATCAAACTCTGACATTATAAGAAGGTCCCCTGAGTGTTGGTTCCAATTTGTTTCATATTTACAATGCACAAAAACAATAGGGAGCCCTAATCCTAATAACATATCTTGTTTGAGTT
Source organism: Berghia stephanieae (assembly GCF_034508935.2). Lineage (NCBI taxonomy): Eukaryota > Metazoa > Mollusca > Gastropoda > Nudibranchia > Aeolidiidae > Berghia > Berghia stephanieae. The sequence continues at coordinate 35,885,707 of NC_088360.1, forward strand.
GTGACATATGTGTGTGTGCTTTGAGTCTAAATACGCACGGTATTACTTTCTTGGTTGATGTTTATTTTGATATCGTGTTGGTTTTTTGCCCTTAATATTATTAAATGAGAATTCCCCGATCGTCTTGTGGCTGTGATGCAGACACCAAGGCAATGATAATGCCAACCAGAAGATTTTGTGAATATGATATGATATTTTATACCATATTATGATATGGTTATGGTATGCTATTATATATGAAATGAAGTTTAATGTCAAATAGGCGAAAGAAAACCCTTAGAAAACTACTTATAGATAGTATGCGCTTGGCTAAGAAACTCATAACATTGCCATCCGAAAGTATAACGAACCAACACACAAAACTATGTGTAATCTTAAACGTTTATAGTCTGGTTAATACAGTTTAGTGAGAATCACTCACAAACGCGGATGGCAAAATACAATAACAAAGGCTTGAGTGACGTCATCTTCGTTCTATCTATAGCAGTGCATACGACCAAATTGATTCTAATTATATCTCACGGTAAGGGTTAAATCGTGCACCAAAATATGTGTTGCTCTAAAGTTAGAAAATGTTGGAGCAAAATAAAACTGCCAGATTTAGTAAGGCAAACCAGCAGGTATTCGCCTCTCTCAAACAAATTTGGAGAGCAACGGAATTATATTCCAGCAAGATTTTTTAATAGTAATGCCTTGTGCGTTTTGCTCTACTGACCTTAGAAAGTATCATCCAGAAACTTGAGGTAGTCTAAACGATTTACGTTGAATCTTCAAGATCTTCTTTCCGAATACGATTTCAAATGAGGACATGAGAGCTAGAAGATGGCAATGGTCGGGGAATGTCTGCGATGGACACCCCAAGGAAAGAAGAAGCGAGGCCACCACAAAGGGGACCTGGAGACGTACCACGGATAGAGACCTAAAGCAAAGAGGCCTGTTCCTCGAAGTAGCTCCAAGAATAGCAACTGACAGGACCAAGTGAAAAATCCCTTGCGTGGCAGGCCCGGAAAGGATTGAGTGAGTGATTGAGTGAGAATTGAACTAAAAACTGTGCTGGATTAAACTAGTTGTGTCCCACCATGTCCCTTTGATAATATTATCATCTAGAAAAAAAAATTGGAAAAAGAAAATTATGTTTATATAAATGATACAAATAGGAATTTATTCTAACTCGAATTTTAAGGGCTTAGCTTAAAATCAAATTTGAAGCATCAGGGTCAATTCGACATACGTAATACCGTTTTGACATGATTGGTCACAATTGTGCCAAGCAACAAAACTGTATTAGGTGAACAGGAAGAAATCACCGTTATCCTTGCTTTTATACAATTTGATCATCTCAAATCAATGCTCCACATAATTGATAATTGGGTGAGTTGTTTCACGTTACCGTAATTCAGATTGCTTTTTTTTTTTTTGGTGTAATCCTCATCCCCCCCCCCCACCACCACCACCAAGTGAGATTTGTTTTACACATCACAATATTAATTAAATATGCTCAACGCTCTTTATAAGTATCATCATCGCTGTTAGAGTCCAGAGGCTCATTTAATAGCCGAACAATGTGATACAATACGGTAAATGGCCATACCCAAGGACACAATTTTGAATGACCAATAATTGCTGGATTCGAATCTGCGACCTATAGGTGCCCAAGACAAGTGACATACCAGTATACCACAAAGCAGCACATGACACAAAACCAGCGGTTTAAGATATAAATGCAAAAACTAATAATTCACTCTACGGAAAAGAACACTGTGCTGTTAAGAAGGTCGCACAATACCTTTATTTTAATTCTATCTTACTTTCCAATTTATAAAAGAAAAATCAGACATTCGCAGACTGAAATAATATGGTGACATATTAACAAGTTAACTGCCGTTCTCTGGAAAAAACTCTTATTAAAAAATTTGGCCAGAAAACTCGTCATTCAAATATCGATCCATTTAAATGACCCTTATCTTGGCAAAACCTCTAAAATTTGGGTCATTTAAATCGATCGATATTTGAAGGACGAGCTTTCTGGCCAAGTTTATTAATACGAGTTTTTCCAGAGTACGAGAGTTAACTGGTAAAATTAAAAGTCAGACATAGCCGAGAATGACGATCACAATGCTGACCTCGTCTCGCAAAATAGCGTGTGCTACAAATATCAATGAATTACGCTTAACCGTTTCCTTGTCACAAAGTCTCAAATCTGAGAATCAGGTTTACTCATTTTTGACAGGATGGTAAATAAAAGTTGTTTTTTTTTTTTTGGTTTTGTTTTTTTTTTTTTTTACAAAATGAAAAAAAAATTGTATCTAGGGTACACATAAAATGCTCAATGCGACCGCTCAATTGCTACACCCCACGTATGTAAGCCATGTGTAACCTTTCAAACTGGGTCGCAAGTATGAGTTTTTGTTTTGTTGCGTGACAGAAATCTGGCGAAATCGGTCACCGCTTACTATTTTATTGGTATTCTTTGATACACGAATTGAGAAGCCTGGAAAGATAAACAATACAAAGTCGCGACAAAAATACCTACCCATGGCATCGCTGTATCGCACAATAATATAATATCATTTTTCTTGTAGTCAAAGCACAATTGAGGGACGAGACAATCAACTTTCTTATGCAGGTTTCAGACAGAGAAAGATGCTCGCCGTGCGCCATACGTCGCTCGTCACCCGTGAACACGTTTATGTTAATTAAGGAATCAGAAGTTTGTTAAACAGCCAAGTTATATTGTACACGTCGTTTGACACGGTATAAGTAACTGAAAATCCCGTCACATACAAAAAAAAAGTCACTCGTCATTCGTTGCTCATTGTAGAAGGAATGAAGTTGACGACATTCAGCTCTTTTGTATTGTTTTTAGACAGCTATTTTGGCGATTACTTCTCACTAAATTATATCAATCAGACTCTAAGCGTTCAATGTTACGTTTTGTGTTGGTATGTTTTATCCGGCTGACGGATGTTGTTTGTATTTTACCTAAACGCATATTATCAATTTGGCGATGTGTCGGCTTTCACTATTAAATTGTAGAACGCCATGTAATTTGATCAAAACCTTGTGAAAAGTGCTCATGACGGACGATTTTTTGTTTAGCAGGCATGTATGTCTGTGTGACAAGAACTTTAACATATTATATGCCATATACCTTTTCACCATGTTACAAACTGCATTTAATTATTATAACGGTATGTCGTATTTTGAAAAGACACGTTTTTAAAAATTTGGCCAGAAAACTCGTCCTTCAAATATTGATCGATTTAAATGACCCTCATCTTGCCAACAACTCTCAAACCTGGGACCTTGACCAAATTTTAAATACCTGTCTTTCAGGGGTACGCAGTTAATTGGTTAAGGTGGCGAAGGAAATGAACAAAAACAGGAAGTGGTGAGAAAAATAGGGAATGGCGTACCGCGACGAATTCTCTCAATCTGAGACAACCTCAGGTGTAAGTTAGATGTATTTGAACAAAGTTTAACGTGGTATGACCTCCGAATTCTAACACATTCTCGGATAGGAAGTTGAAAATATAATGTTCCGCGAAGGCTTACTTCAAAGCGTCTAAACATGGGTTCGGACCTGGGACCTCCAACAGGACTCGAACTAAGCCCGCAGTCATACTACAAGCAGACCTGCCTATTTGAAAATAAAAATTCGTAACTTTTAGGAGATAAAAATTGTAGTAACTTTAAAAATCAAACAATTTACCTTCATAAATATTAAATATCACTCCAAATTCCATAAAATGATGAAGTCTGTCATCGACTTTTATCTTGAATAAGTTTTCCTGACATTGAGATGTTCCATAAGTTCTGAAATTGGAGCCGGACATTCGTAATTCTACGAATTTTTCGTAATAGTAGTCAGGTCTGATTACAAGACTACAAAGCCGCTCTGCATACTATTTATAATCAGTCAGAACTGATCGACTTTCTAGCTGGTAAAAAAAACTGTAACGTGACCGGCATTCTATCGAATTACTTCCAATAATTTCAACAGTCGTATCCGGTGGCCGATACGTACTTTGCTATTTTGACATGGATATAATGGTGAGAGTATGGAATCGGAACCCGTGAGAAACGATTTTATTCAGACAAATGACAGTTCAATGCGACGGCTTGCAAAATTTGTGTTTCTTTAGACACCTTTCCCACATACTGTTGTACTCTGTATATTTTTTTTAAACATCAAAAACAAACAAAACAAAACAAAATTAAAAATAAAAACACACACAAAAAGAACACATAAAAAAAACAACAAAAAAAAACAACAAAAAAACAACAACAAAAAAAACCAAACCAAATAACAATAAAAAAAATAAAAATAAATAACAACACATATTAACAAAAATTTGGCCATACAATTTGCCCTTCATATATCGATCGATTAAGATAATAAAGAAATGACTTCCTTGAAGTCCCAGGTTTGGGAGTTGTCGACCAAATGAAGGTCATTTTAATCGATTATTAGTTGAAGGACGAATTTTCTGGTCAACAGTTTTGTGGGTCTTTTTTTTCTTTTCTCGAGTAGGATAGCATAAATATATTATCATTTCATTTTAGATTGAAGAGTACTTTACTTGTGATTGAATAGAAATAATATCATTCTTTAACTAATATAATTGTCAAAATCGCCACATCCCAATTGCAATAGTGCGTGTATGTACCTATAATTCTTGATTGAAACCACAAAGACTGAATGACGGTTTTTATCTTAGTTAATAAAAGAGTTTTAAAAAGAGACAAAAACAGAAATGATTTAAAGATAAATAAAGTAACAATAACAACAAACAGACCAACTTCTGGGAGCAATTCTCTGTCAGAAAATAAGAGCTCAAAGATTATTTGATCGATCAGGTAAAAACGAAAAAGCAAATACATTTTATTTATTCAGATGCCAGACTTGAATCCCAGAAAGGCAGAAAGCGGATATAGTTGCCAAACTGTATGGGAATGAAATGCATTTGCTCAAAACCATTCAGACGCCTTAAGGCACAGTAATGATTTACACGAATTTGTTAGACCTAAAAGAAATCTTAATGTTTTCCAAATGTAGCTCATACCAGTAGCAAAGATATCAGTCGTTTGATTTTTGTCGAGTTCAGAGTTGTCAGATTGCCTTGTTTATGCCCTCATATATTTGGTTATATATGACTATATATATATATATTATATATTATATATATATATATATATATATATATATGACTATATATATATATATATATATGACTATATATATATATATATAAAATATATATATATATATATAGTTTGTAATTTTTATGCATAATGATATTCTTATTTTTATAATGACTTAGTGGCAATAAAAAGTATATTGATGGCATTTGACTCGGTAAAGCAACCGCTGGTTTACTGTTATATTCGTTTACATCAACCAAAATATGTCATAATTTAATGAATAATTAACTTCCGATCGGTGTTTTCCTGACGTTGTTTGGTACCAAAACGGATTGATATTACAGTTTTACGATTGTAAGCGTTCGCTATACATGCTCTCGGGCTCTCAGGCTGAGGTAACATTGGAATACGGTACAGCTTAACTTCGCCTTCAAAGGAATAACTATATTATTTTGGTGTTTTCTCCACGTAACTATTATGTCGGCTTCATGTATTCAGGTGTAGAACAATCGGTATCCAAACGAACACCGATAAATGTTTGATGCAATAATCTCGGTGGTACAAGTTCTTAATTCTTATTCGTCCAAAGGTGTTATAAATGACAAATAAAATAAGAAGAGATAAACTTACATGATATCGCGGGCGAATAACTTCATTGCAACATTTTAACGCGTCAGTGTCGCTTTGGCTATAAAATGAGGGCCCTGATTTCGGACTCTTGGGTCATTTTAAGCCAATAATATTTGAAGTAAAAGTTTTCCAAAACGTTGGAAAACTTCAAAAAAAGTTCCAAAAGTAAAAGTTGGCCAAAATGAAACAAAGGTGTATCATCGTACATTATGTGATCACCGCCTCAAACTCATCTCCAGCCCATGTTGATTTGAGATAACGTTCCCGACCTGAGGATCTTTCTATTAACATTATATTATTTTCTACGTCTTACCTGCTTGTGTGAATTTGATTGGGAGGAGGGGAAGAAGCACTTTGGGAAAATACTTTCGTCGTGTCCAAAGTGTAGCAAGCAATTGTCAATAATTTTACGTTCATAACTCCGGCTCCATTGCAATCGATAAATCGCTGGCCAACACTCAAAAGACATAGGTCTAATAACGCGTCGTGATAGAAGTTTCTGCGCTTGCACCCCTGTCCACTGTCCACACCTGAACTGGTGATCAAATAACTAGATTCGGATGTGGCAAACAATTTTTAGCCAAAGAACATCGTGTTGTAATGAATTATTGGGGGTCTGTTTCACGAGAGAAAAACCAGGTAAATTCTATTTTTGAAATATTATGGAACGTACAAAGCATTTATAATACTTTATAGCTGGAAGCTGCTAGGTCGGTAGATTGTCATCTTACCATATTATTATATTTGGCATGTTGGATTTTTAGTAACACCACTGGACCAATCGTCACCAAATTTTGCGTGTATTATGAGATTGATTAGACATTGTGATGATTTTATCGTAAAATAAAATTTGTTTCGTCTAATCCCATCGAAAATAGACGCCATCATTTTTAGCATGAGGGTTGTGTGTCAATCTTCCGGTTAGCGAGCATGATAATGAGGTAGGAAGACTTGCATCATTTACTGAATACTATTAACTATGTGCTTGCATTGAATCGGTACTAGGTAGCGATTCCTCCCATTATTTTAAATACGAACAATTTCTTTAAATGTACATAAACCATTTCCCAATGATTTTTACGTTAGGTGGGCGAAATATATAAGATATTCAATGCAGAAAATACCTCTCCGTGCTCAAATAAATAGCTCAGTGGAGTTCTCCTACGAAGTCGAAAAATGTATTGTCTATTAAGACAGTAGAAATTGAATTCAAATTTTGAGTTGATCGACTTATGGCCACATTCAATGAACGGGCACCGTTCATAGCACGGACAACTATACTTGTGATATATTATAGATTATGTCTATGTTTAACTCTCACGTAACAAGTAGTTATGCAATAGGTAACATAATAGAAACGACTTACAAAATGGCGTAATATAAAGTAAATTGTCTCATGGAATGAGGCCATGTGAATTAAATTATCTTGTAAAGATAAGGGATGTGAATACAAACACATGGGCAGTGTACCAGTTTGATCAAAATATCATTGACAGACATCAGTGGGAATCAAATATCACTCAGTACAGTTAATATGCTTATAATATAATACATGTATGGATATGAAGGTGTGATGTAGTAAGGTGGCTGTTTGGATTCAATAATATAAGTGTGGCATCGATAAACTAGTCTGTTCTGTTTCTCGTCAAGCGGCATTGAGAATCATTAGTGACTGAATGATTTAAAATGATAAAAAAGAACCCTGTTTCGGCGTCGTCCTGATTAAGGTGCCTAATCCGCATCACCCTAATTGACTCGTGAGTAAATGAGTATCCGGCTAATTGCAGTAGCGTTGGTGTTTTTATTTGATTTTATACAAAAGTGGCACCCAACTTCTATTGCATGAAATGACTATTTTATCCATTATAGCTGCTGTTGGAATATTACAAGAATTTAGGAGGACATCGAGAACTGGTGAAACCACGAAATGCGTTATATATAGAAGTGCCCAAATGTATGTCTGAAACCCTGAATAAACCATCAATCTCAAAGTATTCGAGAATCCGAACAAATTATTTGCTCAATTTCCATTCATAAAAAAATAGTCCTTCAGAGCCATGAAGTCCATGGAACCGGAGTTTATCCCGGTTTCTATAGCTTTAAACGAAGTATATCAATTGCTTGCTACGCTTAGGATAGGACGCTCCAGTAGTCGCGCAATGATATTGGGAACTTGTTCGAAATTTCAAACGCAGAAGTTTAATAATCTTATAATGTTCTCTAGGATGATCGCCGGTTTATTTACTTACACCCTTTCGTATCGTCACCTTTAGATCCTGTCGCCTGGGCATTCCATGAAGGAATATAGATAATTCATCAAATAAGATGTCTGATGCCAACTGTCCAAAGTGAGCAAATTGGGGGTTAATAATCGTTCCCAAAGAAAAATCCCCCAAAGTGCTCGAACCCAGACCTTCCAGATCACGGTACAGTGCAATGCCTTAACCACTCGGTCACTTTGCTTTACCGATTTGGGATAGCAAAACAAAAAATAATGAATTTTTGAATTATGTTCTCCCCTTAGAATCTGATAAAAATTGTGAGATTGATCACCCGTCTGACTGGGTATAATATACAGATCAAAAGAATAAGAATAGAAATCAAAGCAATACAAGACAGAGAGCCACCCCCCCCCCAACCCCTCACCCCTAGAAAAAAACCCAAAGACATTAAAAAATAAAAATACAACTTAAAGCACAAGAGACCAAAGAAGAAAAAAAAGAAGAAGACCGCAAACAGTAACCTGGTGATAAACGCAATCTATCCATCAAGGAATACAATATGCCTGATAGGCATAAAGAGATACTTTTGATTTACGAAAATAGAATAATATATATTATAATCTTGTTAAGCAATATCTATGATTGATCAAGTATTGAATTAATGCATAAATAAAATAAGATAATATACGCCAGAGAAAGATAACTATCTTGGTCAAATTCATGGACATAAAAAAGCGTTAAGATCTTCTCTAATCGTTCAAACAGTCGAGTATCCTATCGTGAATTCTACACAGATAGGAAAGTTCCTTTGATCTCATTCGGTACTTTAATTGAATTTGTTTTATCGGTTTTATAATTACACCTTCACATTGAAATACAGCTAAAACTAACTCGTATCAAAACACTTCCCTGAGTTTTTAGCTTGGGAGAAAAATCTCAATTCCTACTTTTTGTCTCTCTAACCACAAGACTGGATTTCTTTCATATAATGCTTGCACCCATTTGTTCTTATAGATTATATAGCCGTTATACACGGATAGAGTTTAACCAGTTAACTGCCGTACTCAAAAACTCGTATTTAAAAATTTGGCCAGAAAACACGTTCTTCAAATATCGATCAACTTGAATGATATTTGAAGGACGAGTTTTTTGGCCAAATTTTAAAATACGCGTTTTTCCGGAGTAGGGTAGTTAACTAGTTAGAGCAATACGATCTGGCTTCATTATAGCCCGATGACTTGGTCTACATTTGAAGCTCTACTAACTTCGTTATCACTGAGCACTCTCATTGAAAACAATGAGACCGGGTGTCTGTTAGAGTCAAATTGAACTTCGCCTGTAAAAGGACTGAGCATTCATTTTCCCCATTGCACCAAAGATGACCTGAGAGCCAATTTCGTCCAATCAATTTTATCAGCTTTCATTTTAGAGTTGGCTACATTTGATTTGTGTGTCACTGGGAGATAATTCTTTTAAAGCGTATTTACAACTGGATCTATCTAGTGAAACTTTAAATCTCCACACTCTTTCATATTAAGATTCTATCTAACATTGATTTTGTTTCTGTACTTTGCTGAAAAAGAATTTGAGCCTGAAACGCTCCTCATTTTATATTTGTTTCAGTTGATATTATCATTTTCATCCGGCCAGCTTATTAAGGTTTTACTTCTTTAATGTATTTGAATCGTTTATTTCATACTTTGATATTGGCGAAAGCCGACAATAGACAATGAGGAGCGTAGGGATATGGTGGGGAGAGGCGAACTTTATTGATCTACCTTTATTGTCTCTTCTATCCTTCTATTATAATAAGCCTATTCCATGCACCTTGGTGTCTTTGTTCTAGAATAGGCGCTTAAGTTATGCCCTTGCTCTTCATGAATTAATTTGCTGACAGAGATTTTTTTGATTTTTTTTATTTTTATTTTAATTTTTTTTTGTGGATGGTGATGTTTTATTCATATATTATATATCATCTTTATCTTCTACGTTTAAATGTTGACGTTTTAAAGAATTTAATTTGCACTTTACACAAAACCGCAATAATTTTGGCACTTTACATGACCTTTTATAAACTCGTAAGAAAGGAAAATTGAGTCAAACATATTATAATTATAACATACTAGATACGTTCGAATTAGGGAACAAACATTAACTTTAAATCCGAAAATTTGATTTTTAAGATATGTCTCAATTTATTTTTAACTTTAAAATTTCAAAGGAAATCTAATTACAGAAACTTAAAGCCCACCAGCACATTCCAGATCAGAGCAAAGTGACTTTAAAAGATGTCTGTCCACTTTTTGGCATATGCAGAATATCAAAGAGATCTTCGCTGCTGTCGTATTCTGACAAAAAACATTTTTTAAAGCTAGAAATCTTTTACTTAAAATGCCAATCGATTAAAATGATACACAACATGCCAAAAAAATCTCAAAAGTTTTTTAAAGTCTCAGGGTTGATACCTTGTGATACGAGAATCATTTATAATCGATCGATCTGAGGTAAACATTTTCTGGGCAAATTCTCAAAAAGTGTTTAGTTAGGGTTCGACTGATTGGGCCGTGTATGTTATTTTACACCGATATAAGACGATAAGCACATTTTACTGTAACTGATTAATTGCTTGAATTAAATTCCTAATGATTGAGTACAATCTAAAAAATACAAATCTTGTTTATGCCAAACTAAGCCAAAATGTGTAGATTCTAATTACGAGTATAAATGAATCAATTCACTCCGATGTTAACGTCAGCTCTAAATAAGGCTGACTTTTTCTCTCTTTAATTACATCTCAAACCTCATTTAATTCATTTGTTAATGATACGTATCCTTCAAACAATTAAAACGAAAGTCAGTAGGGATAATCGTACATCTGTCATGAATTAGTTTCCATGAGCTTCACATAAAAGTATGGAATATTATTTCAGTGGCCATTGAAAACAAAAAATAATTGACGTTTTATAGTTCGGAAACTCGGGATTTGATATTGTTTGATGGAAACAAAAATGGACTTGAAAATTCAAAAGATATGTTGTTTTATTTTTGTAAAAAGAGTTGTCCATGCATTTTTGAACAAATAAAATATTTGGTCATGTTAGAAATATGAACGATGAAGACCAAACGGATTGGTAGAGAAGGAAGGAGAGTAAACAATATGAGCTTGTTGTGAGCATAAAATATTCACCGGGAAGAGAAGAGAAGAGAAGAGAAGAGAAGAGAGAGAGAGAGAGAGAGAGAGAGAGAGAGAGAGAGAGAGAGGGAGCGGGGAGGGTCATCACGGGAGGGGAGAGAAAAGTGAGAGAGAGAAGAAAGATGGGAGAGAGAAAGAGAGAGAGAGAGGGTGAGAGAGTGTGAGAGAGAGTGAGTGAGTATGTTTGAGTTGGAGAGAAAGAGAGAGAGAGAGAGAGAGAGAGAGAGAGAGAGAGAGAGAGAGAGAGAGAGAGATGGATGTTGGAGACGATAGATGAGACAGACTGATAATAACTATGGGCGGATCGTTGTCTTGAGAAGAAATAATAATTTGGCTTACCTTGAACTGGGGGTCTCGTAGATCTAGGTGGAGGTAGCGTAGTGGTCGTGGCGGTCACCGTATAATTGCTGACTCCATGACAATGGGGCCAATAATCCGGGCAACAGTCATAAGCGGTCTCGTTACAGAATATATCACAGTAACACTCCGTACCTAGAATGGGGACTGCACAAATATCATCACGGCCCACGCAGCATTGCTGACCTGGGGGTCTTTTTGCACACCAAGGCCCTGCTAAATCGGGGCCCCACTCTCCAAAGAATCCATAGGTGGATGTTATGCAAAATCCATAGACGAGAAAAACAAGTAACCACTGTGATGTGAAGGTTAGAGTGCGTTTCCTTGCATTACTCATTTTGTTTACTTTAGTTTGATGACAATTTTCTTTTAGAATTTTAGAGAAGATTGAACGCATTAGAGACAGAACGAAGAGTAAAAATGTTAATTAAGTTTAATCCAATAGTTCTCATTGTTAAAATAAAGACAATCAAACGTTTTCTGTTCGTGAAAGGCTATTGGCTATTGGAGTGAAGAAAATGCTCAAGGAAGAAATAAAATTTTTCATTAAATCTCTAATTCTAGTATTGATCTGAAAGGTAAAACGTCCTCTTGACGATATATTATTATCATCTGTAAGATTAAATTTAGTCTTCACAGCAAACAAGTAGGTCACACCGTGGGCCAAACTGCACACATTATGGTATTTGTCAAAGCCTTAGAGTCAATATGTAATATACTTATTAAGGTTTGTATGGACTGAGTCAATGAGATGGAGATTTCCTTGTGAAGTCATGACAATGATCCTTGGTCTTGAATCACTGTAAAAATAAAGTGTGGGTTTTAAAAACACTCCATTTAATTATTAACATAAAGTAATTCACGATGAAACGGGTCTGAATGTTGTAGTCGATGACGGAAAAATGTAGGAGTTGGAGTAGGAAGAATTTGGGAATGTAAAAACCCCCAAAAAGAATCTCGTAGATTTATGCTTGATATAATAGCTTAAATAGCTAACTTAAACCGTGGTAACAGGAAGGTTCAATGGGTTTTTTAAACATATATTATCTATATTTCAGCGCCGTGTTGGGCTGGTTTCATATTTGGTTATAAACACTACATAATAGACGAATAGCGAATAGATGAAATGAAACAAATTGCAACAAAAACTCAGATCAGTTTAAAGCGGAGGAGATGTAAGTCCACTTTGTCAACAATCTTTTATGTCACGTCAATGGAAAATAGAGGAATGGGATAAATGGCGTTTATCATTTCCATTTCTCGTGACAAATAATGACAGTAATTTGCAAACTCTGATCCTAACGTTGTATCTTTGGGTGAGGAACTTAAAAATCGACTAAATTATGTGCCTCGCGAGCTACTTGCTTTGTACATAGATTAGAAATTTTTGATTCCATGAGACCCGTTGAAGTTTTGAATATAAAATATTTACTTAATAAACTATGACATGAGAATTTATTCTCTCGGACACTGACGTTGATAAAAGAAAGAAGCATCAGGATTTAAAAATAATCGTGGCATATTTCTTATAATGATTTCGACAAAATTCTTGAAACATTAAAATGTCAACAGTCATTTAAATTTAATTTCTTTCGACACACTATGCTAGTTAGACATAACTGGGAGGAAATTTACCAATAGTTAGGAACATATTTTATAATATTTGAGTCAAGAAAAGGGCAAAGAAGTCATGACGGCACACCTTTTACTCTTCCGGTTCAAAACTCCTTGGAAGTGTTATGTAACGAGTCCTTCGAAGGACTTAAAATGAATAGATTACACATTGAATCATAGGCAGATTCTTAAGATTATGGGACGTAAAAAAGCGAGGATGGTTGATCTTTATTGACGACCTATTTAGACTAAAAAAAAAAGATGCCATAATTCTGATCAATTACACAAGAAAGGGTTTTACTCTTCAAATGAGATTGGAACCAGTTTTTGACATCATATCTTCGTTTCCTATTAATTGTAACATCAGCCATTTTGAACAGATAAATGGATTGCGTTTTCCCCCCTTCTCTTATATTCTTAAATAGCACAATGATTATGAGAATTATCAAAGATCTAAAAAGATTAATGTTGAAAAGAGAAATACCGTCAATATTAAGTATGATACTACAATATTTAAAGCTGAATCAGAAAGGGAATGATGATGTTTATGTAAAGCGCCGCAGAGCACGATTAATGTGGATTAACGTGGATTTTTAGACGCTATATAAATTCATTATTTACTATTTACTATTTACTATGTTGCTAAACTCAGTGAAGAAAATTTACTATTTCTGAATATAGATAAATTATTGTATCAATGTCAAAAAGACAACAAACTCTCAATTACAAATTGATCGCAAAACTAAATAAAAAGCTATGGCATCAAGTCATCAGATATAATATGTTATATCCATGAAGTGAAAAGGCGAATTACATTGATGAAGGACATCTCCAAAAAAAAGCAAATCAATTGTTAAAAATGCACCGATATTGAGAGCGTGTAGAATTAGTAATTCTTTCTCTATGAAAACAATTACTGGATTGTTATGTCAAAGAATTGGTGAAGCGTAGTAGAAGTCTTGACATCAAACCTTCCTTCTTTTCGGTTCCACATTCCTTGGAAGAGTATAATTAATTCGCAGGAGGATTAACAATGAATAGGTTACATATTTAATCATGAGATGGTATAAATTATATTTTAGGAACAGGATGTATAGGCAGATTCATATGATGACGAGGCGTAAAAGAGCGAGGATGGTTGGTCTTTATTGACGACCAACATTTTTTAGGCTAAAAAAAAAAAAGATGGCATCACTCTGAAACCAGAAGATTAGTTGCACAATGTATGTATTCAGTCCTCCGGATGACTGATTTCACTCTTCCGAAGATATTGGAACCAGTAGTTTGACATCACACTATTGTTTCCTGTTAAGAATTACAAATTATGTATGTCGTTCCTTAGAATGAAAATGAAAAATGAACATCTCTTGAACAGATAGCGTCACAAATAGAGAAACATTGTTGAATCGAGGAAAAGTCTCTCTTAAGAGGTTTTTGTAATAAAAACAATTGAACCCACACGCAATCTGAAAATGTAGCATTGAATTCGAATGTTTTATAAAGGGCGGAAACGGATATCAGCTGAGGAAAATAAAAAAAGATTCCTCAAAAGTTCAAAAAAAAAAGAAAAATGATCAGAAGATACTGAGGAGAAATAGAGGACAGTTATCAGTCTGTCACTGACCTGGAGTAACTTGAGATGAGGAAGTCAAGATGAAAAAACAGACAAATATTATGTGCAGCTCTATGCTGAGTGTGCACGTTTAGATTTAATTTCACGTCTGCCTATTATGAAGTCAAGTGTCTCTTCTCCAGGTTAAACAATCAAAGATTCTAATTAACACTTGATTTAAATAGCGACACTCGACAAGCTAGTCTGTGTGAAAGGTGGTAAAGCGGGTGCAAGGGGGTGGGAGGAAATTTGTTTGCTTTTTTAAAAAAAACAACATAATTTTAACAAGATGGACATTTGAAAATTAGTGCTATTTATGTGGAGTTTACGATTTCAGATCAACACCCCCCCCCCCCCTCCCCCTAATTGGATTCAGTAGTCTGATGTCACGCCGCCCGGCAACGGCGGCCATCTTGGTTCTAAACAAACATTACTTTTTATTCTTCATGCTGGCTAGAACTTTTCATATGCCTTGTGATCAGAATGTGTAAAAGTCAAAACATGATCAAATTTATGTTTTTTTCCCCCTCTGGATACGCTTTAATGCTCGCCGGGGAAATATTTCATGCGGCGTCCGCCATTTCTTCCGATAGTTTAGAGCCAGTGTTACTAGGTTACCATGCGTCATTAGGAAGGAAGTGACGTTACGACTGTTGAAGAGTATTATATCTTGGACACATTATGCGTTTTGCCATTTTTCTACTGATTACGACATTGTTTTTTTTAAAGATAGACAAGAACATGTATTTGGATGTCTACAGGTCGAGGATGATTGCACGGGTATTTGCTCTCGACACGTCGAAGATGAGAAAACACTGGTTCCCTCTTG
>NC_088360.1:35903808-35908808 GCF_034508935.2 Berghia stephanieae
GATAAACAAATATATAAAAACAACACAAATTAATACTAAATTGATATAATATTAGTAAATTAATAAATTTAATTCAATACTGGAACATTCCCAAAGTCATTACATCAATGGTACCAGCACAAGTAAGGCAATAAATAAGAAAAAGTTCGTTTGCCAAAATCTCGATTTAGTATTCACTGGTTAATAAGGTGGGCTCATTTGAATTAGCCCGACCTAGTACTAGAGAGGCCAGTCAGCAAAAATCGGAGTTAGTTCACCGTCAGGCGACGTAACGATGAGATGACGATGTGGGCGGAGTGGGGGGGGGGGGGGGGAGTGATAAAAAAGAACAGGAGCGTATCCTGGTTTATGCATTACGGGATGCATGGTGATTCGCAATCTATTAAAAATACACACAAATTGATTTCAGTACGAAGTATAAAGTTTAAGTAGTAACTTTTTAAATTATCTAATTTAAATTTGATTATTTCAGACCTGGTAATACAGCATATAACTTGAAAAAACAGGCTGGTATTTGCCCACCCTGCCCATTATTACCAGCCGTCCCTGCTCTCTCCTTCTATAACTTGACTCTCTCTCTCTCTCTCTCTCTCTCTCTCTCTCTCATCCCACCTACGCTCTACTAGATGTGATTTATGACTTTTGGACAGCTGTAAACATGACAGGTTGTGACGGGGAAAATATGTGCGGGCAATGGCCTTAATAACAATCAGTGGAGGCTCGCGGAATGTACTATGCGGTCACTTTCCACTCACTGGTAGTAGAGTCGGGATCAACTTTGCTTTGATAGTAACAAAAATTTGTATCGCCTCTCTTGGAGTCTCTCAACTTTTAAGAAAATGAAACTTTTAAAGAAAATGAATTGATATAAACTGAATGAGTAACAATTCGTGGTGAAAACAAAACAAAACAAACAAATGGAAATGAGCTAGGCGACGTTTGGACAAAGTAATACTTCCAAGTATGGTCGATTCTTGGAAGCTAGATATGCCATGACATGATACACCAGATTGGGCCAAAATGCACACCACAATCCAAAGCAAGGCCGAAAACAATAGAGGGAAAGCGTGATAGGAACTGGGATTTTTTGGTTAACAATTATCATCCCTTTAAGCTAGCCGACTAATTGCAATTATGTAACTGACTTTTGTAAAGTTATGATCATTTTTTATAATTTGGGTAATTTGTAAAACAGTATACACATATCGTAACAACTATGAAGACTTAACTCAACATCTTGTTTTAAACTTAATGTAAAACCATCTCAATTTGTCGTTATTTTCTAAAAATAAATAAATGATCAAAACTTT
Source organism: Berghia stephanieae (assembly GCF_034508935.2). Classification (NCBI taxonomy): domain Eukaryota; kingdom Metazoa; phylum Mollusca; class Gastropoda; order Nudibranchia; family Aeolidiidae; genus Berghia; species Berghia stephanieae. Next base: position 35,905,119 of record NC_088360.1, read on the forward strand.
TGGAATAAAAAATACTACGTAACCTACACAGATATTTGTAAGATTTATGATTGTTATTCCTATTGTGAACACAATCTCATTGGGACTGTAGCTGGTTGTGATGGACACATGCTTTTGGTAGAACAACGACTTTTATTGTCGAAAGCATAATATTACTACTCCCTTGACCCGTGGGTCAGGGATTAACGAAAACAATTAGGCTTTGAGGCTTTCAGATTACGACGGCAGGGAAGGAAATAAAGATGTGGAGTGTCTTCGTGTGAATGTCTTTACGTACGTTTGTGTCCACGCTCGAATGTGCGTGCGTATCATATATATATATATATATATATATATATATATATATATATATATATATATATATATATATATATTGCATATTGCGTCTCATTTTAAGTATTTGTGTCCTCAAGTTGACAAAACGTAAAAGCATCAAAGCAGACTGTAATATACTTAGATGAGCGCATTGACAAAAGGAGAGGAAAAGACAGCGCAAAAAGGAATCAGAAACAAATACAGGAGACTTATCGTAGGCTATCATAGAAATGGAACGTTTAGAAATACGAGCGTAATGAAACTTAAGTTTTTAATAATGTCGAATTAAAAAATGATCATTCTCCACGATAGAAATCGCACATAAACAGGAAAAAAACTAAAAATAAAAAACACTTTACCCAGGTGATGTATTTTTTGCTATTTCGACTCATAATACCTTAATAATTGAGGTGGTGGATTTCAAATGCCAGCACCGGATAGTTTTTGTGATGAATGTAGCAGTCAATGGAATGACAGGACCATCACAGAACTCTAAAATATTACAAATCCCTAAAAAAAAAAAAAATCAGCGTTATTATCATGCCTATAAATCAAAACGTACCTGTGTCATCTCATATTCAATGCAGTCATCTTGTTATTTAATCCATTTACTCACTTTTCTTTATCTTTCAGGGCGTGAGCTTCAAATCGTTAACTATTATATGGTATGCAAAAAGGCGTCATATTCAAAGGTCCAAGCCATAAACACTTATTTCAAACATTGAATTACATATGCATATACATTTTCCGACTCAAGCTTACATTTGAATTTGGTATGAAATAATGTAAGGATAGTTTTCCATGACACAACTTTGCGCCATCCACGGAGAGATCGAACTCGCTACCTACTCGTCACGAACCGAGTGTCATACCACTAAACCACAGGACTGTCATACTCTTGAAAAAGACGTATTCAAAATTTTGGTCAGAAAACTCGTTCTTTGAATTATCAATTGATTAAAATGACCCGCATCTTGATAAAAATCCTCAAACCTGGGACTTCCATGAAGAAATAAAACATAAGCGCATAATGAGAAAGCAATAACTGGTAAATCGATGCCATCTGCTTCCGTACTCTGGAAAACACGGAAGTCTCAGGTTTTAGAGATTTAGCAAAATGATTGTCATTTTAATCGATCGATATTCGAAGAATGAGGTTCTGGACAAAATTAAAAATAGATACGTGATTTTCCAGAGAAAGACAGAAGAGAGAATCGGTTTACTATCATATCATTCGTTTTCTTTTACTCTACTGCAAAAAGAAAAGAGAGATATTCACTAAAGCCTTTTAAAATGTATAAAATAAAACATAATTCAAAAATTGAGAGGGAACATTAACTTCGTTTATGGTGATAAAGATTTTAAAATGATTTACATGTTTCATATCATTTATACTGTATTCAAATTAACGAAGAAAAAGAAGAAAGTATTTTCTTTTAAAGTCTCTTTTTAAAAAATTCGGTCTCATCTCAATGTCTTTACGGATTTGGGAAGGGGAAAATACATACCTATTCCCCAATGTAAGCTTTGAACAAGATCGGAAGTACGTACGAACAGTGTGATTTGACAAAAACATTTGCAAGTGCCACTCAATAAGTATAACATCAATCAGTTGGCCCTAGTGAACAAAAACATAATTATTCTAGCCTTGAAAGGGAGAGGGGGGGGGGGGGGGGGGGGGGGGGGGGGGGGAGAGGAAGCTGTCACATGGAATCTCAAGGGAAGAAAACAATGGGACAACCACGAAACAGCTGACGACGAACAAACAACCGTAGAACAAATTAAAAGGTTTAGAACTAACTGGGAATGAAGCCTAAAAGATGACACAGGTAAGGGTTTGTTGGTGATATATACATGGTCTCTTTCTTCTTCTTCTTCTTCTTCTTCTTCTTCTTCTTCTTCTTCTTCTTCTTCTTTTCTTCTTCGTTTTTCATTCTTCTTCTTCTTTCTTCTTTTTCTTCTTCTTCTTCTTCTTCTTCTTCTTCTTCTTCTTCTTCTTCTTCTTCTTCTCTTCTTCTTCTTCTTTTCTTCTTCTTCTTCTTCTCTTCTTCTTCTTCTTCTTTTCTTCTTCTTCTTTCTTCTTCTTCTTCTTCTTCTTCTTCTTCTTCTTCTTCTTCTTCTTCTTCTTCTTCTTCTTCTTCTTCTTCTTCTTCTTCTCTTCTTCTTCTTATTATTATTATTATTATTATTATTATTATTATTATTATTATTATTATTATTTATTATTATTATTATCATTATTATTATTATCATTATTATTATTCCTTGATATGTAGAAGCCTCAAGTTTGAGGACCGATATACATTTGATTTTAAAACAAATAAAGGAAAAAATGAAATTGATAAAGGTACGGATTATTGAACGTGTTATTTATTGAGTTTAGGTGCTTAGGGATGTTAAACAACAAATATAACGATGAGAAGCTTACAATTAACCATTGGAAACAAACTTTAACCGTAGAACCTAAAGACGATTTGATGAAGAAATGTAAGATAATATCTTGAGAGGATGGGAGTTCGTCACGATGGAATTTAGCGTCCGGAAGTTCCTGAAGGTTAGGGATTCTAAGAAAGTGGAAGTTAAATAAGTAAGTTCGTAATTAAATGCATAAGACCTAGTAAAACGACGTCTACTTATTTTGCAGATCTGGCAGCCCAAAGTGTTATGAATCATTCTTGCTATGGACATTCTCTCAAACCGACGTGTACTTGTTTGCAGGTCTGTTAACCCAAAATATAATGGAAATACTCACAAATCAACACACAAACATGTCCTTTATACCCATGCTTAAGCAGGTCCATTATTGCGTTTGGTTAATCAGACATGCTAATAATATGTACACAGAATCGCAAACCAAAGCAAAAGATTGTCCATCACAACAATGTTAAATTCAGCCCATAATGACGGTCGATTATCAGACCTGCAACTATGTGCAGGTCACATTAAATCCTTCAAAAAATATCACATCATATTGATGAAGTAATTAAGTAACTTATACCTTGCATTCACTCATTTAATAAAGCTAAATCCATATAATCTTTGTGATCCTTAATATTAAAGTCGTTAAGTCACAAATTGTGATAATTTAGTAGGAGAGATTCCGGGATTGAGCCCAGCAGGATGGCACTGCCTCCCCCCCCCCCCCCACCCCCAATAACATGTGCTGCCGATAATGTAAAACCAAAATGGTTCATTTCTGTCTGCTTGATTGTCCATCTTCTCCTCTCACATTTACTTCCCCACCCCTTTCCTTTTTCTTTGAAATGGATAATTTTAAATAATCTCAGTATTTATCTTAAAGTCCTCAGCAGCTTATCGCTAACGGCTTGTAGTTTGTTACTCTTATCTTATCATTTACGCTATCATTGTATTTGT
>NC_088360.1:35913808-35978808 GCF_034508935.2 Berghia stephanieae
ATGACATGAAAATTTGGCTCAATTTGCTTTGACGAGGGAATAAACGAAGCTCGAAGAAACTCATTCCCGAGAGCATTGCCATGGCCATGTCTCATCTTCGCTTTTGTGTGTTTATCAGCCCTTTGTAGGTAATATTATTGGGTTGTTTTTTCCTTCCTTTATTCATCCAAATAAATCTACATACCTTTCACTCATCAAAAGCAGTTAAGGCAATAGGTTAACTAGAAAAAAAGTCAAAACGCGATGCAAACGGGGGATTTTGCGTGATGAGTAAGGTAATGGATAATGCCAATGGGCCTTTCTAAAAGTGCAGTTACTATCATTTCATCAGTACTGTTGGTAAATATCACAGGTGTAGTACACTCACAAAACATATCATTTTCATTTTGACCAGAATTTAAAAAGAAAATCAAACTTTAGGCTAAATGATACAGTGGAATCCGTATGAAATCAACTCCATTGTATAAACAGTACGCGCTTGGCATAGGAGTTCACAACATTGCCACCCGGAAGTATAACGGGCCAACACATAAAACTTTGTGTAACCATGGCCATTTATAGTCTGGTTAATACAGTTTAGTGAAAATTACTCATAAACGCGAATGGCAATAAACAATAACAAAGACCTGAATGACGTCAACTTCGAACTATCTATAGACAGTACGCGCTTCGCTAAGAAGCTCACAACATTGCCATCCGGATGTAAAACGGACCATCACACAAAACGATGTGTAACCTTGAACTTTTATAGTCTGGTTAATAGTTTTGTAAGAAATAATCATAAACGCGGATGGCAAAAAACAATATAACAAAGATGGAGATAAAGATAAAGGGAGTAAATCTGACTCATGAATGAACAACACAAAACAAACGACATTTCGGCCTTTGGCCTTTATCAAGTAAACACAAAATACATATATTATATTTGACAATCTAATATAAATTTATAATATGTATTTTGTGTTTACTTGAAAAATGCCAAAGGCCGAAACGTCGTTTGTTTTGTGTTGTTCATCATGAGTCAGATTTACTCCCTTTATCTTTATCTCCATTTTATTGATTCATTTAGGCACCTCTATTAATTAATATAACAACGATCTGAGTGACGTTTTCTTCGTTCTATCTTTTGTTAAACTAAGGCGACCCCCAATTATGTCCATAAATCTCTTCTTAAGCAACTTTAAGGTTTAAGATGTTTGGGCGTTGGTTGTTTTGATTTTTCTGTCTTTGAATTTTAAACAATTACAGGGCAAAATAAAAATGTGTTTTTTCCCAGTATACGCCAGACACGCCCACATGTCACAATAATAATAATCTGTCCCCGCGGTTTTTTGCCATTTCAAACGCAAAATTTGCCATAAAAAATGGTAAAATTTGCCATCAAAATAGCAAAATTTGCCAAAAATTTTCCGCTAGTTATACAAAAATCAAACAATTAACAGTAACAGTAGCAGTCAAACTTATTTATACCAGGAAAACAAAATTAAACCAGATCATAAGGGGGGGGGGGGGGGGGGGGGGGGGTGAGGGGTGTTCAAGCTAGGAACAGTCACCAAATTTGAAGTTTCCGCGTTAAGAATTAGCCATTTTGTGAAAGAAAGACATATGCCTGGGATGCACAGTCTATTTAATTGCTCATTTATCTATAATTTTAAAATTTGTTTTTAAATATATATGACTAACATGACTGATAAATTTGGAGCAAGGGGCATTAATCCATTAATTTACTTCGCACATCATATCATCGGTTTTTATATGTTGTTATCTCCCATTGATGATCTGGGTAAAGTGAAAAAAAAAAAGAAAATTGTGATCATTCATTTTCTGTATTGCGACATGACTGTATATCAATTATGTCTACCATGTATGTCAGAATTTTGGGAGGAAGTCAATCTTAGGTACACATAGTGCCATACAAATACAACTAAAGTGTAAACAGTAGTCACTGGATTCGAGCACACCGAATTCCAGTGTACGCTCTGCAACACGGCACATTGGAGCTGGGTGACCGGGTTTAATTTATATAAGTCATTACCTCCCATGAGCATTAGATTTCAGCACACTTTTCAGCTTCTCCCGTGATAGAATCCAGCGAGTACTACATTATTATTATTTGTGACTTGTGATTTGTGAGAATTTGATACATTGATACTAATTGTCAGATTGGTAGAAGTTCAACGGATGTTATTCCATCCACTTTCTTATCCCTGTCTTTTGTTAGGATGGAGTGCATGAGACTTCTGCTCTCCAAATAGTTTCAAATAAGTTTGCAGATTACGTCATAATATATAGTTCATAGAATTAGAATGAAAAAAAAACAAAACAAAGAAAGGTATAAAAGAAAAGAATAAATTGGGGACATTCGTCGTTGGGCTAACACAAGATTGTTTGCTGGTTTTGTTTTTAAGGGTTTTATGGCGCTTGCAACACATTTAGGTTATATCAGCGCAATTAAAACGGAAGAAAATGGGATAGTCAAATTCTAGAATTACAATTAAAGCACCCAAGAAAAGTGAGACAAAGGAAGAACTGGGAACAAATAGGGATCAGATGTAGATTCCAAGAGCATACTATCAATATACTTAGTTTGAGATCACCAAAGTCTCATCTGGACACAAGCACAATATCCAACAATACACTCAACTGCTTACATTATACATTAAAAATAACAAATATAATATGTACATAACAGAGAGATGATTTACAAGGAAAAAAATATCATCTCCCAAAACAATAACTATGCATCTGACTGTTTCCCTCCCAGCCAAGGACTCCGGCCAGGACAAAACCAAGTAATCTCATTCCAAGACAAAGACAGAAAGCAAATTGGAAAAAAAGCTATAAGTGGATAGAAAGTGCCATCATGCCCACTATGGGAGGCCAGGAACCCCACCCACCAAGATTGTTTGATGCTGTAACAATCTCAACAACAACAATAACAAAAAGGCAGAGCAGTAGGATGGATTTCAGCATATTTTAAAGGGTTTATTGAATCAATTATAATCATAGTTACATAACATATATTCTTTTATAATCAGTCACGTGTTAAGTACCAGCTGTATAGTAAACACAAATCATCTTGAAACGTATCATGCCTACTATTTATTATTTATTAAAAACAAAACAACAAAACAAAAACAATACCAGTAAAATTCATTTCACACAATCCTGGAAACCTGTTTAATTTGTTGTTAGTGTTGGGCGCCCGGGACACTTTTAGATCATTTCATTTCCAAAATAATATTTTAAAAATCTGATGTGAAATTAAAAGAAATTGGCTTTGTGCTCATTACAAGCACCCAGTAGAGTTCAGACAGTGGAGGTTAGTTGGTTCAATCAGGGCACCATAGATATATAGACAAGATCAACATCACACCGATCCCGATTATTTTGCAATGCGACAGAAACAGATATAAAGCTACAAACATCTGATTTGAAGACACTTATGTTGACATGGCGATTTCATTGATAAAAGTTTGACATTCATCAAATCATGGATCAAATTTGGCAATGGTCACTTCACAAGAAAGTGTTGAATGCCATAGACAAAAAATCTGAAACAATCCAGTGACCCACCAAGCTGGTAATCCAACAAAATTATGAGACACCTACAAAATCACTAAATATAAAAGTGACTGTAATAGTTGATTTAGTAGTGTGTTATTGTCATAGATTCTATAAAATGAAAACTGAATCTTTTTTGTTTGTTGCTTTAGGTCTCTTCCAACACAATTGAGGTTATATGAGAGACCGCTGAAACAAAAAAACAAGCAATCTAACAAAAATAGTACAAATGTAAATCAAAATCATAACCTAAAGATATCATAAGCTAAATTATAAATAACCAAGAACAAACGGGAAGAAGATTTACAGAAAAAAAATATCCCCTGTCAAAAATACAATCACAAACCAAAGAAGCAGGATAGGCTAGTAAAGAGAAGAAGAAACGACATCACTATCGGATCGTACACCCATGCGAACATCATAGGTATATGATTCAAGGGTGATGCTCCCATCCAACCACCCGCGAAAACTGAATCCAAATAATATATGATTCAAACTCACCAATACTATAAAATGTACTAGAAATAATACTGTATGCAAATATCAAAGATAGTTTGAAAATATATATAACCTTGCTATAAATCACAAAAACGTACACTTACAAAAAAAAAAAAAAAGAAGAGATGCTTCACATGTAATTTCAGCAACAGTAGTAGTAATTTCAGTGATGATAATAGCAATTTGTCAAAAAGGAGACAATTTCTAGGTCTCTCGATCAAACACAAGCAAAATGTAAAAATAACAGGAACATAGTTTTGTACTTTATGTAATATATTACTACTAGTGTTAATCCATTCTTATCATTAGACATAAATTTACTTTTATGCAAACATTTAATGAATTGTCCTTTCGACATAACATTTTAAAGGCCTACATTATTGGGTTCAGTAGTCTGATGTCACGCCGCCCGGCAACGGCGGCCATCTTGGTTCTAAACAAAGAAAATCATTGCATTACTTTTTCTCCTTCAAGCTGACTAGAACCTTTCATATGTCTTGTGATCAGAATGTATAAAAGTCAAAACAAGATCATATTTATAATGTTTTTCTCCTCTGGATACACTTTTACGCTCGTCGGAGAAATATTTCATAAGGGCGTCTGCCATTGTTCCGATAGTTTAGAGCCAGTGTTACTAAGTTACCATGCGTCATTAGGAAGGAAGTGACGTTACGACTATTGAATCCTATTGTTCAAATAAAAGGCCAGAAGGTGTTGTTTTGATTTTTACTTTATAAAGAAGGTTCCAATATCTTCGTTACCGAAACCTATTGGTTATGCAGCTTATAAATACAATCCAAGAATCTCTCAAATTTCAAACCATAGTCCAAAGGTGAAAAAAAAAGAAGAGTAAACTAAGCCAATCACCATTACTTTATTGTAATAAATTATCTATGTACAACCAGAGAGAGAGAGAGACAGAGAGAGGGGGAACGAGAGAGAGAGAGAGAGAGAGAGAAAGAGAGAGAGAGAGAGAGAGAGAGAGAGAGAGAGAGAGAGAGAGAGAGAGAGAGAGAGAGAGAGAGAGAGAGAGAGTGATTGAAAAGGCAACAGGCACCTACAACAGAAAGAAAATCTAGACCCATTTGTCCCTCCCCTCCATCAACTAATCAAAGAACACACTGGCAACTGTGACATCTGGCGCCATTCTGTCTGGCCCGACGTCATACAAATGGGACCGTCACCAAATTTCAGGAGACTGAGCACATGTGTCAAAAAAATATGACATATGACATAATAGTGATTTTGTGGTTTTGTAGAGAAATTCCCAAAATCCCGGAATTCCGTGGAAGATTATCACCACTGAGTAATAGTAGTAGTAATGGTGGTATATGCAGGTGAACTATCAACTCTCTCAACCGGAAAGACCTGCCTAGAAATTCTCATTCGCCGGCATTTCCGGCGTACACCGGTAAACTTTGACCCATGCATCAGATTGAAGAGAAAATATACAAAATGATTCCTGGCATACAGAATAAGAGCCTGATCACTAACCTCTCTAGTGACTTGGAAGACCAGCAATGTTTCATCTTCCTCAATATCAGCTCTCTTAAGAGCACCAATAAATCAGATTTGACATTTATTAGTTGTTTATATTTGAAATTGATTTCCCTTTGCTATTTCTCGTCCCATTTATTAACTTATGTTTACATATATTGGCTTTAAACTACAACCTCAGCGATGTAGATATATATGTCTGCATTGTTATTTCAAATTAGTGTGTCTAGTTTGAGATCATTCGAGCTAAAAATATGGACACCTCACCTTCTCCCCACCTCACCCCACCACCCGAATAAAATAAAATTAAAATTAAAGAAACCTCAAGAACACAGTTAAGAAGAACACAGACTGTTAACACAGTCTTTACTATAAAAATCAAATCCAAAAATAAATTAATAAATATACTGTATATATAGATATTTAAATCACCACTAAAATAGAAGCATTGTGGATTAAAATGTTAAATATCAATTAAAAAGTTGCCACTTGTTAAACCAATGAATTTGAAAAAGGCCTTATAGTACTATCAACAGTAGAATCCTGGATTGATGGAGAACATTACTGTTTATTAGTTATTTATCCAGATGTTCGAAATGATGTAACTATATAAGGTCATATTAGTGCAAGTAAACAGTGAGGGTGGTGGGACAATCGAAGAAGAAGAGACAAAAAATTCATAAGCATTTTATCAGCCTTCCGAGAAAAAAGTAAGAAAAATAAAAGGGGGACTTGTTCAAACAGGACAACAAAAGTATACCCAAAAGGAATTGATTCTTGCATCTGTTGTTTTTTTTTGTTTTTTTTTTTAAGGGTTAAACAACGCTTTCGAGACTTTTAGGACATTTCAGCGCCAGTAAAAAGGAAAAAAATGGGATAGTCAAATAATTATAGATTTCAATTTGAAAGCAAACAAGAAAAAGTAAGACAAAGGAGAATGGTTCAAATAGGGAACAGATGTAGATTCAAAGAGCAAACTGTCAGTGTTCTAAGTTTGAGATCACCTAAAAGTTTTATCCAGACACAAGCACAGGATCCTACTAAAAGGAAAACACTCAAATGTTTACAAATCATTATAAATTCGAACCAATGAATATAACAATAACAGTAAATAACAGAGAGATGATTTACGAGGAAAATAATATCATCTCCCCCAAAAAACAACAACAAACATTTGACTGTTTCCCTCTCAGCCAATTCTGACATCTTGAGAAGACATTTGGCCAGAACCATGGATCAGGAAAAATGGACAAGCAGATGATCGGTTCACTGTGTCCTCAATGTGCGGCTATATGGTCTTGTGGTATGACACTCGCTTTCAGATCGGAGGGTCCTGGGTTCGAGCCTCGTGCTCGGCGCATAGTTGAGTCTTTGGAGAAGGCTCTTTACTCACTTTCTCTCACTGTACTCAGGTGTAAAATGAGTACCTGATCGTTAACAGCGTTGTCTTTGTCCGAAAAATTGTAATATCGCCTAACAGGCAGCATGTCCCATCCAACATGTTAAATGTTGCTGTTGACCTGGGACCCTTGTAAAGCACTTTGGGCACATTTAGTGGATATTGCGCTATATAAAGCTCAATTTCTTTTTCTTCCTTTAACTGGCTCTATGAGATACGATTGATGAACGAGTGGAAAGAACATCTCCACTCTAGAGAGGTTAATTCAATGAGTGTACTCATTGATAAGATGGGTGGCAATAATTGAGACATTGTTCTTGGTCAGGCATTGAGTCTTAAGGTAAGGCTCTTCACCCACATTAACTCACTCAACTCTGGTGTCAATGAGCATCTAGCTATAGGCAATGGCTGATTGCTGGTATTAAAAACATGCTCACAGGCGATTTGCATCGAATGTGATTGAAATAGGTTCCATGCAGCCTGCTGAGGAAATAATTACAACAGTATTTATGAATTGTGGAAATGCGTTATATAAATGTTCATATATATTTTTAAAAATTGTGCAGTATCAACAAAAAAATTCCAGTAAATAAATCTTAGCGATATAAACCTGGGAGATGTACTATACAATAGGCAACTATTAAATAACATCAATCTTTGGCATCTCACTCAAAATGTTCAAACTGATGAAAAACATTACATATTACCTTCTTTATTGGTCGGCACACCCACTCTTACACTGAGAAAAAATAAAAACGATTTGAAGCTTTGTACATCGTTTCATATGGTTTACAATAAACTGAATTTACGAGAGAAAAAAAAAATTAATCTTATTCCAGGACAAGTATAGAAAACTATTGGGGGGGGGGGGGGGGGGGGAGGGAGAGAGAGAGAGAAGAGAGAGAGAGAGAGAGAGAGAGAGAGAGAGAGAGAGAGAGAGAGAGAGAGAGAGAGAGAGAGAGAGAGAGAGAGAGAAGAGAGAGGAGAAGAGAGGAGAGAGAGAGAGAGAGAGAGGGGAGAGAGAGAGAGAGAGAGAGAGAGGAGAGAGAGAGAGAGAGAGAGAGGGAGAGGGAGAGAGAGAGAGAGAGGGAGAGAGACTGACTAAAACCTCAGGAAAAGATTAAAGCAGCTCTTACAAAATTCAAACATGAATTACACATATACTTTTTAAAATTATTTATTAAAAATTAATTCAGTAACTTGAAAGAAAAAAAAACAAGGGTCCAAATAAAGAATTTGAATTAAAATTTAGTCAAAGCAGTTTGGACAACAGTCCTCATTCCAGACATGAGTCTAAATGGGAATTGATATCTGCTTGTGATACAAAGATATTGCAAATGGGGCAAGTTACTTTACCAGATTGGTTATTGCCAAGTCCCTCAGACCCTCCATTGCCTTCTTCCCCAGTTGCACCAATACTCGATCCAATTGGTGATTCTGTATCTGCTGATTGTTTAGTTCTTTTGGAAAACAAGAAATTCCTCTTTTCCTTGCTGTCATCATCTTCTGAAGTCTCCGTATTGTCATACCCAAAAGCTTCATTTGATGACCTCTTTTTGTTACTAACACATTCTTTAGTAAAATCTTCACTACCATTTGAGTCAGAATTGATACTAATCGTTATGTTTTCACTTATTAACTTTTTCTTATGTTTATCACTTGTTGACTGATTAGACCCATATTTGGAACCTTTTGAAGAGGAAGCGTTTGCAGTATTAGAAAAATAATTTCTTATACCCCCGACGGATGAAGATTTAGATTTTGACTCTTTTTTCACAGATTTGGAAGATAAAAAGCAGGGTTCATCATTATCATCCTCTGAAATATCAACAGTATCATCGGTTAGTTGATCAGGTAATAACTTATTTCTTTTCCTTGCAATATCATTTCCTTCATTGTCTGAAATATCTGGGAGTTCATCGCTTATATCGTGGTCATCTTTACATTTTGATCTATTGGAAGACAAATTGGATTCAAACATATTGCTTTTGACATTTGATTTACACCTCTTGTTGCCTAAAGATGTAAAAAAGCTGCCAATACTTCTCTGTGACTGTGATGAAGAAGCTTTTTCTGCTTTTTTATCTTTTGGAATTTTTTTATTGAACACATTTCTTTTTGATGAAACAAAATCAAATTCATCGTCGTCAAAGTCTGACAAATCCACAATATCAAGAATAAAATCTGTATCTGATAATTTCTTGTCATCTTCAACCCCTGAATTATTTCTGTTTTTAAGTAGGAAATCATTGGGATCTTCTTCTATACGTTTTTCACTTTTGGTTTCAATTCTGCCTCCCTCAGGAATCCTTGATGTGTTTCTATTCGTTCTTTGGTTGCTCTGATTTGATGGTGAAAAATAGCCACTGTTACCTTTATGAGATGGGGACAACTTCTCTGATTTAAAGTTTGATGAATGAAATTTAGACATAATTTTTTCATCTTTGATACGGCATTCTTCTTTTAATTGGATTTTAAGTGGGGAAACATTCAATTCACTTTTAATTTCCTTTTTTACCACTGAACTTCGACAAGGCACTTCCCATAAGTTGTCATTAGAATCTAATTCGTCAAGTAGGTATTTGTTCTTCTTCCTTTCAGTCTTTTCTTTATAAAACACTCCACCCTTACAAACAGATGGTTTATTTCCACCACCTTTAGATTTAAAGGAAAATCGTGATTTTCTGCGACTATCTTTGAAAGTTTTTTTACCATCTGTGTTTGATGAAGTTTGGTATTTACTTTTTGAGCCCGTTTTGTCTTTTGAGTCCTTGTTTTTCAGGAATGATGATAAGGGAGTTGACTCAATATTATCTATGTCTGTCATCCATAGCTCTGCATCATCATCATCTGCAGCATCACCGATTCCTGACCTATGTTTTGAGGTTGTTGGGATCTTAGATGGTGACCCGTTCATATGGGGTGAATGTTTTTCATGACCAGAAGCAGTTGAGATACTATTTACAGAAGAAAGAACTTTGGTGCTTTGAATTTCAGAAAACAGAGAACTACTCGTATTTCCAGTTTTCCTTTGAAGAATTCCATTCACAATCACAGATGAAGAAGATGAAGAAGATATGTTACTCCCTCTACTGTTTTTATTGCTATTATTTATATTAAAAATTGTTGCAGGATTATTACTACTGCCAATGGTTGATGAGTTATTAGATTTGGGTTTGGATGAAGCCTTTGACACAGTAGATCCCAAGAAATGACCTTTGCCCCCAAAGGCACGTATGTCCTTACTCTTGGCTGGAATAAATTAAAGATAAAAAATATTGAAAACTAATCATTGAAAAAAATCGTCAATTAAAGATATTTAAAACACATAAAAGTCAAGTTACATGAAGCATGATCAATAATAACAAGGTAGGTGACAAAATTGATGGCTATCATTTTATACCACCCCTCTGCACAAAAGTGTCATGTTAATCTTCAATTATGAAGCTGGACAGTATTGAGTTGGAAAGGAGTGGATTTATTTACAACAGACCCATTAATCCAGGGTTAGACACTTCATCTTTTATTGGCCCATTTACACACAAAATAAACTCACACACACACATATATAGATTTCCACCTGACGAAACGCATTGTGCGCAGAAACGGCCGTCTTGTACAAAATGTTCATATATATATATATATATATTATATATATATATATATATATATATATATATATATATATATATATATGAACATGCACAATAGACCTTGAATACAACAAGGTCAGCAGGGCAGAAGGTAAAATCTACAGTGCAGCATTGAAATCTCGGAATGCAAATCTCATTATCACGGAAATCTAGAACATGTCTCAATTCCCGCTTTAATCCCCATATTTTCAAAGTACTTACTTCATGAAAATCTCAAAAAGCTATCGGAGGTGAACATGGAAATCACAAACAAATGGGACCTTTACTTTCGCATTCATTGATATAATTCTTTTACCTGTGTTTCTATTTGAACTGAAACAAAACCTGCCATTGCTCCCCATTAGTATTAACTGTATATGTTGATGTTTTCGTTTGCGTGTGTGTGTGGAGCATATGTGTGTGTTTGTGTGGAGGAGGGGTGCGTGAAGTGTGTTTGATCAGTGTCTTATGTATGCGACATCTCACTCTTTCAAATGTGTACCGGTACCATTAGGAGACTAGAGAGGCAGTGATGGCTTGAGGCTGTTACTGTTACCTATCAAAATCAAAGAAGTGATTAAGGTTGGGGAATTGGGATGAGAAAAGAGATGCCAGGGAAATAAGTGACGAGTGGTAGTTTTTTTTTTGTTGTTGTTGTTATTTTTAAGGGTTTTACGGCGCTTGCAACACATTTAGGTTATATCAGCGCCAGTAAAAAGGAAGAATATGGGATAGTAAAAAGTTCTAGAATTACAATTAAAGCAGCCAAGAGAAAGTAAGACAAAGGGGAATTGGGAACAAATAGGGATCAGATGTAGGTTCCAAGAGCTACCACCAATGTACTTTGAGATCACCTATAAGTCTCATCCGGACACAAGCACAAAATCCAACATAGAGGAATACACTCAAATGCTTACATTATACATTAAAAATAATAAATATAATAATACATAACAGAAAGATGATTTACAAGGAAAAAAATATCACCTCCCAAAACAATAACTATGCATTTGACTGTTTTCCTCCCAGCCAGGACTCCGGTCAGGGCCAGGACAAAACCAAGTAATCTCATTCCAAGACAAAGACAGAAAGCATGTTGGAAAACAGATAGACGGCGTGTGTTGATTGTATAATCAACAATTTGGGTGCTGGATTTGTCTTCTTATTAAAGTACACAGAAAGGGGAAAATTGTACCACCTGTTATTGAATGAATGTTGTTCGAGATTTCCATGCGGCACTGTGTGTATATCAAGAATGCACTGCTATAGTGTGCGTTACATTTTTAAAATAACTATATATATAAATATATATATATATATATATATATATATATATATATATATATATATATATATATATATTGTTCTAATTCAACTTGATGTCTGGATCAGAGCTTATTTAATCTTCAGAACGATGTAGTTAACTTAAGGTAGAGAAGCATTAGTTTACAACACTATTTTTAAACCTTTGAGAAACTATTTCTGCTATTTTATTGGAGCTAATTCACCAATTTTTGGTTTATTTTACAATAGTTATATGATAGAAACTAACAAAAACAAATTTTCCTCTTAGTTTTTTCAAAATAACTTATTATTGGAGTATTTTTGTGGCGAACATGTATCTCTGTATGAAGTCAAATTTTATGGCAATCCAATAAATTACAATAAATCCTTGTACTACTGTCATGCTTGAAACCGAATGCAAGAAACAATTGGATTTAGTGGCAAATCCAAACAAAAGATAGAATATTATATTGTGGTAAATAGTACCTAGAAATGAAAAATATTGCAAATTTAACTATACTTACACTTAATTTCCTGTTCTTTCTTTCCTGTTTTCTTCTGCCCATAACCTTCAGGTTCTTTTATCTTTGTATAAGTCCCACCACACGTAGCTTGGTGTTCAGCCCACCAGAAGTCTCTTGAAGAAGGCGCTCTGTTCATTGCCCTTTTCACGTATCCAAAGTAAGGCCTCCTATTCTGACATGGGCCATCACATCGCCACCAGTGTTGCTGGTAGGATTCAACCTCGTTGTGAAATGTGTGATAAATCTAAATACAACAAAATTCAATCAAATATATTACAATAAGGAAAAGAATTTTTTATAAATATATATATAATTAAAATAGTTTAAGAACAATCTTAATCATAAAATAAAATTCTAAAATCATATATATATATATATATATATATATATATAAGTTTTACAAACTTCACAAAGGAACATTTGAACTCTACCAACATTTCATAAATATTTCGAAAGCCTCCTTTCCATAAAACCCCACCTTTGAAATTCTGTCTAACAACTTATATGAGAGTAATTCTCAGGCACCTCCTTGACCCCCTTGAATAATCTGAAGACATTGGTCACAAAGTCAATGAATGTGCATCCATGTCCAGCTTAAATGAGTTTAAAATTACTGTGATGTTGAGTCACAGTTATTTTTTCCAAATGTAATTTGATACTGAAATAAGTTTTCATAAATGGCAGTAGGAGAGATGACGTTGAACATTTTAAAGAGCCGATAAAATTAAATTGGATGGATATGAACATGGGTGAGCGAGTATTGTGAAATCCTTATCGTTAAATCTGCGATTACTAAACCAGAGGTAGCCCTTAGTTTAAAGGAGAAGGACGAAAAGCTGACCTCCCTCTATGACCTAGAACAAGTTCTGGAGTCCACAGAGCTGTCCCCGCAGTTTTTTGCCATTTCAAATGCCAAAATTTGCCATAAAAAATGGTAAAATTTGCCATAAAAATAGCAAAATTTGCCAAAAATTTACCGCTAGTTTTACAAAAATCAAACAATTAAAACAACATGTACGGTAAAAAATTGACACAATTAGGGCATTTTGTAGAATATTGATGTCTCAACATGTCAACATGAATTTATTTACATTTTATATGGTTTGAAATAATATTATAATAATAATAATAGCCATAGTTAGTAAGTAAGTAAAAAAAAGAAGGAAGTAATCAAAATATTTTATTAACTATTTAGCTTCTTAAAATTTGGGAAATCAAAGTAAACAATCGCATGAAAAAGAGGATAAAAATAACTATTTACAAGGAAAGAGAAACAAAATCCATTTTCCAATGGGTGCACATTAAATTTGTATTCTCTACTTACTATCCAATTTTGAGCATTATTATTATTGCTTTATATTTCAATATAGGCCTAATGGGTTTTTGAATGCGGCCGCGAAAAACTGTGGGGACAGACAGAGGGAGATCAGCTTTTGTTCCTTCTGGGTCATAGAAGGAGGTAACTCTGACAGTGTAGACAACAATCACTCAAAATATAGTGAGCATTAGCGGACTGGCCTTCAATTACGAAAAATTCATAAAATTACAAAATTTTGGCTCGCATTTTACAACTTCATGAGCATCACCATGTCCTCAAAACTAAGTGAAAATGAACGCTGATGCCAGACCACATAATTTAAAGAGTTTTGAAATGTTATTTAATCCTCGTGAGGGTAAATTGTTCACTGAAGCAACTATCATTTTTATCTCCAAAAAATTACGCATTGCAGGTCGGCCATAGCCAATTCAAGGTATAAATCACAAAACATTCTTCAATAACTTAAAAAGGAATCCTTACAGATATATTTGCACCAGTTGCTTTGTTTATTCTGTGCATATGGCCTTTAAACTGAGGCCCATGACCATCATGATCCTGGAAAATAAATGCAAAAATTTGGAGGAATAAAACAAATACAAAATACTATTTAGTCATTCTTCAACTATAATAATTAATGGCTTGACTAAAAGAATGACCCATTCTTGAGAAACATTTTGAAAGAAGAAAAGTAATTAATTTCAGCCGTAGTCCCCCAAAATAACAACAACAAAAAATTAGAAATTTAAATTGTTGATAATTGTCCACAATTATAAAATCATTGTAATAAAATTCTTTTGTTTTTTTTTGCCTACACTATTTAAAATAAATTTGATAGAAAATATTTTAATTTTCAGGTAATGAGTGATTATGATTTTTTTTCTTTTTGCTTAGCTCCTAAATTCCTTTTATCTATTTTATTGATTTAGAAAATTTATCTCTTTATTCTTTATACATTTTCTTACATTGTGCTATGTATTTTGCAAATTCTCTAATGCCTATACATTAACAAGTGAACTTGCTATTTTTATCAACATCACTGACTGATATTACAACAATAATCAACTTACACGGTCATTATCTGTTACAAACAGGTAAGCATGGATCATTTCATGCTGAAAAAAAGAATAATTTTTTTAAAAACTCGACAATGAAATAAAATGAAAAACTTATTGACGTTTTAGAAACAAATGAATGGTTAAATTCCCTAAATTAGAGAAATAGAGAAGCATGATAACCAAGCAATCTCTGCAAGGATCCCAAAAGTGTTGGACATCCAAAACAGACATGAAGATCTTCACTGCTTGAAGAACTTAGACCAGTTAACCCCACTTTGGAAGCAGAAAAAAAAAAGAGAGCAGATGAGATATCAATGAATTAAATGTTAATCATCAGTGACTTGGATAAACATCTATGTGGAACTGGTAACTTCCAACTCTTCCACTTCTAATTTTTATATTTTGTTACAACCTCTTACTAACTTTCTGCATTTGGCATATATTGGTCGAAATTTCTATACCATCATAATTAAGGCCTCAAAGCATATCAAAATATGATAAATCACAATTGTTGACGAGTCAGGTACTTAATTAACTAAAACCAAATACAGAAAGAAACTTACATTACATATCTAAGGACATATCTGCCAATATATATGAAGCCATAATAAATGACATTATAACCAGTGTTTGAAATCACTTACAAAAAGTCATGCAATAGAAACAAGCTCTTAATACAATTATCATTAAAATTTTAACTGCTTGACTTTTACGGAGACTTTTACAGAGTGAAAAAAAAAAAAAAAAAAAAAAAAAAATTAATCACCAGTAAAGTCTCCACAAGATCTTTACGTGGACGCAATTTCAACAAGGGTTGACTGAGCCGCACAGAACAGAGCCCTCCATGACCCTCATAAACACAAAGACCTGCACATCTAGTTGAACAAAGATAATAAAAGAAATAGAACAATTGAGACAATTATTACCTTGAAAATAAATTTTCTTAAAAACGGTTAATAAAAAAAAAAAGTAAAATTATAAAATCTTACATATGATGTAAGAAGGGTTACCCAGACACCAAAAACTAAAAATTCAAAATAGGCTAAAATTACAAGTATAAGGCATTACAATCATTTTTTGTTGTTTTTTTTTTGTTAATATATATAGTAAAAAGTATTACTTAAATTGCAAACTTGAATTCAATTGTCAATATCTGATTCACCCCACAGATTAAGACAGTGGATAATTAAAATCAATTAAAAACATGACACAACAAACAAAAGGAATGCTACTGTTAAATGTCCTTTAATACTCCCCCCAAAACCACAATTTGAGCCATAGTACAAAAATTCAAATTTTTGTTCCTGCAAAAATGCAAAATAATAAATTAAAAGTTGAGTCCAGAAATATGTCAAGTGCCCAACTCAAGGTTGACTTTGTAACGAGATAAGCAGCAGATCTGATATTGATAGTAGATTGAATTGTTGCTTGCACACTTTATTCATTCTTGCCAATACAGGATAGGGATATCTGTCAGATTGGAAAATAAAAGTAAATATACAGAACTGGAGTAATGCCCATTATTTTTCTAATTATAGTTAGCTGCCTTTTTTTTTTTTACCCGTGCGAGACTCAAACTATTTCTGTTTTTTGTTTTTGTTGTTGTTGTTGTTGCTGTTTTGTTTTCTTCCGGTTTTTCTTTCTCTGTTCTTGTCACAAAGAAAGGCTAATTGGCAATGATCCCATTACACACAATCAAACACACACACACTTACACACACACACACACACACACACACAGAGAAATAAAATGAAATGGTAACAAAAATAAGAGACTTTCATAATTTATCTGATTTGTGACATTATCTAAAACAATAATTTATTTACCTAAAATTAAAAAAAAATAATTTAAAAAATATCAAGACATAGGGAAAGGATCGAACCCAATCTATTTATTTCAGAAGACAGTCAAATCAAACATATTCCATCAAATTATGACTGTGCAGTCAAAATGATTAGTCACACATTTAGTATATATAAAGTTTAAGAGGTCACCCTTCAACTGATTTGGAATGTGGACAGTGTGGCTACTTTAAATGCCAAACATATTCATTTTCTCAGGTTTAGAGGATTGAAGTGAAGTGGCAATTCGGACTCCAGTCTGAAAAATATCCTGTGGCTATTCAGACTTAAACTTCAATGTGCATGGGAAAAACAGGGCGGGCAAGGGGGGAACTGATAGAAGCAGGAGAGCTCAGAAGAAATTGTTTTGCTCAAATCAGACTGACTCAGTTGATACCTCTACTTCGGACTGAGGGAGATTGTTGCCAGTCTAATACAGTGCAACATCCATTCGCCAAACTCCAAGGGACAGCCGGAAAAGTTTGTGGAATATGTGTTTCGACAAAATAGTGAACATGTCTGTAAGAGAAGAGACACAAACTGTGATGTAGCCTGCTGTACAAGTATATGATCTCAATGTAGTGCGTCTACATCCATGTTTCGTAGATTGATGACTTCACCAATGCCTTTTTGTTGGCAAAATAGTGAATATCATTCATTTCTGATTTACTCGCTTAGACTAGACAAACAAAACACACACCACCACTCCATCGTACATGGCACGCGGGATAGCATGAAAGAATGTGCGGAAAGAGGGAAGAATGAAGGGAGGGGGGAAGGGGAGTGAGGTGAAACTTGTCTACACAACCGTAGGGTTCATAAAACTATAGCTCGAGTCCACAGTTATCATGTGTTTGTCACCGGAAACAATTAGCCTTACAGATAGTGAACATCACTTGCAATTTAACACAGGCAATTGTAAAATAAGCATGGTGTTGTCATTCTTTCATGTTTGATGAATGCGTGTTGCATTGAACTATAACTATAATCATATATTATTTTGTCCTGATTTTATTTGGATCATATAAAGTTGCTAGAAAAGCTTTTCCTTCAGACCACAGTTACTTTGACTGACTGTTCCTTTTGAAGGGTTTTAAGTCTTTTCTTTTTTTATTTCGAACTGGACTTCCAAGTTATCAATGATTTTGTCATTCTCATCAAATAAAGCGGTTTAGATTACCTGTTGATAGTTCCTATTGTTATTTTCATTTGGATCAATTTCAAGAAATTTTTATCAATCATTAAAATAAATTGAAAAATGTACAAAAAGCTATACTCCACGGGAGACAATCAGACTCGAGTCCGAATAACAAGCTGTTGATTGCACATGCGCATTGGAGTTTGAGTCAGAATAGCTATGGGAGACTATTCAGATTCCGGTCCGAATAGCCGGAGGGTTTTCTATTCTATTATTATAAATAATATATATTAGATTTCAATGTTTTAAAGTTTCTCAAAAAATTGAGGAATTTATTATAATAGGTTCAAGAAAGGGGATGTAAATATGAATGATTTGGCCTATCTTTCATTATTCAAGGATATATCTTGTTATATATGAAAAATAATCACATTGTTACTTTAATGCCAAATTGCATATATGTTGATATTGTATCAGTATCAGCAGACTGTAATAGTATTACAGTTCATTTTTGGGCATCTTTTACTATAATTATTTCTCCCTGTCTGAACACATTCTGAAACTAAAATTCTTCATCTGTTTAACGGTTAACATGTGCATTGTATGTAATGTAAATTGTATGAACCTGGTAAAACTTACAGTGTCATCCGCGGGCTCCATTTAACTTCAATTCCTGACAGTCTTCCCCAAAAGAATTGGGTATTGAATTGAAGAAAGAGTACTCTTATGTCCGGGTTGGGATCCGAGCATTCTAGTGATGGGTCGACAGGAGAAATATCAGGGAAGCCAGTGTTTGTGCAGGCAGGAATTAAGTTTCTTTTCTTCTTTGAATCAATTCCATTAGGGAAAATTGTCTCCTTATTCACATTTTCTTCATCTTGATTTTGAAGTTGAGCAGCCACCTCTCTGTCATATTCTTCTTGAAGTTTTCGAGCCAACTGTTCATCAAATGATTCTACGCTATTCATATTAATATTAGATTAATAATTAATATAATAAATTTGTAAAGGAATATTTATACCATTGAGACCTATACCAGTGATGTACAGTCAAGTAACACAGGAGGTCTGTTTACTTAGCTGCTAAAAAAACTGCTACTGGAAAATCGGGAATGGGGATGGACTATGACTATGACTGTGACGGGAGCTGGAGACAGTGAGAAGCCGAAGAAGAATGTGTTTCAGTTTCTGTCGTCCTTCAGGTGTGAAAAACAAGGATAGTTGAGATAATAACAGTTGGTTGATTAATATATTGGTATACGTAGAAACATTTCATTTTATGACACTTGATCTCAAATACATCATCAACATATATATGTGAACACTACAGGCCTATAACTCAAAACTCGAACTCAGTTCCAACTTTGAACTCCCTCCAAGACATTAGGATAAACAATACCTAAACAAACGAATTATTTGAGGGAGGAAATTACGAGTCAAGCAAGACAGTTATTGCAGTTTGTTAGATTCTTCGGTAGAAACACAATTGGCATATTTTTCTTCAAATAATATATAAATCTTCACCCCACCCCCACCCCATTCTTCTTCTTCTTCTTCTTCTTCTTCTTCTTCTTCTTCTTCTTCTTCTTCTTCTTCTTCTTCTTCTTCTTCTTCTTCTTCTTCTTCTTCTTCTTCTTCTTCTTCTTCTTCTTCTTCTTCTTCTTCTTCTTCTTCTTCTTCTTCTTCTTTCTTTCTTCTTCTTCTTCTCTCTTCTCCTCTCTCCTCCTCCTCCTCCTCCACCTCCTCCTCCTCCTCCTCCTTCTTCTTCTTCTTCTTCTTCATCATCATCACCACCACCACCGCCATCATAACCTCACCTTCATCACCACCACAACTACCAAAATCATCACCACCACCACCACCACCATCAATCATCATCATCATCATCATCATCATCATCATCATCTTCATCATCATCATCAATCATCAACACCAATATTGTTATTTGTAACATAAAAACTTCTTATTTACTAGGCCTGTAAGATAATGTGTAAAGGACTTAAGAGCGCTATTTATTAATCACGAAGAAGCCAAGTTGTTTATTTTGAAAGGTAGCTCAGATTTGAATTAAGAAGCGAGGTTTATTTTAAATGATAACCAATATGCTCTTCCAGATATTATTTAAAAATTGAATGAAAAATGCTTTGACTATTCTTATTGGTTTTTTTATGTCGTCGTCTGAGCTCCAAAATTTATAAACAATGATACCAAAATAAGTAAATTTATTAGGCTCATCCAATGTTTCCGTTTTCAATTTTGGTTTATCTGTCTTTTTTTTTTTAATTTTTTTTTTGGGGGAGGTAGGCTATTCCGTGATTGCAATGTCTGAGCAAGTTCCATGGGGTATCTCTATCTATAGATACTATCAAATTATCTTAGTTTTATTTATAGTTTACCATGGTCTATAACATTGTGATAAGTAGTTTCACTCTAAAGACCGAATCTCGAAAGCCTGTTTGTTGGTTTCTAAGAACAAGATTGACCATTAATATTCCCTCACTTTAGCAGTTGAGGCCGCTTGTTTAGGTATCCTTTGTTTATGGTGGGGGCATCGAGCCCTTACATTTTCTGTTCACGCTGGGTGGGGGTTATTTGCTAATATATACACCTATATTCTTTTCAATTGACGGGCGATTTTTTTACAATTCAAGGATAATGTCTGCGGCTGTGTCAATGTCAAGCGCTCTACGGATGAGACTAATGAAGTAACCTGCAAATTATTTGATAAAGCCAATGTGGAAGAACTGTTCAAGACATTTTGTCTAAATTAAATGGAGAAAGTTATGAAGGATGGCGATCACCCTCTTCACAAATATATTAAGTTCTCCATGAGGAGCCGTCGCCTTATATCTATAAAAACAAAGACAACACGTCACCTTAATTCATTTTTGCCACATGGTGTTCGAATTTTTTAACGCGCAACTGTGATTTAAATTAAATACTATCTTTTAAATATACACACACAAGTTCGGACTAAAGGCCAGATGTATGGCCTATCTCAATTTATCAAATTAATATATAAAGTGTTGCTATTGGTTCTTTGTTGTATATTTTTACATTTTTGTGCATTTGCATATATTATATATGTATATACATTGTCGCCATAAATTCTCAACTTTGTGTTCATACGTTTTCATGTGTCTGTAAACGGATTTCCATTTTTTTTATGAATAATGTATGTATGTATGTATGTATGTATGTATGTATGTATGTATGTATGTATGTATGTATGTATGTATGTATGTATGTATGTATGTATGTATGTATGTATGTATGTATGTATGTATGTATGTATGTATGTATGTATGTATGTATGTATGTATGTATGTATGTATGTATGTATGTATTATTTTATTATTATTATTATTTTATTATTTTATTATTATTATTATTATTATTATTATTATTATTATTATATTATTATATTATTATTATTATTATTATTATTATTATTATTATTATTATTATTATTATACCAAAATGAAAAAAAAAAAAACAATTTACCGAACCTTAGTAACTACGGCGAGAGGAGAGGGAATGCGTGAATGCGGGAAGTATGGCCGCTTGTTATTATTCTGTGTCAAATCCTACATTTCAATAAGATTGTTGATTTACTTTTTTTGTGGGTAAGTTTATTTCCGTCTCCCCTCCACATTTGTAGTGCAAACAATTTAAAGGTATTAATGGCTCTCTTGAACTTGAATAATGAGTATTACGCATAATTAAGAAAGTGAAAGTTGAATGAAATAATAATGATAAAAATAAAAATAAGTAAAGTAAGGTTGGAAAGCTATTGATAGATCACTGTGGACTCTGACGGCGACGGTGGTTCACTCCTACATCCCCAGTATTCTTTTTTTAAAATTTATAATGTTCTAGTAGGGGGTTTGAGAGGGGGAAAACTTTTTTTTAGGGGGTTTGGGAGGGGGAGGGAGACTAAAAAGAAAAAAAAAGTTTCCCCCCTTCACTCATTCACTTTCACTCTAGAAAAAAAAAAAAGAATACTTAATACTAGGGATGTAGGAGCTTTCGGAAGGCCTCAAATCTGTTATGATGTGATGTACGGTGTGTAATGGAAATCTTACATTTACATGACCATGGAATTAAATATTTATTTGATTTTTTTGGGTTCCATTTTAATTCGAGATTCTAGTTTTAGCCTTTAGTTTTAGATTGAATTTGAATGGAAGTGTGATATAAAAATATTTGTAATTGAAATTGTACTTAAGTAAATATTCTTTAGTCTTAATGGTGTTGGTGTCTCCTGGACACATACACAGAGAGTAGAGAGTCGACTAAATTGAATGTGAAAGTGAAATACCTTTATTTGCTTGTTGAGAGGGACGGATGGTGTGTGTACCAGGTGACAGGTGATCAGAAAAAAGTAGCTCCGAGAAAATTTGAATAAAGTCCAAGAAAAACAATACAGTAACATCAAGCTTTACAGAAGTAATGTTATCGGATTACCTGTGTCAAAATTTGAATCAGATCCTTTGGTTGCAACAGTGATTTCAGGACATGCTCCAGATGTCTCCCATGTGTGTGTGTGTGTGTGAGAGAGAGAGAGAGAGAGAGAGAGAGAGAGAGAGAGAGAGAGGGAGAGAGAGAAAGAGAGAAAGAAAGAGAGAGAGAGAAAGAAAGAGAGAGAGAGAGAGTAAAGTAGTAAAAGTGGAACAAGTATTTTTTTGTGTGTGACGATAATGACAATATTTGAAGGGAGGAGGGGTTGATGACTTGAGCAGATATGATAGGACTAAAAGTATCTACCACATACTTTAGATTTACTTGAGGATGTTGGAAGGAATGTAAGATATTGTTGTTCAAATTTTGGTAACAACAAGAGATGAAGTGAGTAGGAAAGTGCCAGAAGACAATAGACAATAAAAATTAAAAATGAATAATATGTCGTACCAGTAAGGTCGCAGGTTCAAACCCCCATAACCGCCGCAATTATTTTTAATTCTCTATTGTCTTCTGGCACTTTCCTACTCACTTCATCTCTTGTTGTTGCCAACATAATTGCCTGCTCCACTCACTTTTCTGAATTAAAAATTGTTCAAATTTTAAGAGGTACAGATAAAGAGATCAAAACTGTGGTTTCCAAAATAAAAAAAACAAAAAAAAAAACAAACCTCAGATGATGTCATTTATATTTTTGAAAACTGTTACTCTTTTTTTTAAAGGCGTGTTGAACTGATTCGGACAACCTGGAGCCTGAGGACATGATTACTTCTTGTGACACCCAGGAATTCATTCCTTTTGGACGGGAATATCTGCGCCGTCATCCTGGGCAGTTTCAAATACAGGTACATCCAAACAATCAGGATATAAGGATAACATAAATCAAATAATTTGTGGTTTTCTTTAAGTTTATTATCAGTTGCCAATTTAAAAAATTGAATTTGTAATTTGGAACTTGCAAGTGTAAGTTTTGCCTTATATATAGGTATAAGCATTGCTGTCCAAGTTTGATTAACTCAGAATTTATGATTCAAGTGTTGAATAAAATTTGAACTCAATTTTTAATTTGTCTTAATAGACAATGCATTTTCCGACTTCGTAGGAAAACTCCAAATGGCTTTTTATTGGGCATGGAGAGATATTTTTTTGGTATTTAATGTCTTATACTTATAAATTTTAAGAAACTGATCGTATTCAAAATAATGAGAGGAACCGCTGCTTAGTATCAATTCATTGTAAGTACTCCGACCTCATTATACTTGATTACCGGAAGGGTGGCGTCTATTTTCGATGGGATTTGACAAAACAAATTTGATTTAAAAATAAAAAATCATCTCGATTATTAATCAATCTCATAATACACACAAACCATATTCATGTCAATCTTAAACACCATGCAAAATCTGGTGACAGTTGATCAAGTGGTTTCGGAGCCTTGTGTTACTATAAAACCAATTTGCCAAATATATAATAAGATAATAGAAGATGGAATATTACATTTGTCAATTCTTTTCACAATTCAGTATTCTAGGTTAACATCTAACATTGATTACAGTATTATCTTTATTAAGGGCAATTTACATCAAACAGTGCTTTTATTTGTTGCAAGAATAATTATGAAAATGCAGTTCACGAATTGAGGTAGCCTCCT
Organism: Berghia stephanieae; assembly: GCF_034508935.2. Classification (NCBI taxonomy): domain Eukaryota; kingdom Metazoa; phylum Mollusca; class Gastropoda; order Nudibranchia; family Aeolidiidae; genus Berghia; species Berghia stephanieae. Next base: position 35,937,671 of record NC_088360.1, read on the forward strand.
ATCAATAGCATGGGGAGAGAGAATAGAAAGAAAGGAAATTACATACAAAAGGAAGAGGATACACTCTGCAGCTGGCCTCTCTTGTGTGCACCAAATGACACTCGGTGATGCACATATATTTTATTTCCAGGTATTTCTCATGTGCTACTTTTGAGTATTGACGGGCATTATAAAAGCTGAGTTACTGAGAGGAGAGGGTTGTGCACTTTTAGGGTCGTGGGCTTAATATTAGGGATTATATGGTGGATAAGATACAGCTTTAATGGTATCTATACAATATTTTTGGACAATATAATAATGGATTACAGTTTCTCATCCCACTGTCCACAAAGTTGTCATTGAATAGCTAGATCTGTCAGATCTGGTGAAAACTATCTTCCAACAGGCTAGACTTAATTATTAGTTACATCAATGATGATGTTTTCGGATATAAAAATAACAGACTGCTCAAAACTCATTGCATTGAATGGATATCCACATCTATTTGTCTAATTTCAAAGCTATAGATATAGATAATAACATTTTAAATTATTATTGCACACACGAAGGATGTATGAATTTGTTTTATTGATTTATTTTTTTCAGAGGAAGAAAGACAATCCAATTATTGATCATGGGACACCACTCATCAAATCATTCAAGAATATATCCATTCAGGAATCGGTTAAGGTATTCTGAGCAGTTAGTTCTTATAATGTGGTTTGGATAGATTGATCATAATGATGGTGGTGGTAGGGGTTGTGGTTATACTAATATAGTGATAAAAAATATTTATAATGGTAATGATAATTAATTATAATAATGATAATTAATAATAATAATGATAATTAATAATAATATTAAATAATAATAAGAAGAAGAACCTTAAGAAGAATGACATTAATAATAATAATAAGAAGAAGAAGAACAATAAGAAGAATGATATTAATAATAATAATAAGAAGAGGAATGATATTAATATTAATAATGATGATAATAATAATAATAATAATAATAATGATAATAATAATAATTATTATTATTATTATTATTAATACTATTATATAAATAATAATTGTATGATAAAATTGTATAGTAATAATCGTATAATGGTAATAATAATAATAATCGTATAATAATGATCAGACAGTAATGATTGTTTAATAATAATCATATAAAAATGATAATTATAATAATAATGATAATAATGATGATAATAATAATAATAATGTCAATGAAATGGTAATACGAGTACGAGCCTTCATCATTTTGATTATGCTCATGATAACTGATGATTAAATTGAATAAAGTGGTCCAATGTTATTAATATCTTTGTTATTTATTATAATTTTGGTGAGAAAAATCCATTTATGATATATGGTAAAAAGATTTTTTGAAACAAGACAAATGTAAATAAAACCTTTTTTTAAAATTTGTGTTTCATTAGAATGAAAGTTGGGTTTTCAGACAACATCAAGACGGCAGTGATTTTGATGAGGAACTCTATGTCCTCAATTCAACTGTAGTATGGAGCAGAGGTGGCCAAAATAATGTTAGGGCTGTGGTCAAAACTTTTACCATGGACACCCCTGTCTTGCAGGTAATATGTCTCTACTTAATCCATTCATTGATCCAAAGTCATCTATAACTTTCTTGGATTGAATAATTATCTTGAACTTGTTTAGGTGGTTTATTTTCATTTTAGAATGCGTTACTCTAAATGACAATTTAATCATTCATGATAATGTGAGTGGAATAATTCTACCATGTATGGAGACTGAATGGCATTTAAACGGAAATTCTCCAACTTTAATTTTATTAAGATAGTTTCTAAATTTAAAAATTTACTCACTTATGAGTATTATACAATTATGATGATATGCTTGTAATGTTTGGAGAGCAGATTAATGCTCTCCCAAAAGAACAAAAAGCAAATTGATTTATGATCTTTTACTTTGTAAAGGCCCTCTGGGGATCCTTCATCCTGTCCTCTACAGAACTGACAATGGATAGCCAATCTGCATTGGATAACACAGGTAAGTCAAAAATGCTTACGTTGCCTATTTATCCGAGTATTTTAACACTTCAATTCATGGTCTGATTTGTTTCTAGATGTTTTAAAACTTTCTAGCATACTAACAAATTGAGCTATGTAATTAGTAAGCGGTTGTCACAAGTCCTGCACCATGGAGCTGATTTATCCAGGTTTCTGTAGCATTAAAAAGGCAGTAACTATTGCTTTAAATAGGATGCTATTCTATCACATATAACATCTTGCCAGATCCACATAGCCAGCTGTCCATTCACTGTTGGGTGGATAGAAGGGTCGGAAAATGCCTCCACTTAATCCAGGACTGATACAGAACCAGTTTTCAGGATACCCATTCGATTATGTTCTTGTATCATCATTATTTTTGGTGAATATTTGGTTTTAAGCCAATTAAGTGCGATCAGGATGTTTATTTTCGTAGAATACATGTGTTCAATTTTATTTATTCAAATCTAATTTAATGTTGTCTTTGCATCTCTAATTGATAAGAAAATGAACGATACAGTTTTACAGTTGAGGAACATCTACATGATCGGTTTTACCTTTTCACATCAAAATAAGATTTTTAAAATTTATTAAAAAGAAGGAACAGACCCACATTATTCTGTGTTGGTCCAAATGATGGCTACAGTATAAATGGACTTCTAATGTCAATGCATTCCAGGGATAGATTTGTTGCCCCTTTTGAATTCTTCTTTAATGCAAATAATCTAGATCTTGGAGCTTTTCCTAAATTAGGTTTAGTGTTCCAGGGGAAATTATGAAAATTTCAGATTTTTGAATTCATTATTTTTATTGCAGGGGGCCAAAATCAAAGTGGCATTTGTGTTATTGAGGAAAGAGGTCTGACTTTTTTCATGGATGAAGGTGGAGAATATTTTGCTCCTCTTCCATTTCAGGTAAATTGAAAGTTATGTTTTTTTGTCATTTTTTTGGGGTTTTTTAAAATTAAATTTTTGTTTTTTTCTGATAGAGGGATTTACTTTAAAGGTTTCATGGATCGTGCAACACTTTCAGTCATTTCAGCTTATATCATTTTAGTAGTGATAAATGAAACATTTATTGTGTAATTTTTAAAAAAGAAATAAAATGATTATCAGCTTACTTCTGGTCCAGTTTGCTATTTAAGATGTAAATAATTATAAATAATGAATGAATTATTCTGCGATTAGTTATATGTTTAGAGCGTTTTTAGTGTACATACAGTTTGTAAAACTTTAACCTTGATATTCGATTTCACAATTTATTGTTACAGGTTGCCAATACTTGGTCTATAAAGACTGGATTGTTATTTGAAAGAACACTGACTCAGAATGAAATGACATGTGGATCAAAGTAAATAATACATTTTTGGTTATGCCTTTAGTTTCTTTTTTTTTTTTTGGGTTTGTTTAAATCTTGTTCAATTCGGTGCTTTCCTATTTATGAATAGGATATTAGTTTGGAGGAGTGATAAAGTAGATGACCAGAGACATGACAAGGGGTCATCGTTTCCTCGGTCAAGGGCATATGATCCAGAAGGGGGGTGGTTGTATAAGAGGAATATCAGTTGATATGTTCTTATTGTATTATTTGTTTGACGATAAACGAATAGGAACACAGGTGATACAGTATAAGTGGTAAGGTGTTTATAGTTCTTTGAAGCCTCTAGTACTATTGTGTGGTTGTTGCTTTCTTCATCATTAAATTCATTGCTTAAGAGTAGGAACATATCTGATTAAAATTTTTAATGGTTGTATTTATTTCATCTTCATTATGTTTGTAATTTTTTTTTTCAAATTCTTCCCTTTCTTGAAAAATCTTGAACATTGCATTGTGTTTAGAATAAGATATTTTTGGTTACATTTATACTTATTTAAATTTCAGGCAAACATCACACAGTCTAATTTTCAGTATGCTTCATCCCTTGGATGATGTGGCCCAAGTCATCATGAGGACGACTTCAAGTAAGTCTTGTGTAAATGGGAATTTTATTTGGGGTGTTATTTAGCAGGGTATAATGATTCATAGTTAACTGCTAGTAATTCCCGTTTTTATGTTATAAAGTACAGCATCTCAACGTTGGTGTAACAAAGTTGACTCCATGTTGCATCATTCTATCTTTACGATAATTCAGAAAAAATATCCTACTAATGAGGTGTTCTTTTATTTAGATAGTTATTTTGTATAGAATGTAAATACCTATCACTTTAAAATGTAGTTTGTCTCAGGTATGTGAAAATTGTGATTTTTTAAATAGGTTAACATTTACAGGATTCCATTTATAAATCTCGATCACATTGTATGTATATCTCTGAAGCTTTGATATCTTTGATCCTGACAAGATGGTTTTTTTTTACCTCATAATGTCCCGTTATAATGTGCCTTTTGGACAAGAATTCAACATATTAATTTTATTGAGGCCAACTTTCATGTTAAATCATCACTTTTATGATTGACCTTATAGGAGAATCGTTTTAAAAAAAAGATAAACCAGGAGAAAACATAATCCAGCAGCACCTACCACCACAACATCCATGACTACAAACTACCACTAGTATAGCTTCATCCTTAAAACAAGAACCTCCATGCCATATCATCACTAGCTGGATTTTGAAAAATAAATTCCTCTTTTCTTATTTTAGTGTGCTGTGCCCCAACTTTCATGGCCGTTTCATTGTATTTATATTGTTTAATTAATTTTAAATGTTTATTAGTTATTTGCTTACAATAATCACTGTAGCATAAATTTTAATTCTAAGAGGTTTAGATGATACTTTTGGACTTTTGCCTTATGTTTTCAAGTTTCTTATGTTTGTTCATAATAGCAATATGAATCAATGTTGTTGTCAATCGGAAATTTATGATAAAGCATACACCTAAACTGGAAAAATAAAAGTGGGGCGTAATTAATGTTTATAGATGTACCATTTCACAATATATTCCATTTAAACAATTTTAAGAATTATTTATATAGTTCTGTTTTGGGGTCTTCATAGTTTTGTGCCCTTGGATGTTCTGTTCTTTGAAAAGTTGTCCAGTTATAATTTGTATTTGTCATTCTTTTCCTCTTTCCCTTCAAATACCTTTGCAACAGCCCCCTTGGCTAGCAATTTGCTTAAATGCTCCTCCGCCCACCCAACAAACAAAAAATAAAAAAGGAAAATGAATATAGGGGAAATGTCATGAACTAGAGTTAGCAAGGCAAACCTGGCAGTCGCCTCTCTCAAACAAATTTGGAGAGCAACAGGATTGTATTCCAGCACCAAATACAAGATAGAGTGTTGAAAGACCATAGAATGTATTACATGGGGTATTCCAAAATATATGTTGATGACGAATCTTCAAGATCTATTGAGCAAATAAAAAAAAATCTCAAATGAGGATCTGAGAGCCAGAGCGGATGTAGAGTCTCTGGAGAGTCCCATTAAAAGGAGAAGATGACAATAGCAAGGGCATGTCTGTCACAGACCTGCTGAAACATTGACAAAGAAGGCTCTGCAATGGACACCTCAATGAAAGAGGATCTGAGGCCACTTCAAGAAGACCTGGAGATGTACCGTAATGAGGGAACAAAGCAGCTAGGACTGTCCCTTGAGGTTGCACCAAGAAAAACAGCTGACTGGACCAGGTGGAGATCCTTTGCATCAGCTCAAGTGCCATCAGGCTTTAAGAGGATTGAGTGAGTGATTATGTTGTTCTCTAGCAAACTGTAATAAGTAACTAATCAATTGGGACTCTTGTTTATTATTTACAACTTTTGTTTTTATATTCATTGATTTCAGATGGCGGTGTACCAAAAATTTCCTACATGACAAACACCCAAATGGCACTGATATTCACCTGTAGTGAGCCATCTATAGCTTTCACATATGACAAATCTCTTGGCGTTCATTCTGTATGGAAAATACGGAGACCTAGGGAAGATGTAAGTGAGAATGAATTTAACTGTGTTACAGGCAAGAGATTGATACAACTTATTTGATAATGTAAAAGTGTCAGTTAAATGTATTCATGGTTATACATTTAAGAAATATTCTCATATTATGAATATATGAAAAAGTGTTAGATGATGATTTATCTTCTAATGTTGATGGTAAAAAGATTTGATTTGTGGCTGAGATTCATCATACTTATACTTACAACTTAACCAGCTAAAGAAGACTTTGATTTTGTTTCTGCTCATTTTTTTATGACTTTTGTTTTAATTGTTAAAAGTTATCTTTCATCTGAACTTTTAAACATAAACTCAAGTAAAGGGAAATTTAATTTTTGTATTTTTTATACGTTGATGTCTGCCTAAGATAATCTTTGAACCAGGTCCACTTTTTGGATAAGTTTACAAAAAAACAATTTAAAAATTATTTTATTTAGTTTTGTTCATGCTTGTGTCAGAGAGGGACAGAAAGGATAGAAAACGAGTTGATATTGAATTACATACAGTTTAATTGCTTTTAACTGAGGCTTTTTGAATCAGTATTTGCAATGATGCTAATTCATTTTCCAGGAAATAAACCAGCTAATAGCATCTAGGGACGTAAGTTTTCTCAACGCCACATCATTCAATGGAGGAGCGTCTTTCAATCTATCATCTAGCTATTCAAGAGCTTTTGACATATCTGCCAATGCGACAGCCCCTGGAAACTTATCTAGCTTTTCTCCCAGACGTATTTCTGATAGAGTAATGTCCCCTGCTGGAATTGTAAGGTCAAGTCCACATATTGGACATGGGGCAGCAAAGTAAGTATAATGAAAGAAGAAAGATTGTTTGTTTTATCACATGATATGATTAATAGCTTTTTTAAGATGTTGAAGATACTATTTTTAGTTTAGATATTGTTTAAACAGCCTGAAACAAAATTTGTGTCTTATATTAGTGGTCTTTGACCTTGTTGACCCTAAGACTTTGTGCCATTTTCACACAACATTGAAGTACCACTTCAGTTGCTTTATTTGAGCTGACATCAATTTTTTTTTATAACTGAAGAATCAAGAAATGATTTATTTTATGAATTACCTGGATTATTTAAAAACAGTGTTACAGCTTACAATAAAAACAGTGTTACAGCTTACAATAAAAACAGTGTCATAACTTACAAACTTAGAGTTGTGGAATAAATCATTGATATCTTCACCCTTTTTTTGTATGTGTGTGTCTATTTGTGAACCCAGTTTTTCAGCATCTGCCAACTCCAACATCTTCCGATTCCAAACTCCACCTGCACAACGATCACCAGGAATGTTTATGATGCACACACCAGGGTCTGTCCACAATATGTCCATGGGCGCCCCACCCAACGAAAGTGTTCTTCTTAGCACAGGGGCAACGCTGCAACCTAATGTATGCCTGGAACAAATATGGACGGAATCTGGTCCAGCAATAAGGTTGGTAAAACATTTTCATTTGCGGGTTTGGTAGAGGAAATAAGGGGTCCCTATAGCTCAGTTGGTAGAGCACTCACTTCACACGCAAAGGGACCAAGATCGATTACGTGTGGAGTCGATAATTATTTTTTTTAACCTCCCCCCCCCCTGTCCCCAGCAGTGATTGGGTATCTGGATCAGTTAGATCTGGTGGAAAGTACTTTGTGGTAGACTAGCATTTTATCCAAAGGGCAGCAAGCCATTGCTATTGGCCGTTTCATGCTATAGAGACTGGGATAATCTCCAGCTCCATGGGCCCAATGGCTCTGAAGGACTAATTTAGAGGAAATAAGTGAAGATTTTGTCTTTTAGGTTGAAGACCAGTGTTATCAGAGTCTAATAAATAGATTTAAAATTGTTAATAATGTACAAAGTTTGATTGAACATGATCTATGGATATGTTTCCTGGTTTATTGTTTGATTATGAAACAAATCACTTTAGTTGAATTGTTTGCTTAGACAGGAGTATAATTCTATCACTTTTCTCTCTATTTCCCCCCTCAACCTTGGCGTATGAAACATATTGAATTAAATTGAATTACTCGAATCGAATACAGGACTATCAAGTTCAGGTAAAGGTTGTAAATTTCACAATTTATTAATCCTTCAAAAATTTTCTGATGTGAAGCATATCATGCGTTGCTATTTTCACTGTTTTTTAACTTTGCCATAGGACATTCATACTTTTTCTAATATTTACATTTGGGATGTTTCATGAATGCTGTTTACATTTTCTTACATGTCATTATTTTTGTTATAAAATTTTGTTACTCTAATCTACTAATTGTTACTTTAAAAGTGTTTTTCTCCTTTGTGTGTGGTAAATCTCTGTTCGATCTTTCAAGTTTTAAATGGGGCCATGACATTAAAAAAAAACAACTATTAGCTAACAGTACAACTAAGACTCTAAAGATAATGCCTATGATTTATTTTCTTTTTTTCCCCTCGAATCAAGAAAATTTTTAAAAACTTTTGTTCATGTTATTATTTCTTACCTCATACTTGGTAGACTGTGATTGAAAGTATATCGTTTGCAGGTACAGTTTGACGTTGTAAATCAATGGAATTATGTTTTTAAAGTAATGGAATTAGATTTTAGATATGTAGACACAAACACATGTCATACGAGGGCTCTTTCAGAAATAACTGAAAAATGCCCATTGCTCAGCAACCAGTGGAGATTTTTTAAATACGTAAACGACATGATATTCCTTATTTCCTTACGGATATTCCCAGAAATTATGAAGTGCATCATTTAGCACAATGAATTTCTAGACGATTTTAAAGATGGCGGCCCACCTTGAAACTTGGTCAAAGGAGGAAATCAGAGCTGTCATACGTTTTTTGAACGCCAAAAGTCTGAATCCTACCGAAATTCATAAAGAACTTCAGAGTGTATATGGTGAGCATGTTATAAGCCGTGCACAAGTCTATCAGTGGTGTAATTTGTTTGAAGCTGGCCATTCCGACTTGACAGACAGGGAAGGGAGAGGGCGTTCGATAACTGCGACGTCAGAAGACAATGTGAAGCGAGTTGATGAGCTTATTCTTCAAGACAGGAGGTTGAAACTTCATGAAATCGCAAGCAGTCTTGAAATTTCGGAAACTTCTGCCCATAGAATTGTATTTGATGAACTTGGCTACAGAAAAGTCAGTGCAAGATGGGTCCTGAGCAATTGACAGACAATCATAAAGAACAAAGATTGGACATCTGCAGGGAACTTTTGAGAGGAAGCAAGAGCTCACGCAGGGTTCACGGGCATACTGCCAACGCCGGCGGAGACTTTCTAGGGTACGATGTGACTTTTCTTGACAGCATAGTCACCGGTGATGAGACTTGGTTGCACCATTGCACCCCAGAAACAAAGCAAGATTCGATGACATGGAAACATCCATCCTCACCTGTCGCAAAGAAATTCAAAGTCATGCGGTCAGCAAAGAAAATAATGGGAACTGTTTTCTGGGATAGTCGTGGTGTTATTCTGTTCGAAACCTTACAACCTGGAGAAACAATCAATGCTGCAAGGTACTGCCAAACTCTTGACAAGCTTAGGGAGGCCATTTGCAGAAAGCGCCCAGGGCAGTTGACCAACGGGATCATTTTGCAACACGACATGCTACACCCCACACAGCACGAGTGACGCAAGGTTGGCTAGAGAAATATGGATGGGAGATTTTGCCACACCCACCACACAGTCCAGACCTCGCACCATCTGATTATCACCTCTTTGGGCCACTGAAAGTGAGCTGGCAGGAAAGCGCTTTGATGTCGATGAAGAGCTTGTTGACCATGTGCGGAAATGGCTACAAAACCTTGACGGAAATTTCTTCCGAGAGGGTATCTATTCCATGGTGCGGCTTTGGCAGAAGTGTGTCGACAGACTTGGCTGTTACGTAGAGAAATGAAGGACGAGTCAAGGTATGAACACGTGCAAGAATTTTGTTGATAGCATAAAAAACGCGGATTTTACAGGCATTTTTCGGTTAATTATGAAAGAGCCCTCGTACTACATATTTGGCAACAAAGTTGCTATTTTAATATATTTTATTTAGGAGGGTTTCTGAATTCACAGCAGTTCCACGGTGTATTTCTTCTTTCCTATCACTGCTAGAAAATGGATATTATTATAATTATATTGTTATGAACTGATTTTTTCTTTACCAGAGATGGGGCATTAGGCAAGGCATCCAAAACATTCCTTACTCAAGATATGTGTGGCCAACAGTTTCTGTGCTTTGTGGTTCCCTACAAGCAGCAACTCAGGTAAAACCATTCTGTTCAGTAAAATTGCCTTAACAGTTATTTCTCAAATGAAGTAAGAGGAATCTGTCCCATAAAGTAGAAGACAATTTATCTTGCACTTGGAAAAAGAATCAAGAAAAAAGTTTCAAACTTTTGTTCATGTTGTTATTTCTTACCTCATGCTTGGTAGACTGTGATTGAAAGTATATCGTTTGCTGGTACAGTTTGACATTGTAATAAGAGGAATATGTACCAAAAAGTAGAAGACATTTTATCGCTTGCATTTGATTTTCCAAATGTTTCTATCGTATGAAACCATATTTTTTCATCAATGACATACTTGGCCAACCCTTCCTCTTTTGGTGGAATCATTCCTTTTTTCACTCTCCCTTTTCTACAATTCCGGCATTGTCTCTAAAATTGTGATTTTCAAAAATAATGATGATGATGATGATGGTAAGAAGCAAAAAATTATTGCCAAAAGGGAATTAAGTAGGAAATTAATTGCACTCCTTTCCCTCTTCCCGGTTCCATTACCTAATGCATGTGATATGTAGATTTGCAAGTTGTGCCGGAATACTGTCTTTATGTGTTTGTGGCAAAGTTGGTGGTCATTTCGATTCAGAATTATCCATTGTTCAGAAATTCCTATTTTTTGTCTCAAATTCCTATTTTCTGACCTTCTGATTCCACTTTTGGAATATGAAGGGTTGGCAGGTCTGCAATGAACTGGAGTTAAAATCAATGAAAGATTTTCTGGAAACCTACATATAGTCTTTAATCAATATTTACATTCATGTCACAAGTTTTATTATTCGCCATATTTATAAAATATTTTTATCACTCATGAAAGGTGTCTCAAATTTGAAGAGAGTAATGATGGAAGTCAACTTGTGTTTGGGTCTCTCACATTCCTTCATGCTAAAGATGCAACTCCCATTGAGGTTAGTCTAAAACAAAGGTTATAGGTATTTCAATTATTTGCAGCTATTATCAATATGAGTCAGGAATTACAGTCAAGTTTAATATGCCAGGATTTTTATTCTTTATTCTAACATTAAAACTATAAATCATTACCTTTAGAAAAGAAAACAAAAAAGCCCTATATATTGTCATGACGACAGGATAGATCTAAATAAATCACCATACCCTTATTTGTATTTTGACATAAACCTCACCAAATAAATAAAGGCATCAATTAAACAATCTGACAACTCTACTTTGGCAAAAATCTAGCAGCAGGGGATATGACAGTTTATAGTTTTGGGCACATTTTGCTGAGATTTCGCGACATAAAAACTCAGGTAAAAAAGAAAGAAAGAAAAGTCAGGTTCACATCTCAATGGGCTAGAAAAGTTATAGATTTAATTCAAGACATAGGGTCTTTTTCGTTTTTATGCATGTTTTTTTTTGTTGTTGCACAATTATAGAGCTACAATTTTATTTCTTGAATTGGCAAAATGGAATTTGGCCTGACAGCTTTTTAAGAAATCATTAATTATTTTAAAAATCTGATGTATTTTCATTGGTTTCTTTCCCAGAGTCAGAATCTTCTCCTTGTTTTAGAGACATCTGGTATTCTTGTTCTTTATAATGGCATTAAGAGGGTAAGTGCTTTTAGTTTTTATTGATTCTTATGTTATCAACTATCTAAAGTATCTTTGATATTGATGGCAAAAGTAGCATCAATAGGTGTTTAGAAATGATTGATTACTGGCTTAAAAAGGGGTAACAATTTTATGAGTTTTGAACACAGCAATTGTCTTACGATATCATCATTCAATTTAATTTTTAAATTGTCTTTTGTTGGAGACTGCAGCAGTGCAGCAATGGCAATATTTTATTGTTACTTTCTCTTTGTAAGAGAATACAAGATTTCATTAAATTAATTTTCAATAAAGTTAGCAAATTTAGTTTTTTTAAAATTTATTAATATTTTTTTTTTCTGTCATCGCTGAATCTTTGTGTTGTTATAAGAGATAAAAGTGTAACTATGTAACAATCTCATTCCCCAGATAAGTCAGGTTCACATCCCTGTCCTGCCTCTGGGTTCTGGGTCGCTGGGTGTGTTGAGATCAGCCACCACTCCAATGGGTAGTCCTTTGAGAGGAGAAGTGATCACCAGCAGTCGTCCTCCTTCTGCCATGGATGTTCGTTTTGAAGATGATGTGAGTCATTGAAGTCAGTTGAACTAGTGTGTTGAAACGATATCTTGCCTTCGTGTTTTTATTTTTAATAACCCCAAAACTGCAGTAATAATAATGATAACAATTCATATAATATTAATAGTAATAATAATAATCATCATCATCTGCATCCTCATCATCAACATTATTATCATCATCATCATCATCGTCATAAAATGATGACAATGTGACAATTAAACAACGTGACAACTCTAACTTTTTCCAAAATTAATAATAGGTATCGTCATCATCATTTCATCATCATCATCATTTTGGTTAAATTTGAACATTTGCATTCATCAGATGAGCCACATTTCTCCAGTAATGGCGAGTCATGACGATACTTCCTCTCACCAACTTGATAATTCCCTGAGCAGTAGCACAGGAGGGTTAGTCACCCCTGGGAACAGCTTGATACAGAGCTTGAAGGATAATGTTGGCAAAAAGTTTTCTGTGGTAATTGTTGGAGATATACTCTGAGATGGCAATAAAGTAGCAAATTTTTTATTCATGAATTTGACTGATATGCGTTTTGAATTCATTTCAGGGATTCATTCTTATTTATTTATTTTGTTTAGTATTATATTATTATTTTTTAAAAAAAAATTATTTCTTTTATTTTTTGGGGGTATTGCGCGTTGTTTTTTTATCGTTTGTTGTCCAGACTGTGTCATAGTTTAGATTTTAGTTACTGCTGGAGGGGGAGTGAGGGATGAAGTCAATTTGCATTTTCCATTTCATGGGACACATGCATGTTGCTGCTTGGAGCTTGGAAAAGAAGAAATAATCAAAGCAAAATTGAATCTATTAAGCTTATATCATATTTTCATTTTTTTTTTCTTTACATTCATGGGATGCAATGTGTTCTTTATTCAATAACTAGTTTAACAAGAGAATTTATTTGTATGTCCAAGGATATTTAAGCCTTACATTTTGGAATTATAATTATTCCCTGTTCAAATGAACTGGTTTGAGATTGTTCCGATATGAACCAATAAAATTTCTGGGTTTTTTGTGTGGACATTTTAAGTTAAATCAAGAAATAATAAGGATGTCTTGATGGTTGAAACTTTCAAATACATTTTTCCTGTTTGATTTTAGGAACTATTGAATGGTACATTTTGCCGAACTGAATTGCCTCCCTTGACCACTGTGCCTGGTAGTAAGTACTTGCAGTGATTGTAGCTTTAAAATTATGTAAATTGTTACATGATTATGTGTTTGATGAGTGTGGAAAACTGTTCTCATGTTGTTTTTAAAGAGATTCAGTCAAGTCCAGATTTATACCGTTCGTTACATCTAAAAAATATTACTTTAACTGGGATTTCTTTAATTATTGATGGAAATAATTATGCTCTGCATTGTTTTAAGTGGAAGCCATATTTGTGTCTGATAACTATCATTGAAAAATTCGTTATAGATGGACCAAAATCATGCAAAATTTATAATATTGATTTGCTGATTTGTTTTTCATCATTTTGGCATTAGCAAAGCTGCCAACTGCAATTTTTCCCTGGGATTATCAAAGATCTTCAAAAAGTCCTGCTACGATTTTTAAAATCTGTTTTTTTTTTTTCATTGATTTTATTCCTTGATTTAATGATGCCAATCATGAGTAAAGTTGTAATTATGAAATGTTTCTTTGTTGGAGCTATCAACTTTTTTTGTATAATGGTCTGGAATCAGCTGTGAAAATATGACTTACATCGAACATTGATAATTAATCAGAATGTTGGGAGAAATTCTGTTCAGGCGGGAAAATGTTTGGAAAGCTCTTTTGTAAAGCAGTCTGTTTGAAATTGCTTGTAGATTACATTTGCAAGATTTGTGATTTTGTTAAAAACATTCAAATTTTTCTCTATCTTTTGCAGTTGATCTATGTTTAAAGGCATTAAAGTATCTGTTGCCTAAGGATATAGCCCTTCAAGTCTTGGGTCAATGGTATACAATTCGTAATTCTCCTGGCAGTGTGGGCAATGTGTCAGAGTGGAGCATTTTTAGCAAGTGTATCCTGGGACTAATGGGCTATGATACAGGGAAATTACAACTTACCAGCAAGGTCCTATCTTTTGTATAGTCAACTTAAATTACAATACTTTTCTTGATATTTTAATAATTTAGAAATAAAGTACCCTCTGTTGAGTTTCCTATATATTTTGATCCGAAAAATAAAGGATGAAAATAAAGATTATTCTACTTTGTTCCAAATTTAGTTTATTACTTTTAATTTGTTTTTCTTAGACGTTAATATTTTGCAAGTAATCCTTGTAATAAATGTTAGATTTTGGCATTTATAAAAAAGACAATGACATTTAAGTTACAAGTGAAAATACTGCAAAGGGATGTTCAGTGTAATTTTTTATCCCCTGTTCCCATTTTTCAAATTTTTAATGGCTTGACTTTAACCAATATATTTTCAGAAAGAAAGAGATGGTGCCTCATCCCCACACTTGCATTCAAAGAAACCCAAGCAATCAGATCAAGGATCAGATGAGGTATAAAACAAAGTCACTCTTCGTGATCACAATATAGAATTCGTGAGAGTAAACATAAAGATATAAAGGCCCTCAATTTTCCCTTGTCAGTCAGAGTGGTTAACACCTGCTTTTTTTTTTTTTATATCAGTCGCGCACACTTCCTCTCCCACCAACCCTTTGTTCCTTTCATTTTGGATATCTGAGGCAAGACAGATAGAAAGTTCACAACTCTGTTCATTCTTTTCACCTTTTTCTTATCCTCAATGTAATGTAGAAACATTCTGCTTATGATCCCCATGAATTAGAATTTGCTTTAGTCTGAACTTGTCTTCTTTTTTCCTTACCTTTTCGCTGGCATATTTTACATAAAGCTGTTACGAATGCTGTTAAACTCTAATTTTATTGTTTTTTTGACTATTCTGTCCTTCTTTCTTTTCCTTTACTTTGATATGACCTTTAACCTTGCAAGTTTAACTCCTAAAAACAAAGATTTTATTGTCAATTTTGCTTGACTTTACTTATAAGATAATGAAACTGTATTCAATTTCAGGACTGGGAGAAGATGCTTCAAAGTGATCACCATGCGATAGCAAAACCCAGTCTGACAATCCTTGGCCTTAGTGACAATCTCCCATTTGGTGACCAGAATCTACCCTCTCGTCCCTGTGCCATCAATAACTGTGCTCTATTGTTTCCGTTTTGTCCAGCTGTCTTGATTGCTTTTCATATGGTATATGAGGTAAAGATTCAGGAAGATTTCTTGTCGAAGATGAATTTATAAATAATTTTTATTTTTAAATTGAAAATTGAATAGTGTCAAAGAAGAAAATACAAAAACGGAAGGGGGGGTGGGGGTGGTTAAGGCTTAGACTTTCTTCAGTCAACAAGGAAAACATTAAAAGGCTTTATCAAGTCTGGCAATTCAACAAAAGAAAAAAGAAAAAATCATTTTTTTGGTGTTATTATCACCTTTGAATACTGTGCTCTAAGTACTTTAAAAAATAAGATTAGGACATTTTATTTATTATCAAGATAATCTTTGATCTTTTTGGATTTGTTTTTTTTTTTTTTAATTTAGTGATCAGATGAAGGATTAAACTCCAACTATACATAAATTAATGCAATTCTTAGTTTTAAACGACACAAACTGTTGAAATTTGTATTCATCATTTTTATAAAGCTATCATTTTTTCTAATTAAAATAATATTCTATCAGGAGATGAAACTGAATGTTCTGCTTTACAAAGACCTTAATGCTTTTGCACCTCTCGTCCATCAAATTGCATGGTAAGTGCACTATCACAAATCTTTTGACATTTTTTATGTCAGATTATTTTATTAATTCTTTTAAACCCAACAAAGATTTTACTTCAACTCACACAATAGTAAATAAAAGAGTGGATTTCCAAAGCTTGTTTAATGAGCAATCCTATAAAATCCACAGTTAATAAAAAAATTTACAGACCTTAAATTTATGTTGAATTTAGGTATAATAATAATGGATAAAAAAAAAGGTCGAAAGAGAAATTGAACTTAAAATAATACTCTAAATCTCCAAATTTGAATAATAGATTTCAGATAATTACCCCTCAATTGCAATACATATTAATGTATATTTAAGGCTCTTGGCTAATCTTGTGTGAGGTCGCTGTACATGTTTTCTATCCCCCTTATACTTTTTGGTACCAATTCTTATAGCTTTGTTTGCGTATTCTGGGTAGAGGCATTCTCAAACAACTTTTTTTGGGGGGAATAATATCTATCTCTTCCTACAATTTGTATTCAATCACCTTGAGATTTTCAGTGATTGTTTCGAATATGACTGCACAACTTTATTATTCATTTATGGGTCATTATGTTACTACTTTTATCAGCAATATTCAAGTTGAAATTTTGAAATTTATTATTTTCACTTCACGAGTAGTCCTTCAGAGCCATTAGGCCCATGGAGTCGTAGTTTATCCCAGTTTCTATAGCATGAAACGGACAATAGGACACTAGTCTATTGCAAAGTACTTTCTGCCAGATCTAACATATCCAGCTACTCATTCACTGCCTTGTAGACTAGCACTTCAGGCTTGCATTAAAAAATTTAGCCCAAAGAGTTTTTTATATTCATTTTTCTCTCTACTGACAAAAGTTTGAAGTCAGTTTATCAAAGTTTGAAATTTGACTTTTTCCCCCAAGATGGTTACTGCTTCTATGGCAACAGATATTATTTTCTTGGTAACAGCTTATGTTTTTATCCTACATGAACATAACATTATGATGACTTAAAACAGGTGATCAGATCAAATATGTTTAAACGTGATTGATAAACTTTGTAGTTGATATCATATTTGAATGTATTTACTGGATAAGATACACCAAGCACATCTTATTGTTACGCCTGTATTCTCTTTAATTATCAGTGATCTGAGGTGTATCAACTATTCTGATGGATACAGAAGAGACTTCCCAGAATTATTCAGTTTGGTTGATGACATCAGTCAAGTCTCAGAAGGTATTTGGTCACAATAGAATTGAAAAAAAAAGTAATATTTTTGTCAGCCTTTTTGTCTCTGTATGCAATCAACTCAGATGTGCATTAGAAATTTTTGTATACTGTACCTGAAAAGAATGTTTACTGTTTCTCTGAGAGGTGATGGGTGTCTGTGGTTCATTGGTATGTTATCTCATTTAAGTGATGTCAAACACAGTCAGTGACTGGATTACAAAAGACTGGCCCCATCGTTGTGTGTTCGGTACTTTTCTTGACTCAGTTGTGAATAAATACTTGAATAAAGATATTTCAAGAATGTCAATACAAAAAGGATGTCTAACAGCAACTAATATTATATGAAATGGAATGAGATCTATATGGCCATCTGGGGGGATTTTGAAATTTAATACCTTACAAACCCTCGCTTTACCTTGTAGTAATGACTGAAAATTGCAATTACATAAATTTAGAAATTTCAAGAGATTCTTTCCTTCCTGATTGGTATTGTCTATTAGTATATTTTAAAATATTGTCTTTATCTCTAGACAATGATCGTGTTTCTAGATTGAATTATACTGCCACTCATACTGCCTCTGTTTTTATTGTAATGATATTACGTGTATGAAAAAGGGGTGGAATATTTGCATTTCTGTGCTTTGTATTTTGTTTTTGGAAATTAAATTTTTAAAATATATATTATTATCTGTGGCAGGTCTAAAAACCATAATTTTATTCTGATTGCAAAAGGAAGATTGGCCAGAACACTTTTTCAAATTTTTCTAATTCTGAGACAGATGTTTAAATTCCGCTCATTCCTTTTAGTCTCATGAGTAAGGATACAACTAATAAAAAGGGAAGAGAGAGAAGGAGGGGGAGGGGAGGGAAATTTATTTTCAAGTAAAGATAGAGACAAAACTGTAGCCCCTCAATATTTGTTTACTGTTAGAACTTTTAAGAATATTTTTTTTCTGCACAGATGACCTGAAGAAAATGCAGTACCCTCAGATATTTCCTACCAAAGCACCGACTGTGACAGGGTGGATGAGTCAAATATTGACAACAGGTAGACAAACTGGTCCAATGCCTTACATCCCAATGGTTTGTGAGAACATGAGGAAAGTTGTCTCGGTAAGTTTTAGTATCTAGGTCTGTTTCTTGATTGTTGACACAAGAAAACAAATGTGAGGGCCACTGAAATACGATTTGTGTTGTGAAAAAAAAAAAAAATTGAGAGGCATTGTAATATGATTTGTGTTTTAAGAAAGCAATTGAAAGTCAGTTTGAAGTTCAGGAATCTTTTAAGATAAAGCTGAAGAAGAATGAAATGAAATTACCTTTGTTCATTCAAGGAGGATTTTTGTTTGTTTATTCCATGGCCAATTTCAAGGTACAACCAGAATAACTGAAGCATCAGCTGCAGTTCAGCACTGTAAATTGAGCAATAGAAAAAAATAGATGCCAACAGCGGGTTTCCAACCCTGGGCATTCTGATTGTAAAAACAATGGCTTATCCAAGTGGCCATATCAACTTCCTACAAATACCCTAGCAATACAAAATCACATTTTCACAATCTGACCAATAAATGTGAGAATGAAGTATTTAGGTGAGCGTCTCTGCTTGAGGTATCAAGATTTGCTATTTATTTTGAAATTTAAAGACAGTGTGATCTGTCCACATCATGCACTGTTATTTATCATCAACATAAGTTGTTTAAAAAAAATTCTAGGTTGATAATGATAAATACAATATAGAGTTTACCCCATGATAACAGGCTCAAAGCAATGAAAATGTGATAGAACACAGACATGGATTGTGGAAAAATTATTTAACTAGATTCTATAATGTAAATTTGAGTCAACCTTAAATGTTTAAGAGGGTCAGAGGAGAGAGTTCCAGAAATGGGGGAATTAATAAATCAAGTGAATTTCAAACAAATGAAGAAATTTGATCACTTTGTCATATAACAGATTGATGATAATTTTTAAAAATACTGATATCATATTTTCATTATGTTTTGAATAGGTCTATGCTTTACTGTTCAATGAGGACTTGTCGCCAGAGTTTGCTGTTCAAAAATGTCTTAAGAAAATAGCATCAGCAGGTAATGAATACTTTCATTTTACTGTCACATTTGCTTCAACCCTACAATTTGTCAGGCCATGTTGAAAAATGATAGTGCAGGTACCCTAGCCTCCTATGCCCATCAAATAAGGATCATTGCAAGACTCCTGCGAAGATGCTAACAAAATATTTGACAAGGTGGCTCAAAAATAGCTTTTGAACAGAGTTGCCATGTTATGTCAGGTTCAGAACTCAACCAAAGTATGCATTTTTGGAAAGAGATATGATAGAGCTTTGGAGAGTAATCATCATTTATGATTAATATTTAGTTTATCTAATACATGTTTGAGCAAAGTAAGATAAAAAAAATTGTAAAATTGTGTGCAGAGACAGAATGGAGGTCGTATTGCTTTCTATTTTTAAAAACCTATTGGGTTGAGGATTATTTCGATTATAATATGGTAAAAGATTGAATATATTTTCAGTGATATCCAGACAAAAAGAGATCCCATGAGTAGCATATATCTCACATAAGGCACATATCCAATCATGAATTAATGAAGACGTATGGTCCACATGTTTTTGACAGATTTCCATGTCTTCATTGGATAAACACGTCTAGGCTAATTAATTCTCAAACATGATAAGGAAATTGTATCATCATGTTCACTTTTTAAAAATTATTATCCAACCAGGTCACAGGCCACCAACAGCAGAAAATTCCTTCTGTGTATCTGCTTCTCGGTTTCATCAGGTTTGCTCACAATCAGAAAAGATTATTCTTGCAGTTTGTGAATTGGGTTTGTATGCCTTTATACTAAGTTTATTGTGTGTGTTTTTATTATGCCAAATTCTTCAGGAAAGTTATCAGGATAAAAATTTGAAATCACATATTATATAGATGGAATATTTACTTTGAGATGCTTTTCATCAACATAAACAGTTACCAATAAAGTTTGAATATGCAGTCTATTTTGACCAAATTAAAATGGGAAGAAGAAAATTAGAAGATGTTTTTACTCAAAAATGGATTTTTCTTCTTCCGAATTGTGTTAAAGAAATCATTTATTTGTAAACCTGTTTGTGCCCCAGTTTGATATGGATTATTTACGAAATTCTGTAGTTTAAAAAAAAAAAAAATTCAAGAAAAGAAAAATCAATTTTTATCTTTATTATTTGTAGAAGGTCTTTTCTTGATTATTTTATGAATGATTTTCATTTTGAAATAATTATTAGAGATCATGCTCAGCTACTTGTATATAGTAATCAGTGGATAAAACCAATATCTCAATGTAACACTACCCCACAGGAATAAGCAAACAAGAGCTGGATTGCCTCCCCATTGGAATCAGTCTGCCTATCAAAGAGGCTTGTTTGGTGTGTCGATCCAACCCTCCCTCTGACTGGCCACGAAATGCCTATGTCCTCATTGGTGAGTTAAAGATATAAGATTACACTTCTCCTGGATATAGAGTAAGTTTTATGGCTCTAATTTTTTATGAATCAGATTATATTTGTCATTTATGCCCCTTGGATCCATTGTTAGTTGCTCAGTGACTTTATCAACATTTTGCTTTGAAGAATTAAAATCCTCATTTGTTAGTTGCTTTTTTTCCTTTCTTATTGAGACATTGATTTTTTATCTAAATGTTCAGGTCGCCAAGATTTATCAGAATTGGCAGCCATTACATCAGCTAGCCCAAACTTTGTTAGATCATCGAGACCGCCACCCAAAAGGAATGAAACTGGAACCAAGGAGGAAGATGATGGAATGGAATTCTTGGATGAAGAAGTAATAGGATAATGTTGAATAAGATGTGCATATGAGAAGTGTGTCAGTTCATTCAAAGCTCAGTACCTGTGTTGTTTAATATGATATACTTTTAGATAATGAAAATGGCATTATAGGTTGTTTTAAAATGAATTATAGGTTGTTGTTGTAACACATACCTGCCATGAAAAGAATTTGTATAATTGAATTTCTTACTCTAGCTATAGAGCTAGGCAAGCATCTTAAATTCAATAAATTGATAAGGATGTTTTATGTGCTAGAAGACATATTTTGCATTATTTTAGTCCTAGAGAAACGTTTTGGTTTTTAATTTACGTTTTAGTCATTGGCAAAAGGGTAGTGTGGTTCAGTGGTATGGTCTTTGCCTCGTACCCGAAAGGTATTGAGTTCAATTACCTTCTGCGCTGTGTGGCCTTGAGCAAGTCACCTCGCCCTAGCTCAGTTTGCGGTGCTGCACTGTGGCTGATGTCTGGGTTATTCCAGTCTTCTCTTGGAATAAATTTCTCCCATGGGATGAAAAAAGGAAATTGTCACACTCCAGACGTTCCTTTATTGACATATCAAGGTCTTTACAATCCAAATAAAAAACTTTTAATTATTTCTAAAATTCAGGTCAAGTTTATTGCCCTGATAAATCAAAATTATTTTTTCAGAATTTTAAAAACATTAACCATTAAGTATATCAGGGCAGGGAGGTACTTACTGTGTCTTCTATCCCCCTATATCTGTTTTCCAACTTGCTTTCTGTCTTTGTCTTGGAATGAGATTACTTGGTTTTGTCCTGGCCCCGGCATGTTGGCCTTACTCAGGGGGAAACAGTCAAATGCATAGTTATTGTTTTGGGAGATGATATTTTTTTCCTTGTAAATCATCTCTCTGTTATATATTATTATATTTGTTATTTTTAATGTATAATGAAATGTAAGCATTTGAGTGTATTTCTCTTTGTTGGATCTTGTGCTTGTGTCTAGGTGAGACTTATAGGTGATCCCAGACTAAGTACATTGATGGTATGCTCTTGGAATCTACATCTGATCCCTATTTGTTCCCAGTTCCCCTTTGTCTTCCTTTCTCTTGGGTGCTTTAATTGTAATTCTAGAACTTTCTACTCTCCCATTTTCTTCCTTTTTACTGGCGCTGATATAACCTAAATGTGTTGCAAGCGCCGTAAAACCCTTAAAAACAAACAAAACAAATGTCCACCAACAGGTGCTTAAGTTGAGATTTCCTAAGGACCTGAGGCTTCAAGAAGTCCGTCGTATGTTACAATCCGCTCGTCCTGTCACCATTGCTGTTAAACAGAGGCCTGAAGTTAGTGACCATGACTTCATAGAAGAACAAGAGAAGGCTTTGCTGTCCATATCAATGCGCACTATGGCTCTTCCTGTTGGCAGGTAAGATTATGTGTGCTATTATAACATAGTTTAATACTTACTTAATACATAGTTTACAAACTTTTAATTAAAATGGTGTTTTACATTTGTTTTATATTTAATTTCTCTCTTTTATCTTTTTTAAAAATTGCTAGTATGAAACATCAAAGGCTTTGTCAAGATTTCTTCATTCTTGTAAAAATTGAAGGTTGTGAATTTCATTATTGTTAACCAAACTATCAAAATGTTTTATTTAGGATTTTAAAAAAAAACTATTAGAAAAAAATGGGTTCCCTGAGATCTCCTTTTTTATAATTGAAAATATGTAGTTTTATGTTTCAGTGCCAAAATGAAAGAGAAAAAAATATTGAAAATGGTGATATACATTTTAAATCTGGTTCATATAAAACGTCATCATCTTTAGCTTGGCCAAGAAGATGAGGTTATATTTGGACAGTATTTTAAAACTAGTATGCTCACTTCTTTCGTAAAAAAAAAGTAGTCAATGTCAGTGTTTCAGGTTATCTAAGAGAGGTATAATAAGATAAAAAGTGGCGTCCAATTTACTTCAACGTCATTAAAACTTGTTTATAATGGTGTCCTAAAACTCACCATTTAAAGTGTATCATCTGTTCAATAAGTTTATATCAACATCAAAGAAGATTCCACGATATATTTTTTTCTATGGAAAGGGGGGCAAATTCTACAAATAGTTATAAGGTGAGATATTGAAAAATTCAATCTTCATTTTATCCTCAGAGGAATGTTCACTTTACACACTTGTCAACCCTCACTGACTGAGACCCTCCCCATTCCAAAGCTGTGTCTTACTGGGAAAGCTCCACCGAGGTTTGTCTCATATTTAGATATTAAATCAATCCCGTACAAATTGGATAGACTACATCCAATTTCACCAAGCAGTAACAATAGTCAAATTGATGTTACAGCTTTCTTGGTGAAATTGCAAAGTCTACAGTGGTAATCAGATAGATAATGGGAGAAGTAATTATTTGAAACTAAGTTAGTCCTACTTTTTAAAAAATGGTAATTTAAGCAAAGGTAAATATCTACAATGCGGGTGGTTGGATGGGAGCATCACCCTTGAATCATATACCTATGATGTTCGCATGGGTGTACGATCCGATAGTGATGTTGTTTCTTCTTCTCTTTACTAGCCTATCCTGCTTCTTTGGTTTGTGATTGTATTTTTGACAGGGGATATTTTTTTATCTGTTAATCTTCTGCCTGTTTGTTCTTGGTTATTTATAATTTAGCTTATGATATCTTTAGGTTATGATTTTGATTTACATTTGTACTATTTTTGTTAGATTGCTTGTTTTTTTTGTTTCAGCGGTCTCTCATATAACCTCAATTGTGTTGGAAGAGACCTAAAGCAACAAACAAACAAAAAAAAAAAATATCTACAATTGTAATATTTTTATTTCTTAAAATTTGATCTACATATGCAATTTTTTTGTGGTCAAGTTGTAAGACACTCAGCATGTGAACTCTGAGGCAGCACACTGTTGAATCCTTGGATAATGCTCTTTACCTATATATTCTTACCATACTGATGTGCAAAATGGGTACTTGGCTGGTAACAGCATTGGTCTCTGTTGGTCTCTTTGTCAGGAGAAGAAAAAAAATATCATAGTGCCTGTCTTGTTCTACATGTTAGGTGTTGCTTTTTGCTTAGGGCCTGTTGTAAAGCCCATGGAGCATATTAAGTGGATAATATGTCATATAATTGCCAATCTTTTAAAAAAAGACAAATCAACAAAGTGAATAAAGTAAACAAGTCAATTATTCTCGTCACAGTGTGCTGCAAAAATTTCTCTCAATTGCTTCTGTATTATTATGATTTACATTGAATCCTTCAACAGTTATGAAGACTGCATATTGAATTCTTTGATTATGTTATATTGACACAGGAACACCACTGTGGAGATTACTCGTATTGAAGTTCCTACCAACATGTCATTATGGCCAATGTTTCACAATGGAGTTGCTGCTGGCCTCAGAATTGCTGATACTTCAAAGGTTTGGCTATTGTAACCACTTTTAGAGGGTTAAAATTCTCTTAAAAGGCTATGAGTAATTTTCGGGTTACTCGTTGTAACTGTTCTTCTCGAAAGCAAATCCATTGTCAATATAATTTCAAAGTTATATCATTCAAGGAATTTTAAGATTTTCCAATTCACTGGTTTTAATTTACATAAATAAAGGTACTGTATAAAGGTATTAAAGATTGTCACGTTCACTTTAAAAAGAAAATAAGGAAGGACTATATTTGATGAGATATTCATTATGTTAACACTGTTTTTAAGATGGTGTATGTAATTATCAGATTGAAAATATTTTTGTCTAATGATCATTTTTTCATAATTTCTATCTCAAGTATTTTTAATGGATCATCAATTTCTAGGAAATATATGATTATATTTACATTTTCAATTGTTTTTTTTCCTTTAACTTCCAAGTCTTAAAACAATCCATTATACTGTGTGAAAGGTGGTATTGAAAGTGAATTTATAGAATAAAAGTGATTAAATAACCTTGAACTTTTATAGGTACAAATACATATTTTGATATTATATTCATGTTTCTTAATGTAATCTCTGATGGAATTTGTTTATTATTTATTTTTCAGATTGACTCTGCCTGGATAATCTACCACAAACCCAAGGAATTGACGAGTGAGTTTGCTGGGTTTTTGATGGCTCTTGGCCTAAATAGCCACCTGTTGTCACTCAGTATCTTAAGTATTCACGAATATCTCAGCGAGGGAAGATCAGGGGTGAGTGAAATTAATTCTTATTCCCCTTGGTTAAATGGAAACATGTAGAGCATTTTTTAAACAAACATAAAAAAAAATGAAAATAAAAAAGAAAGTACATTTCCTAAGGATTTCATTCAACTAAGATTGTTATTGATTTAGTTTTGTATTTGGACTCAAATCTGTGTTTAACACTCTTCTCATTTCACACGGCTTTTTTTCTTTTCAATAAAAGAATTACTTTTGTGCACAGCATCTCGTTCTTTAAAACTGGAATGTACTATCAGCTCATTGTGAGAAAACATGATCAAAATCGCCTCTTTTTGTTACTTTCATTATGTACCCTCTATTTTTGTTGGTTTTTGAACAAACAGCTGTAGTGTCATCCACACCAGAATGTTGTCATTAATTTTTATCTACATTGATTTATTGCAGGCAAATGAGCTCATCACAATTGGGATTCTATTAGGGATGGCATCTTCAAAGTAAGTTTAAAACAATAAGATACTTACACTTTAAATTTTGAATAAAGCTGAAACTTTAAAATGTGCTGTAAGATCTGGATTACATTACTTGGCTGAATGAACATTAGATAGAATTAAGTACCATAAAAGTACATGCCATTTACAGACCTTTAAAGTTTAAATTTCACAGATAACGTTTTAGTATTTTTTCTTTGGATTTTGCAATGTATCTGTGGATTTTTAAAAATCCAGCCTACTGTTATTCATTTTTAGTTCTGGCAATAATTTCTTCAAAGATATCCTACGTTTCCAACGTTAATAAAATTTTGAAAAAAAAAATGTTCTTTATTAGACGTGGGACAATGGATATGAGAGTGACCAAAGCCCTCAGCGTCCACATCTCTGCTTTACTACCATCTGGATCCACAGAGCTGCACATTGCCCATAACATTAGGGTGGCAGCCATCATGGGCATTGGACTACTGTACCAGGGCACCGGGCATCTACCCATGGCTGAGGTCATGCTGGCTGAGATTGGTGAGCTGTTTGAATGATTATACTGTCAACTACACATCTTATTTCTTTGTTATGTTGCGTCAGGGCCAATTCTAATTCAACAATTAAAATGTCTCTCTCTCTCTCTCTCTCTCTCTCTCTCTTTTTTTTTTTCTCTCTTTCTCTCTCTCTCTCTCTTTGTCTGCCTCTCTCTCTCTGTCTGTCTCTCTTTCTCTCTCTCTCTCTCTCTCTCTCTCTCTCTTTCTCTCTCTCTATTGATCTATCTAATTGAATTTCTTTCCAATCATTATCCCCGTTTATATCAGGTTATAACCTCAAACTCCAAGAAGAGAGTAATTCCTTAACCGATGATTTCCATTGTAATTATTACTTTCTTGTTGAAAACTGTGATACATAGTTGGATCGGGGTAAAATCAAACCAGTCCTGTAATCGACTCGCAAAGTCTTCCCTAGATTCTAATTTCTTCTCTTTAACATTTCAGGTCGGCCACCTGGACCTGAGATGGAGAATTGCATTGACAGAGACTCCTATGCTTTATCTGCTGGTTTATCTTTAGGACTCATACTGTTTGGAGTAAGCAGAATCTTTTTTTTTTTTATATACCTCATTTTGGCATGAATCCATTTGACTTTTCAAAAAATGTTATTATTATTATTATTATTATTATTATTATTATTATTATTATTATTATTATTATTATTATTATTATTATTATTATTATTATTATTATTATTATATTATTATTATTATTATTATTATTATTATTATTATTATTATTATTATTATTATTATTATTATTATTATTGTTATTATTATTATTATTTATTATTATTATTATTATTATTATTATTATTATTGTTATTATTATTATTTATTATTATTATTATTATTATTATTATTATTATTATTATTATTATTATTATTATTATCATTATTTTAAAAGCACAAATTCGTTTGCATCAGGAATGCCCATTTGGTTGCTGCGTACTGGTGATGGTGGTGTTGAGAATGGTTTTGTTGTGCGTTAATAGTTGTTGATGTTAAGCTGTGTTGTTTTGAATATTCATTATTTTATCAAAATGATTATGATTTCATTTAATATCAAACTTCACGATTCCTCCAATTAGGGTTTTTAAATTCAGTTAAATTTCTTATCCTCTTGTCCAAGCTAGGGACCATCATTAAGGATATTGGATATTTAAATTTTTAAATCTATTTTTTCTTTTTCTTTTATCAAAATCAGAAAGGGAACCAGATGACTGGATTTGACCTGAGCCTGGCAGACATCTTGTGTCACCTTATGGTTGGGGGGCACACCAAACAGATGGTCTGTAACAATATTTTATTTATCTGAAATTCATTGAAGTTATAGAATTATCAATTCATAAATCGTCTGTTGTCATGTCAGCAAGACACAAATATGCAAATACATAGAGACAGTGTAGAGTATGCCGAATAATAGAATAGATAGATTATCTTAACATCTTTGCTCATTTCCATATTTTTCTTTATTCAGTCTAGTACATGGACATATCCCATGTCTATCTTTTCCATGTTGGTGTCCTCTCGTTTAATTTAGCAACGAGTGCAATAACTCATTTGCATACTCTTAGAAATTGGCTACGTCCAATGATTTGATTCCTGCTGACTGGTTATGGTGATGAGATGATGTTGTAATATTTATGATGAAGATGTTGATGATAAAGATATTAAGTTCATCCCAAAATAAAGATATGATTATTTAGAATTGTAAATTTAGTAATGTATTGCTTACCACTTTTGTTGTTTTCTTAATCGAATGGTCTTAAATATGTAAAGAAAATGTATGGCAAATGTATTTTCATTGATATTATTGTAAAAAAAAATGGAAAGGTAAAGGACAATTGTAAAAAGCTCTTTTTTAAATCGAAATTTCCATATGTTTCCCCTCCCTCTCCATAACAGCTATGGCCTCACAGAGACAGGGTACATAAAGCTCTCAGCCATCTCATTACGGTAAGTTCATTTGGAAAAGTCTGCCAACATAACATGCATATTTGAAAATTCTTAGCTGTTTGGAGGTTTACTGGTGAAATGAAGCATAGAGACACCCATCATTCCTACACCAAAGATTATGATGCACCCCCCCCCCCCACCCCCCAATCTTGAATACCCTTTGACCTTTATTCTCTTGTTGAAACTACACTTCCCTCCAGTAAACGTCTGGAATACAAGATGTTTTATATTTGAGAAAATTAGTTGGAGATTTTAGTTTTTTTAATTTTGTGCGTTTCAAGCCTACATTCGGCCACTAACACAATAGTGGAAATTCCCCATTATATAGAGCTAAAACAGTCAAAACATGCATATGATATGACTCAGCTATACATTGGCTGTAAAAAGTATAAAATAGAAATGCAATAAATTGTATCGATTTTCCAAACCATTTTACTTGTTCCCCTTTTGATTTCTTCTCAAGTTGTACATCAACATCTAAAGCTGATTTTCAAATCCTTCTTATGCTCAATTTTTTTTGTGTTTGGAAGGCTCTTACTTTTGTAATATTGAATACACCCCACCACCCAAAAAAAAAAATCCAAAATATCCACTTCATTCTGAAAACGAATGCAGAACTGGGTTCAAGTTTATCCTTCGTTAACTTTAAGCCTGAAACTAGGACTTATCTTTTGATGTCTTTTATAGATTAATGCACCTCCTAGTGAGTTGTCGTTAATAGTGCTCAAGAAAACAAATGATCCCATTAATTGAACAATTGAATACAACTCACGATTTGTTTTCTTTTGTGTTCATAGACTTGTCTTTTGACGTAATTTTTGTTCAGTGTCTGGTCAGGCTACAAGTTAATGAAGACTACAGCTCAATTTGAATAAAAATGTATTTTCTCATTACCAGGAAGGAGACAGTGTCAATGTGGATGTGACAGCACCTGGTGCCACTCTGGCTTTAGGAATGATTTTCTTCAACACTGGAAACAGGTTGTTATTGCTGTATTGTTCGTAAAATTACGGGATAAAAATTGGGGGGAAAAAATGTCATTTTGGGAAATTGAAGCATCAAACGTATTTTTATTTTTTTAAAATCATCTTTGAATGTGATCTTTATTTTTATCTATAGGTATTTTGCTTGGATGTTGAAGAGAGGACATGAAAAATCTCATTCATCTGATGTATAAAAATATTTCAGTTTCACTCAACATAAAATAACTTACTTCCGACCCCCACTCCCACCAAGGAGAAAAAAAAAGTCAATAAAGCAGTCACAACAAAAAGACAGGAAGTTTGATTTCAAATTCTCTGAAGGTATTTTGTATGAACATAGTAATAATTTATTTGACTTCTCTTTCCAGTGCAGTGTCAGAGTGGTTGAAGGCTCCTGGTACACAGTTCATGTTAGATCAAGTCAGGCCCGATTTCCTCTGTCTCAGGGTACAGACTCTACATTAGTGTGTTTTGTGTTTCTTATATTTGCAAAAGATTAGGTTTTTAATATCAATATTTTATAGTCCTTTAATTCACTCCAGAGAGCTAACATTTTGAAATGTGGTTATAATTTCTTTTAAAAAATATTATTTTCTAAATTTTGGATTAGTGTTCAAATTAAAATAAACAGGTTTAAAAGCCCTAAAAATATCTTGTTATATAAGTTAAAAGTCTCAATCGAATTTTGTTAACACACTTGACAGTTAAAATGTTATTACATCACATGAAATATAAAACTTGGAAAAGTTTGATTTGAGTTTAAAGAATATAGTTGCCATTTTATTTTTATTCAGTGGCTGTGTTCCTAAGCCTTGTTTATTTTAGGAAGCTCTCTTTGACATCATAGCATTCGGAAATAAATTATTTCATATATCCCTCAAGTCAAAGTGATAGTCAGCTGCTAGAAGCTGTGGACAGCTGTTGATCTGGTTTTTTTAGTAATGTATCTATGTTTTCATTGTTTTTTGGTGTTTGCTGAAGAAGGGTTTTGAGTCCGAATCGTTCCTCATTTGGTATTTTGTTCTCTTTTGAAACTGATATATTGATTTTTGTTTTTTACTTCGTTTATCCCACAGACAATCAGCCTTGGCCTTATTAACTGGCAGTCAATTGTACCCACCATAGCTTGGGTTGACGGGAATATTCCAGAGGTATGATCTTAAATATTCACATCAATGTATGTATGTATGTATGTATGTATGTATGTATGTATGTATGTATGTATGTATGTATGTATGTATGTATGTATGTATGTATGTATGTATGTATATGCGTTTGTGTGTGTGGTAGGGTGAAATGAAAAATTCTAAACGACAATTAAGCCATATTAAATTGATATACTAGAAGCAATTGCTATTGTCTCTGTTTCCTGCTATAGAAATCGGGATAAACTCTGGCTCCATGGGCCTAATGGCTCCGATGCACTACTACTTTTTTTTACACAACTGAGCAAACCATGTATGGATTTTCAATTATTGTCAAGATATTTTGTATTTATATTTTTTTTTTTTTTGGAAAGATATCTGAAGTTTTCTTCAGGGCTTAAAGATAAAAGTGACATTTCCATCTTGTATGAATCCAAAAGACAATGAATTTTGGAACGTTTTTTTTTTTTAACTTTACAAGTTTCTGCATCCTGATTCTATAACGGTAGGCCCTGGCTTAAAATTGACAAAGGTTTTAAAGTTGTATAATGCCATTAACTTTAACAGGGAAAATATTAATACACCATCTCTGTGTATAGAACACGATTTACCAGTATTGTAAAAGAGTTTCAATAACAAGAGGTGCTGCCTTTTCAATGTCGAAAAAAAAGATAACTTATAAACTTTATTAAAATTCGTCCCATAAACAGATTGTAAAGAAGTTTGCCTTCTTCAAGTCCCAGCCATCAGGACCCGAGTTGGATCCTGCTATCGACCTGCAAACGATGAGTCAAGCGTATTGTAACATTACCAGTGGGGCTTGTCTGGTACTTGCCATGAAATTTGCTGGTTCTGGTAATAAGGAAGCATTTAAAACTTTGGTAAATAGGATTTATTTATTATTACACTACTGGAATCTTTTGAACATAAGATGCTTGAGACAAGTGGTCTCTGTGTGGATTTGAATTGAAACTTAAATAATGGTAGGAGTAAGATGGAAAACATAGAATGTTTATTTTTTTGAAAAAATAAACTTTATTATTCACAATAAAGACGTTGTCCATTTTTTTTTCCAATTCAATTTTGATGTGAATTTTGTCTCACATCAACTATTGTTTAGGATTTATGAAGTCATTTATTTTCTTATTAATTATTCTTTTGTTGCCTTGCATTGCAGCGTGACAGCTTACGCAATTCGTTGAAGCTTCTAGGAGATCAAACATTGTTGGAGCAAGCAGGGAGGAGCACAGTGGAGAACTCTATCAGCACCAAACTCTTATCTCTGGCTATTGTAAGTTTATTACAGTCAAATGATTCTTTGTTACTAATATAGCATTTATTTTAGAATTCTTTGTCAAAAAGAAGGAAAGATAGCATTACTTATGATTTTTGGTAAAAATAATTGCTTTACTACTTTACTTGTTGTTTCCATTTTTCCTTTGGATCTCAAGGCTATATTCTTTGTTCATTAAACTAATGTATATAATAACAAATTTATTGAGAAAAATAGATGTTCATAAATATTTATTGCAAGTTTTTCTTTGTTCTGAATTCCAGAGGTTTTTGTAACATTTTCTCTTTTGAGTTATCATATCAAATGCATTGTAGATAAAAGCTAGTGGTACATTTTAATGTTGAAAGGAATTAGATAGAGCAAAGGTTCTACTTCTTTTTAGTCTAGTTGATTTTTGCTTTTGAACTTAAACCTTGAGGTTGGTTTTTAAAGACCAAATTCACCTTTCCATTTGTTTTGTTACTCTTTGGCTACATTTAATTAATGGTTCTTAACTCATTTTTGATGGAAATAATTTTTTTAATATTTTTTTTTTTAATCTTCCAGTGAGTGTTATAACATATCTGTATCACATTTCTTTCAGGTGATGGCTGGCACAGGCAATCTAGTAACTTTGAGAATCTGTCGGGCGCTTCGCCGTCGTGTGGGTCCTCAGTACCACCAATCAGTCTATGGCAACCAGATGTGCCACGCTATGGCCACAGGACTCTTGTTTTTGGGAGGGGGAAAGTGAGATATTTACTTGCATTTCTAGTTTTATTAATTAGATTAGAATATCACATCCACCTCATTTAAAGATGAAAAATGTTTTTGTTTTTGAAACAATCTGAAATGGGTTGTTTGCCATGATTATTTATAATTTTGGCTATACTCTATTAAATTTATGAGCTTTTCACTTTACTTTTTGAAAAGAAGTTTGGTAAAAACTACATACGTAAACATTTTTAATTATGGTAATTCTATTTAATCAAGGTTTTTGTTGTTTTTTTTTTTAAATTCTAAGGGAAGCTCTTTACCCTGCATTACGTGTCTCTTTTATGAAATAAAATTAAATCTTGTTCAAGAAAAGAAGGCCCTATTACAAAACTGTCGTCCTAGTCACTATCATGAGATACTTTAAATATTTTTTTTAAAAACATCTATCCTGTAAATTTTTATTTTTAGATTTACGTTGAGAACCACTCCTGATGCAATTGGCGCCATGTTGTGTGCCTTTTATCCACAATTCCCCTTATCAAGTACAGACAACAGGTAAAAATGATGTTGGTTTAAAATTTTCCACCACTACGATCATATTCATCATCGTCATCATCATCATCATCATCATCATCATCATCATCATCATCAAGTCAGCTTATCAATTAATATTTTAAAAATAAATTTTTAAAAATATATAATAAAAAAATCAGAGAAGACTTTTCCATTTACCATTAATTTTTAAAAACTTTTGCAAAACCCTCAGGTGTCACCTTCAAGCCTTCAGACATTTGTACGTTTTGGCATGTGAGCCCAGACTTGTTATCCCCAGGGATGTGGACACTGGTAGATTCTGTTATGTCCCTCTCCGCATTAAATTCAAGGTGTGAGATTTCAACAAGTTGATTGAATTATTTTCATTTCATTGCCCTCTCGCTTCTTTAACAAATGACTTGTTTTTCCTATAATCGAAATACACTAAATGATTTTCCATTCATATCCAGAGGCAGTTATGTTTCGGCCTTGATTTTTACAAAGACACATATGTTTGATTTGATGAATTTATTTGGTGAAATTTAGTGGGCCGACAGCAAAAGGACAGCTGACCTATTGAGACAATTACTGAAACAGTCTTGTTTGCCTCAAATGCTATAATTGCCATGATGTCTATTTATAGCTGGAAAATATAAGATGAATATCTTAATATGGTTTTGTGTTGCTCGATGGCTCAGTGGTTCAGTGTCTGTCTTGTCACAAAAGTCGAGCAATACTAAGTGTGATCTGTAGCTGGGAGAGTGACAGTGATCATGGAAAGTTCGGGTCCCAATGCTTTGCACTCCTGTAAGGCAT
The DNA here is from genome assembly GCF_034508935.2 of Berghia stephanieae. NCBI lineage: Eukaryota > Metazoa > Mollusca > Gastropoda > Nudibranchia > Aeolidiidae > Berghia > Berghia stephanieae. The sequence goes on from NC_088360.1 coordinate 35,971,438, forward strand.
TTTACACACATTGGCCCACTCGACTTGGGTGTGAATGAGTACCTGGCTACAGGCAAGCGGGTGGTTGGATGGGAGCATCACCCTTGAATCATATACCTATGATGTTCGCATGGGTGTACGATCCGATAGTGATGTCGTTTCTTCTTCTCTTTACTAGCCTTTCCTGCTTCTTTGGTTTGTGATTGTATTTTTGACAGGGGATATTTTTTTATCTGTAAATCTTCTGCCTGTTTGTTCTTGGTTATTTATAATTTAGCTTATGATATCTTTAGATTATGATTTTGATTTACATTTGTACTATTTTTGTTAGATTGCTTGTTTTTTTGTTTCAGCGGTCTCTCATATAACCTCAATTGTGTTGGAAGAGACCTAAAGCAACAAAAAAAAAAAAAAAAAAAAGCTACAGGCAATGATGGATATTGTATGAGTGTTAGTACAAAAGGGATGCCTAACAGGCATTGTTAATCTGTTGAAATGCACTGTATAAATGTTCATATATTTTTTAAGATTTTATGTAAGAAAGGTTATCTCTCATTTACAACTGTATCGACTCACAGATCAATGAAAACAACAGAGGGTTTAATTATAAATAAATATTGCATAAATAAATTTCCCCTCCAAAGTGTATATTACAATGCTCTGAGTCCAAAGTGTATATTATAATGCCCTTAGTGCTTTACTCGTAGTTCATCCGCATACACAGTGAATCAATGATATATCAAATGCTGCGATATTTCTTTCTTTCCTTATCTTTACTAGGCTCAAACTCTCTCTCCGTTTTAAAAAATTTATCAATATGCCTTTACATGATCTGGTTTTTTAATTTTAATTTTTAAAATTTCTCACCAGGGATGTTCGTCCTACAAGGCTATATCATATGATGCGGGTGCCCCCTACATTGTGCCAGAATTAAACAAGTTGGAAGAGGTACTAAGAAATATTGTTTGATTGTATTATTATTGTACAATACACATTAATGTCCGTAACAAGAGACATTTGTTTGCACTTGAGTTAGCTCTTGTTTCATCATCCTCATTATCGTCATCAACATCTTCATCATAATCATTATCATCATCAATATTTTCTCTCATTTTGAAAGTCTCCTTTTTTGTAGATTCAGGTGTTTGGTGCAAGATACTGGCCTGTCACATTCAGAGAAGACAAAAACTGGGAAACTTTGAAGTAGGTTCCGAAATGTTGAGATTGATCTTAAATTAATTTTTGATTAGATTTGGTAACACAAGAGATCAATTGCTAGTGTAGCCAACTTTTTTTTTAACACATGTAAGTCAGTTATGCATCATATTGTATCATGTTAATGTTTTCTGGTCTTTTCTGACCCCTCTGCCCACTCAGCAGGGGTTAGCTTGCTGAGTCTAAGTTAGATTTGTCAGGAAACGCTTTGCAACAGACCAATGTCCTGCCTAAATCATATTGGTGGCTGGAAAAGGTCAAATGTCCCTCAGTCAGTAATCAAGAAAGTAAATAAGTAAAATATCTCAAGGGGTTTGTGAGCAATTTTTACAATATGTCTAAAGCTATTCAAGTCTACATAAACTGGACTACATTTACTCTATGATTCGTATAGATTACATTTTACATCTATCCCTCTCTTTAGCTCAGTAATGTGCTGCAATATTATAACACACTAGGTGGCAGCGTGGCTCAGTGGTATGGTCTTTGCTTCATTCCCAAAAGATAATGAATTCGACTACCCGCCTCGTTGTGTGGCCTTGAGCAAGTCACCTTGCCCTAGCTCACTTTGTGGTGCTGCACTCTGGCTTACGCCTGTGGTATTCTGGTCTTCCCTTGGAATAGACCCTAAAGACAAATTTCCCCTTGGGGATGAATAAAGGGAATTTTATTTATTTTAAGATGAGCAAATGATTAGCTCACAGTTGAAAATTAGTGCTTGCTTTTATTTATTTATTTCTTGTTTTGCAAACAGCCTTTTTATTGTGTAGCCTTTTTTTTCTCTTGATTTGCCAGCTTCTAGGTGTAATGATTTGATTTATTGCTTTGAAAACCATATCAAATATCAAATTTCTTTCTTATCTTTCCATAAGACCATGGCCTTCATTATGTTTTGTTGTCATTACCACTCTTGCTGGATTGTTGGTTGATTTTGGTATATATCTATATCATAGTCATCATCACCACCACCACCACCATCATCATCATCATAATTATCATCATCATCGCCATCAAATCTAATGCTTTATTTTTTTATTCGTTTAGTCCTCCAACCTGTTAGATTCTAGATATTCCCGGACGATCCATACAAATTTACTAAAAATACTGAATTTTTTCTCTAGGCAATTACTTCTTAAGGGTGGTGTCTTACCAGTCAAACAGAAAGCAGGTCACATGTCATATACAGAAGATCCCAAGGTGATATGTAAATTAATTGTTTTTCTCCGATGATTAATGTAATGAAAACCCTTATGTCAATTTCTTTCATATTTCTTTTCTCTATTTCTTCCAGTTGTTTTTAAATCTTCGTATTAACATTGAAACTATTAAAGTAACAAGACTAGCTAAATATGTAAATGACATAATTTACATTGATTTTGATCTTCTTTTTGATGAATGGTAAGGGTATGGATCGACTTATCCATTTTGGTTTAGATTATTTGCAATAATCTTGAAAACCAAATCCTCAGGAATTTTTGAATGACAATATTGTCCTTTAACTTTATTTACTTTTATCTTCAGGGATATCGCAGTCTGTTGGCTAAATCCCTAACAGCTGATCAATCCTGGCACACCAGACTCAAGGTATGGATGTCTTTAGTATCAAGGGACTTCTGTGATAATATTGTTGTCTTCATAATAATGATGATGATGATTGTGATGATAGTAGTAATATTAGTAGTAGCATAACCATCACTATTATCTCTCTATTTTTATTCTTATGCACTTTGAGAGACAATGTAAAATTAAGAATCCAATTATTAATAATTATTTTCGTTTTATTTTTAGTCTGATATCGTAAAGTCATTTACATCTGATGCCAAAGTGGCTGCCTTGGCAGAGCTGTTTATCAAAAGAGACAAAGCTGTAAGTATTATTAAAATTATTATTTTTGCCATTTACAATATGAAGATGAATTAATTAGTTAATTCGCATGTTCACATGAATGGGCAATCAAATTAACTATATATTTATTTCTCAGATTTAACTATAGACAGGTTTGTTTGGTTTGTTGGTTCAGGGGTCCAGTGTCTTGGCTTGTCACGAGTCAAAGTGATACTAAGCTGCTAGAAGCTGTGGACTGTAAAGTAATAAACAGAAATGAATATAACAGCTTCATAAAAGAACGAAATTCCAAATGGAACATTTGGGGCTCAAACCCCCTTTTCAGCTAACAATAAAAAACGTAAATACATTACTAAAAAAACAGATTTATAACAGAGAAATATACAGTAAGCCCTCTAGAGAAAAAAAAATGCTTGGGTCATTCCAAGATTTTTCTTCTGCAGAGAGGATGTACTGTATATTACTTTTTACTTGCTCTGTCATAAATGTTTAATTTTTATTTTTTAAAAGAGAATATTAATAAATATGATAGATGGAAACAATGAAGAAATATTGTTTTATTATTTATTTAATTACTATGGCAATAGCACTAGGATAACGTCATCATACAGGAAAAAACACTGCAAAAAAAACAAAAAAAGCATATGCTCAAAAGATTCCCGTGACTTTGTAACTATAAATAAACATTGTATTATTGTTATAGTTAAATATTACACGCTTTTATTTTCCTTGTCCATTGAATTTGTTTTTAGTTGTCAAAATGTGACAGGCTCGAGTTTGATAAAATTCCCTATTTGGTATTTGGAAAAGTTTGAAGGTCTCCAATAATCTTCTTTATTCTTTATTTAAATGAGGGTCACGTGTTAGTGGCTGTCCTTCACTGAAAGATTTCTGTTTCTTGATTCAAATATTTATCAGGTCATTTGGTGTTGAATGGTCAAGCAGGTATATCAGGAGGTAGATTCAAACATAAACACATTATGAACAAAAGTATATATATATATATATAAACTTGGTAATTTACAGTAGACATTCTTAGTTAGATTTTTTTTGTCCTTTGTTTATCAGGACAAAAGCATCATTCAAAGTATGTCTGATTTCATCTACCAATGCATCACTCAGGACAAGGCTGAATCCATCGGTCCCCATTTCATACTGAAACAGGTTTGTGTGTACAAATTATCACGTTTTTTATTGACATTTTATTTTTCTATTATGCTTGCCTTTAATTTTTGGACGTAGGCATTATGTTGGGAGCTGGATATTGATCGTGTAGAATTCCCAGGGCTTAGTACAAGACTGTGCTTGGAAGTCAAAATGAGACCCTGTCACATTTTGGTGAAAGTTTGGTTTGTGTTGGCTTTGAACAATTATCTGATGAAATATATTAAAATGTAGAATTTTATGTTAAATTTTTTTTTAATGAAATAAAATGATAAAATTTTAAAACAGAATTTTAAAGAAAGAATCACCATAACATTTTCTCAACTTTATCCTTTTTATCTTCATAAATATTCATAACTTGAGAAAGATTAAATGATTTAAATGTTAAATTGGCAAGCAATATTTTTGTTTATTATGCGTGTGAAATATAATTAAAAGAAATTTCAGAGTAATGATCATGAGATCTACCTTTTACTTCACAATAGGTAAAGCTCTACTTTCACTTTCTGTTCAGATGTCAGAGGTTACTTAGGCAAGAAATAATTGATCATTTATTTCAATGATCCTTGTGTAATTTTGATGGGAGTAATTTGGATGATGACGGTGGTGATATATTGAATAACGTTTCAAATTCTTTTTATTTCCCCAACAGATAAGCCTTCAGTTTTCAGAGAGCCAGAACACACTGGGCCTAACCCAGTTGAGATTGGTGATTTCATACTACTTAAGTCGTTACAGGTTGGCCTTCCATTCATCCAAGGAGAAAATGCTCCATGCAGAATTCTTGCTTAGTCTCAGATGTCATATAGAGGTCTTGTTGGACGAGTGGCTGCAAAGTATGTTTAATATTCCGTTCATGAAAATACATTCCATTGCTACATGTAAAGTTTGTTTTAAAAATTTAATAACATTGGTTGCCTCGCTATCAAAATAATTAAATAAAGGGACTTTGAGTATGCTTAGTGATGAGATGGATGACGATGATAGCAAAATTTGGCATCATTGTTGTATGACTGAGCAATATACACATTATATTCCTTTATCTAGAGTGAATGAGAACCTGGCTACACAAGTGGTGCCAAGTATTATGAGAGTGTAAGTAGAGGCAGGGACACAATTTAAACTGAATAAAAGGAAAACCATATGGTCTACTGGGGAATAAATGAAGCATTGTAAAGCCCACGGAGCACGATAGGGCACGATAACACTGTATATTTAATTAATTAATTTATTCATTATATTAAACCTCTCAATAAAATCAATAAAATTCAGAAATAAATGGTGTGTAGAATGGAATGATTTTGTATTTTCAACTAATTCGTATTGTTTTTTTTATTCTTACTGGATGGAATCAATACCCTATTGAGGGCACCATGTGCTTTAAAAAAATGCTGCTTTACAGTACTTATTTTATCAACTAAAATGAGATGCATTGGATCAGCTCTGTAGAGCTTCTCTAAATCACTAAAACTTATTGAAAATGAAAGTTGATGCCAGACTACACGATGTTAAGCATTTTGAAGTGTTATTTAATCCTTGTGAAAGTAACTAGTTGATTTTTAAAGTTAAATGCAGTGGCTACAACTTTAATCTCCTAAAAATTATAGATTTTTAAAATTATCAAGTAGTTAGGTTTGGCTCTGTAACCTGCAAGCACCCATTATTACTGCCATGCATCACTGTGTTGGCTAATGACCATTTCTAGGAGTTATATTATAACTTAAAGCCTTTATTCATCTTATCTAGTGTGTCTTGTATAACTGTTAGCCAACATCTCCTTGCTCTGCATTACACTTGTTGGTACTCACCTTACTAAAGTGATGTGACTCTGGTCTCTTTTATTTTGTTAACAAGAGAGAATAATTTAGGAAAAGGGGGTGTTTTATTGGTAAAATACTGTTTGTCTGAAAATAAACTTCTTCTTTCGCCTACATTACCTTCTCATCTTCGTCATTATTATTCTTACTATTATTATTATTGTTATTATTATTATTACTATTATTATTATTATTATTATTACTTTTATTATTATTATTATTATTATTATTATTTTATTATTATTATTATATATTATTATTATTATTATTATATATTAATTATTATTATTATTATTATTATTATTATTATTATTATTATTATTATTATTATTATTATTATTATTATTATTATTATTATTATTATTATTATTATTATTATTATTATTATTATTATTATTATTATTATTATTATTATTATTATTATTATTATTATTATTATTCACATGGTGTTTACTTCATTAATTAATCATTTCCAGACTGTCCAGATGCTTTGATTACATACTTGTTGGGTCAGAGAAATAGGCCACTTGACTGTGATGGACTGGCTCAGTATCTAGTCTGGTTTTCCATCCCTAATAGGGATTGTCTTATGGAGCCCGGCATGACAGGTCTGTTTTTTAGATATCTTGTGTGCTTCTTTCTGCACTTATCATCTTCATCATTGTCATCATCATCATCATCATCATCAACAACATCATCATCATCACCATCTTCAAACCATAAATTGCTCAAAGATATAGTAAACTGTGAAATGCTATCTTATAAAATACACGTCATACAATTTCAATGGTAAAACGAAAGGGTTCTTTTTTTATTCACCTGTCTGGTGCATTCTAGAACCCAAAGAGTTTATCGCATTAACACGATTTTTATGAATGTCCCTCTCTACTTTTTATTATGTTTAAAGTATCTTCCTAATCATTTGATTATATATTTATATTGAAAAAGAATTTTATTATAAGTATTATTGACACATCGTCACCATAATATATCCGCTTGCTGTTCCACAGTAATTTTTAAGACCTTTAATATTCTTTGCCAATTTTTATTTTATTTATTTACATTTGATATTTCTTTTATATTTTACCGAATTGTGTTGTGGTACAGAATTATAATTTCCATACAATGATCAATAAAGTATATCTTTCCATATTTTTTGTACCTTCAAAAGGATGATAAGACATTTCTTTTTCGCTATTTGCACATTAAGGTTTCACTTGTCACCTCTGGCTGCTGGTGAACTGAAATCTCAAAACTAGTGACATCACTTTTGTGGTTCCAGTGTCGTCCCTGTCTGATTGCATTCGAAATCTTAGTTGTACATTTGAAAAATTCAACATTTGTCTATGCT
>NC_088360.1:35983808-36001308 GCF_034508935.2 Berghia stephanieae
TACTACAACCACCACCACCACATCATTATCCCTACCACTACCATTACTACAACCACCATGTTATAATTACACTTTCAGTTTTTGAAATTCCTCCGAGTGATGTCAGAAATTGCTGGGAGACACATTTTGGATTGCATCACAATAACTTTTAATGAAATTTAAATTTATAGGTTATTTTTGCATGGATGGTTCTTGATCTAAGCGCTGAAAAATTTCTTCCTTTTTTAGTGACCAGTCATTCTCACCCCTGATTATACCATTTCAAAGTGTCACTTACCACTTAATTGCTTAACACTTTATGGCTCTTTATACCTTCAGAATGCCCTCCCCTTCCTGTGCTGGCAAGAATGTTTCCTCAACTGTCCATGGCCGCTGTGATGCGACTGCATGCTGAAATGGTCAAAGCTAGCTGATGACACAATGTTTTTGATTGATTGGGTTTTCACTATTTTCAGACAAATATTGTTGATGTGGTTTAACACTTAGCAAATTAGTCTTTCAACCTCAAATGTCTTCTTGTAAAACTTTTGAAAAAAAACACTTTTGACCAATCACTAATCAATTGTTTATTTTATGAGTTCAACTCAAGTAAGCATGTGAAAAAGTATTTTGAAAATCTTGTTTTGATTTATTCCATAACGATACAAATCATTTTAAAATCTTTCTGGTAATTGTAAACTTTCATCAAACCACAGTCATGAAATGTAATGTAACATCCAAATTAGCAAGATCAGATTGGTACTTATTCAATAAGTTGTCATTTTGCCAAGAGGAAAATAGATTTGAGTGCACTTCCCTTTTTTTTTTCTCATTGTGTCTGAGGTTATGGATGGCCTTGGAGTAACTTCAAGGTTGAGGATTGTTGCTGAGATCAACTTTTGTTCTTTTTTTTTTTTTCTTTAAACTGACCCCTTTGTCTTTCTTTTCTAAAAAGATGCTAATAACTGAAGAGTTTTTGTAAACGTTGAGACATTTTAAATCTTTGATCTTTCTTATGTCTTATGTCTGTGTATTATGTTACTTCCCTAGGCGCTGAAATTATTAGATGAAAAAAAAAGGATCCGTGGGCTGGTGTATGGTCTCATTCATCAAGAATTGGTTTTTGGGAGATACAATTTTTATTGTATTTCAATAATCTCATGAAACAATAGTTGATTATAATGTTTTAGTCATGGGGTTGAATTGTAGCTGGAAGATGATGGAAAATCATGCCTTTTCTAATATTATTAATGTAGAACTGCCTCAAGCCAAATTGTTGTTGACTCACTGTTGAAATGGAAATACTCTCTCACACACACAAATGTAAAACATTGCCTATTAAAAACATGTTAGAAACAAACTTATAATTGTGCTAGACAATCATACCTGCAAATACGGATTCATTGGTGTATTTCATATTTTAAAATATCAGTATGATCCTGTCTAAAACCTAAACAATATTAATATACATGTCTTTTTATTTGTTTGCTCCAAGTGTTGAGGGTTCTTTTTAAAAAATTTTTATTATTTTGTTTTTTATTTTTTAAAAATTGTTACCTCTAGTCAAATCGCCAATGTGTTCAGATTTTTTACGATTCTGAAATGTTTCTATTTTTTTTCTATCACGAGATTGACATAGTTTTATTAGAATGCTGTGTATACATTCTTGCTATATTTTTGTCAGTTTTGTAGATTTGAAAAAGGCGTATGGGGAGACTTCAATCACAGTTTGAAAAAGACACTTAAAATTATTTTATTGTCGGCAAAACAGAAAATGGCTGTACACACTCACACACACACAAAAAATGTATATATCTCTTTCTATATATAATTGTTAGCAAACTCAACAGTTTGATGCATTAATCTACAAAATATTGTCAATAGAATTTTTATGTAGCAAACGCTAAAAAGAAAAGAGAATGAATACCATGTCTTCAAACAGTCAATTTAACTATCCAGTTGTCCTATCTAAGGCTTGTATTGAGTATTGCTGGGTGGGGCCTGCAGATCTTCCATGGGGATTAGAGAGGTCACTGTGTCTTCTATTCCCCATATGCTTTCCCTTTCCATGTTGCTCTCTGCCTTTATTCCTTTATTCTGGATTGAGATTCCTTGCTTATTTTTTTTCCTTAGTTCTGACAGGGATCCTCAGCTGGGAGGGAGACAGCCAACTGTAATAAACCTTTTACTGAGATATTTTATTATTTTTTCTCTGTAAATCAACTCTGTGTTGTGTACTTTTACATTTCTTGGTTTTGAGTACATTGTAGTTTGTGAACATTTGAGTGTTTAGATAGTATGCACTTGGCTAAGAAGTTCACAACATGGCCATCCAGAAGTATAACGGACCAACACACAAAACTATGTGTAATCTTGAACGTTTATAGTCTGGTTAATACAGTTTAGTGAGAATTACTCAAAAACGCGGATGGCAAAAAGCAATAACAAAGACCTGAGTGACGTCAGCTTCGTTCTATCTAGATCTATATTTCATAGCAGGATCCTTTGCTTATGACTGAATGGTACTTTAAGGTATTGTCAGAACTGGCACATTGATGGATTACTCGTGGAGTCTTCTGTTCCCTATTTTTCTTCGGTGCTTCTTTAGATCTATAACTTTTCCACTATCATCTTCCTATCATAAAATCTAAAAGACCAACAATAAAACAGAACATGAATAGCATTGAGAACGAATGTCGCACTGATTTTAAAAAGTAAAATAGGTCGTCTTTTTGCTCGACGCACCGTGTGAGACTACTGGGTAATAAAAATTTCTTCATTTTTGCCACTTCTCAATGGCATAGGCAGCAGGTGGAATTAACTTAAGTGTGTGTGTGTGTGTGTGTGTGTGTGTTTCTCAGTGGCATGAAAGGGATTAGATTAAAAATTAAGATTTTTAAAATATTAATTGACCTACACGTTTGGTGTATTTTTGTAATTGTGTAAATAAACTAAAAGAAATGCATGATTTTGTTTTGTGATTTTTATTCTGTTCAAGAGAAATTTATCATTCTCCCAAGGATTGTATGTAGCGTTCATTTTACTGGTGTTTCTCCAAGAGGTTTGGTCTAGATGAAAAAATTATGTTAACGATGAAAGGAACTAAGGGGCCTTAATAGTTTAGCTTGTTAGTATAACCTCATAACTGAATATATATTCAGGCCAGTAAATTTTCAGCCCATAGGCTGATTTCAATTTCAGACTTCAACAATTGTCAGTTTTCAGTCTTCCAGCTGACAACATTGAAACCCTTTATTATTCTCTTTCATGGAAACTCCAAAACCTAATAATAGATCGTAATCCACGATCATGTCAATATAATTTTAGACTATCAGAAAAATCTGAAAACTGGTAATTTTTGCTACTGTGTTTTACCGATGATGATCGCGCCATCCATCATGAAACTACTTTCGTCATCCGAGGTCACAGGTGTTGGATCTGAAATCTACTCCTTGCTTACTATCTATCTTTGTTATTCAGAGCAGAGACCAAATTTCGGCCCAAAAGTCTGAAAAACTGAATTGCGAATCATGCATTTACTCAATGTGCGAAGCCGTCTCACTTTATTTTATTTCGATGGCTTTGTTATGGTTATGGTTTCCCTGTCTGAGATAGATTATAAAGTAAGTTGAAATTAGTTTTGTCATGGATTACCTATCAAGATATGTTTTTAAAAAAATTAGAATTCCTTAGGCACAACATCAATCGCAATGAGGATATCAAGGCCATAAAAGCATCCTTCAATTTTTATCTTCAAGTGATGTGTACATGCAGGTCTGACATCCGAACGCATTATGGGCCTAGTTTAACATTGTTGTAATAGACAATATTTTCCATCATTTTTCTAGATTTCCATTACAACAATGAGCCGATCGATAATAAATTGGGCTATCAGACATATAAATATGTACGTACATGTCATTTTCAAGCAATTGTACATCATATCTTTAATCAGTAAAGTAGATATTACATACTAATTGTTATAAAAATAATGACAGAGACTTTTTTGAAAAGTGGGCATTTATAGGCCTGTATCATGCTAATGTTGCTGCATGAAGCTCGAGAAATGAATATTGATGGTCAAATGGAAAGGAAGCTCCAATTTAATTAATGATGAAAGATGATGTGGACGTTTTGGGTTTTCCCTTCTGTCAACAAAACATAATGAGTGAAATACTAATGACGAATGAGATATGAGAGGATGATGTCCTTAAGACCATTAAACAAAACAATCATTCAACAGGAAATAGACTCCTCCTTAGTAATGCAAATGTTGCTGCTAGAAGCTCGAAGAAATAATTTACAATAGTCAAATGGAATGGAATCTTCAATTTAATTAACAGTCAGATGATGTGGACGTTTTGGATTTCCCCTCTGTCAGCAAAACAAGGTGCTGGGTGGGGTTCCTGACCTCCCATAGTGGGCAGGGAGGCACTTAATGTGTCTTCTATCCCCCGATATCTGTTTTCCAATATGCTTTCTGTTTTGTTTTTTTGCCTTGGAATGAGATTACTTGGTTTTGTCCTGGCCCTGGCTGGACCCTAACTGGGAGGGAAGCAACAAATTTAGAGTTTTAGATGATATTTTTTGTCTTGTAAATGATCCCTCTGTTATGTAGTGTATTTTTTTGTTTTACATATTTTATGATTTGTAATGTAAACATTTGAGTGTGTTCCTCTTAGTGGGATCCTGTGATTGTTTCTTGATGACGGTACAATGACAGTATGCCCTTGAAATCTGCATCTGTTCCCTATTCGTACCATTCCCCTCTGTCATACTTTTTCTTGGCTGCTTAAATTGTAAATCTAAAATCTTTTGATTTCATTTTCTTCCTTTTTACTGGAGCTGAAATCACATGTGTCGCAAGCGCCTTAAAACCCTAAACACAAACAAAACAAGATGGATGAAACAGTAAAAATGAAGCGTCCATCTCATTTGACTATTGCTCCTTAGCAAGGGAGCGGGAATTAAAATAGAATACAATAAATATTTTTTTAATGTAAAAGGCGTGCAATTGTTAATTTTTAAAATTTTAATTGAAGAAACCAGTTTTTCCCCCATGTTGAGTGGACTTTTTTTTCTTCTGATATGACCTTTCCAGCTATGATTATGCCTTGGTTGCAGACTACTTTGCTATATAGCCTAGTGTCCAATCCTAAGGGCTGCAAGCAATTGTTCTTGTTAGTTTAATGCTATAGAGTTAGAAACCAGGATAAACTCCAGATTCATGGGCCCCATGACTTTAAAAGACATCATTGTATTGGATTTAGTGACCTCAAAATTACTGAATTCCATGACCCCTATTTTTTGTAAAAGATAAGTAAATTAAATAATGATCTAACAATCACAGAAACATACAAACGCATACACATATAGACACACACAAATATCATACAGACCCACATAAGACATATTAGGCAGACACAAATTCTGTTAATGGCCAGATGATCATAGTACACTTGGGTATAGTGAAAAAAATGTGAGGAACGAAAGAACCTTTTCCGGGGACTCAACTTTGCGCAACCCAGAGCAGGGTTTAAATCATCGGCCTGCGGGCTATAAGCCTAGTGATCATAGCGCTAGATTACAAAGCGGCAGTAGCAGTTGTCGTTTTAGTTACGTGGAAGTAGTAGTAATAGTAATGCAAGTTTTGGAGAGGGAGGAGAAAAGTCGAGATCAATTATGACATTAAACTTCTGGTTGATTTTTTTAAAAATAAAAAAATATGTCCTTCCGCAACGACATCATAAGATAACATCGCCTAGGCATTCCATGAAGGAGTATAGATAATTTATCACACAAGATGTCTGATGCCAACAGGAATCACCCATATGGTCCAAAGTTAGCAAATTGGAGGTTAATAATCTTGCCCAAGGAAAAAAAGAAAGTTTCTGAAGCGGGACTCGAACACGGGACCTTCCGGGTCACAGTGCAATGCCTTAACCACTCGGCCACTTCGGTTGATAAGACTATTTAAATACACCACCAGCTTAATCATCGACTACAAGCATCACATTTAGGACAAAAATGAAATATGTTTATGATTCATTTTCTCAATTTCTTACCAAGAGCCATACACATCTCTATTTAACCGCAACGTCCTCGTCATTCTTCCTTGATAAACTGAAATCACTTTCACCACTAATGATTAACCATTTCATTGGCTTCCAATTACATTTTTTTCCGTGGGAATATTGGTGTGCAATAATATAATGAACACGTAGGCTCGTTATGTAACGCACTGAATTGTATCTTCAATATACTAAATCTTGAACATGGAAAATGAAAACAAAACATAATTTAAAAAACAGTGAATACGTTTATTGTTTACATTTTGAAACATTTTTAACTTTGAGAATTTATCAGGTACATTTTATTATTTGTTTTAATATTTCATAATTACTTTCATAATATTATAACAATAGTCCGGTACATTCGTTGGCCACATCTAGTGGCTCAACACGACGTGCACATATATATCCAGGTCTGACATCCGAACTCACTTATACTTAATGAATGGGCCTAGTTTAACACTTGTAATGGACAATATTTTGCGTCATTAAAAAAAAAAAAAGATTTCCATTACAACAATAAGCCCATAAGGAATCGGGTTATCAGACCTGCAAATAAGTGCACTTTGGCTCAACACCAATGTCACAAGACTCGGCGAAACTAATTAAATAGGTTATCATTGCTTCACAAGACAATATCACGTGCAATATTTAGTCTTTGATACTTTCATTCTTTGAAAGTCTTCCCACAAAAGAAATTTTGCACAGCACCCCCCCCCCCAACCCCTATAATCATAATGCGTCATCAATTTGAAGGATTGAAAGAAGGCTTGAGCTCTGAGGAAAGCGAGATTGACGTGGAGTCAATTGATGATGACGGTATCGACAGCTTACCCATGCCTATTTTGACACAAATGATTAGAAAAGACTTTCCTATTCCAGATATGGAAAAGAGGCATATCTCTGAATGCTCTAATTCTAGAGAAAGCGACGTTGTCATCGGTGATTCAACCAACACGTTCGAAACAGAAGAAATAGCTGAGAACTCTGAGAATCATGAAAGAGAGAAAGTTTTAAATATTAAAGACAATGACAAAAGCAGAGAATGCATCCTTAAAACGTCCCGTGACAAATCTAAATTGATGAAGTGTGAATTTAAAGACCAAATGGCTGATGGTTGTCATAGTTCTGAAGATATAGATATCAGAACTATAGATCACGGACAGGACACAACAGAGACATTTGAAAGGGGGACTATTATTGAAAAAACTGACTTGAGACAACATGAGCAAATTCGGAATATGAGCATAGGATTTGATGCGGACTCGAGGAACAGTCGAAGTTCATCAGAAAAAAGCAAAGACCATTGGACTAGCGTAAAAAGAAATAAAGAAACTTTAGAGAGAAAAGAAGTTCAGAAGCAGCTTGTAATAAGACCATATCAAAAATTTGTTCTGAAGAATTACGAGAAGGATAATGAAAGAAATGAAAAAAACTATCGAGATGGAGAGTGTGGGAGTAGCAGTGTACGAAGAGGAGATTTTGACAGTAAACGCCAGGAAATTCTCGATCTACGGGAAAAACAGAGGATGAAGAAAGAGGAAAAGAAGAAGAGAAAACGTCATGATAGGCGATTTTCTTACCATGGACAGCGGCGAAATAGTAGACATAAATATTGCGATGATGGAGAGTCACGCCCGGGTAGTAAACATTATCGCAAAAAAGCTAAGGAAAAACATTCACGAATGATCACTCACACCAGTCACACACAGATATCAAGATCTATCGTGGATGACAATGGAATCAGCGAAGAACACCGTAGTCAAACTTTGAGTAAGAGCCTTGATAAAAACCATGCAAAGACGAGTGATTGTTACAGACATTGCAATGACCGTGTAAATATAAACCTTCGTGGTACATATCGACAATCTTGTGCTAAAGATGCAATTAAAAGCAATTCAGAATACCATGATAATCAGCGGGTTCACGATGACATTTCAATGTCGTCAAAGAATGGAACAGAAGTTCCTGGAACAGACCAAAAACAACACTCGGACGACGTTGAAATTGTTAAAGGTTCGGATGAAGGTATCGGTGATGAAAAATTTAAAAAGAAAATAATGCCTTTTTCCTGTGACAAAAAAGAAATCTTTGAAAATGAATCAAGCAGCTTTAACACATTTAAACGCCCGTCAAAGAACGTTAATCTGAGAGGATTGAATACCGCTAATGAAAACAAAATTGTGAAATGCGCAGCCGTTACTGGAATACCAAAAGCTGAATCTCTGAAGAGTACACCAACCAATTATTCGTATGGGCCACTTCAAAAGGATATTCCAATACAAGCTATTGATTGGCCACACGTGAGCGAAAACAATCGACCATATTGGCACTTTCCAAACAATCAAGATCAACTACATCAAACCAACAATCGTTTTCCTTTAGATGTCACCAATGTCACTCATATGATGGCGCTTCTGCTCAATGGAATCCCGCAGAACAATCTCAAGAATTCGTTTTGTAATGAATTACCTAAAACTATACCCATTGAAAGTATAAGTAATGTTGGGATGGCCGTGGGTGCCAACGGGACGTTGACGAAATCAAACTATGAAATTGGTATTAACAGTTTTGAGGCGCCTAAGCTTATTCCCACAGAAAGCAGATACCCGGTCGGGCTTAGTTGCCAGCAGTCGGTGGAAAGATATAGAACACCGGAAATTATTGATTTGCCAGGTTCAGGCGTGTTGGATATTTACCATTGTTTTCCAAAACAAATCGTTGAAAAATGCAGCGCTTACGATCCAAGAATCAAAAAGTGTCAGATTATTACCTCGGAACCGAACATGTCTGGCATGGGAACTGATTTTAGACTCTCGAATAAAACAGACATTGTGTCAACGATAATACAAGCATCTCAGGTTCCTTTAGCCGATATCATAAAACGCAATAATGTGGTTCATTTCGCAGACAAACCAAAAGAATCAATACAAATAAATAACACCAACTTTAGATCTTCAAGAAATAACTCTACTTTACCAGTAAAGCCCACTGTTGACAATGGTGATGTAGAGAAAATTGGAGAAGACAATTTTTCCAGCAAAACAGTTCATGTAACTAGCTTTGATAGGAATGCAGTAGTTCATCATTTGAAAGAATTTAGCGAAATAGAACGAGCACTGTCTCCTGTTTTATGCGACGTTGAGAGAGAAAATGACAATGATGATGACGATAATGATGATAATGACAAAAATCATTTACAGAAAGATCCTGGCAATAACGACAACAATAAATCGGAGGGAGAGGGAGTAGGTGATGAAATTATTTCATTTCAAAATCCTACAAAAGAGCACGTACCGAACGACTTTATTTTCTGCAAGATCAAGCCTCAGCCCGTAGGTAGAATCGAAGAGAGTTACGACAATGTTATATCAGCAGAGAAATGCCAACCGGATGGCGGTCTTGTTACATATTTAAATACCACGAGCAATAATCCGTACGGAAACGAGGATCCGGATCCGTTGGTGATAAGAGACGGGTCTGAATCAGTGACTCCCGAAAACGACGATGCACCGATGCAGGATGAAATGAGCAGTCCAGTACTTTTAAACGCTTGCGACAGGGTGTATCACATAAAACGTGACACAGACACCGAAAAGATATCGAACGCTTTCTATAGTACTCAAACTCAACCATGTCCGAGTTGGTTTTCTCATGGGATCGACGATGAATTGGGCCAAAATAGAACAGGCTGTCAACCTTCGAGCAGGAGAGTGAGACAAACTATAAATTCAAACACTGATATACTCGGCCAAGCAATGATCAACGCCGGATTAAGTGAACATACCATAGACACATTGTTTAACTCAAACTCGGCAGTAGAAAACACTTTTTGTGAAGATGAGCTTTACTCC
This sequence comes from Berghia stephanieae, assembly GCF_034508935.2. NCBI lineage: Eukaryota > Metazoa > Mollusca > Gastropoda > Nudibranchia > Aeolidiidae > Berghia > Berghia stephanieae. The sequence continues at coordinate 35,993,713 of NC_088360.1, forward strand.
GAGTTCTGTACTGAAGACAGAGAAACTAACAACAAAGCAGTGGCGACATCAATTACTACAACAACCGTCAGTGACTCTTGTCTGCCTTCCACGTCTTCTTTTATTCAACAGCAATTTCTATCAAACTCGACGGATTTTACTGAAGATGATATCAAGTCACTTTTATGTGAAAATTCAAAGCTTTTAGATATGCACTGCATCCAATTTGAATCTTTGTCTCCTGCCGATGGTCAGACTATCTCTCAAGATCAAGACCATCGACTTATAACGTCCTTTACATTTTCGGGTCAAAATGAAAATCTTTTCGAACAACTGCCTGGTGGATGTAATGGCTATCCACCAACAACTTTGAACGATGATCAAATGCTTGGTGGAAAAGACCGCTCTTTAAAAGAAAACACGACCGCAGAAGAATGTCATCCTCTTACACTGCACTGGGAATCGCTTGATTTTATTGATGCATCGGTGGATACGTATAATGCCACGAAAACACAAGGTGTAGCACCAGCTCTGTCCATAGATGCACAAAACAAGAGAGAACATAAAACGCATGATAACGATAAAGGGTACTCTAAAACCAACGAGAAAATAAACGAACTTTCTGCCGAAATGGGGTCGTCATGTGAACATAATCCGAATGACATTGAATTTGATTTTGACATAGGTGGTGTGATCGTGCCAGGAAGCAGCATAGAGAGAAGATCTAGGAGAATCAGAACATTGGAAGAGGTGAAGAACTTTGACAAAAAATATCTTGTGCCCAGAATAGTTGTTGACAAAGAACCACGGACGACACAAGGAGGTATGTCTAATGTCAAAAGGAAGAAAGCGTCAATTATGTCATCAACTAGAAACACGAGAGGGAGAAATCTTAAAGCTTCCCTTTCCCAAGAATCTGTTAATGATGCGACTACTTATTATATTGACATTGCAAGCAAGCACAGTGATATTGACAACAATGTGAAAAGCTCAACAGTATCACAAAACACGAGACGAAGTTTGCGATCATCAATTCAATCCAGGAATCAAAATACAATTAAATACGATGATGACATGGCGGACGGACCGATGACATCAATGACTCCCAAAAGAAAAAAGGGGAAACGAGCATTAAAAAGGAAAGGAAAAGAGTCAAAAAATATCAAGAATAATAACGATTCATCGACAGGTGATGCAAATGAAGGTTTGCCTGGAAGTAGTGATCATGATACAGCAACAAATACTGCTTTTACAGCTCAAGTTTTCAGGGCAACCATAAGACCGGCAGTTGTTCTGAATGGAACCCCAAGACCGCATAAATATAGGTTGATCCAAAAATCTAGACGACATTGTTACCTTTTTCGAGCCAGACCTGATCCCGCACATGCATCAGACATTCAGCAACGACAGCAGGAAGAGGAAGGAATTTGTTGGAACAACAACTCAAATAATGATCCACTTGAGGAACCTCCCCAAACGTCTTCAGCAATATCAAATGAAATGGAAATAAAGGCAATGAAAAGAAACCTGCGTCAGAAGGACAAGGATCTTGAAAAATATTACAGTCGCTGTCAAAGAAGACCTGAGAAGAGTTCGTTTGTGAATTCAATGATACACAAAAGCTTGTCGAAGAGTGGTTTGTCACTTGTGGATGATTCGAATAATAGTGTTGTGATCAAGAAACCACATACTTCGACTTCACCGATAAATGACGATCTAAAACTTAGCTTCCCTTTTGATGATAATGATGATCTTGAAACAGAAAACGAACTCCTCCGTCCCCAAGACCCCGATCTCCCACCTTGTATTCTCAGGTTTGTGACGAGAATGATGGGTAAGTATGGGGATTATTTTAGCGATTCTACAGATGCCACAAGTCGAGAAAAGCGGTTGCGGCTGTGTGATTCGTATCTTCGGAGGCACGGTATAAAAACGGATTCTCTGCATCAACTACTTCGACAAAAAACAGATGGGCCAAAGACCAAGACCAGTAAACTTTCTGGAGATAAACCAACTATGCTGTCAAATTTACAGTCAACTTCAGAAGCTTCAAAGTTAACCGATAAGGATATTTTTGTCGAAAATACCGTTAAATCTCAATCAGAAATGTTACAATCAATCATACAAAAAGATGAGGTCAGCGCTAAAAACACACCAAACAGTTCAAGAAGTGACGATTCTACTCCTGGACCAGATGGCATTGTCGAGAGAAAATTAGATAAGAAATCCAGTGGGAGTAAAAACTCATTTTTACCAGAAATAAACCATCAGCTAATCAAAGTGGACAATCCCTTTAACTATCAATTACTTTCAAAGAAAAAGCGAATAGCTGGAAATAACGCCGAGAAAATCACAGAGAACTGTGTAGTTGCTAGAGACGGCAATGTCACATTGGTTGATGTTATAAGCACCCCTAATTTAGATGGGACACTTTCTCTAACCAACGCGTGTTTGTCTGAGAAAGCTGAAAGCAAAAAACCATTTCCAAATGATCCTGACATGAAAAATCATGACATTGTAGAAAACTCAGTTGAAAATAAAACGAGCAATGATTTTATGAAACAAGCGAACGAGGTATGTCCAATATCAAAGTTTATAATCAACGATTACACAGATACAGTTGACCCACAAAACAACGACTGCTGTGGATTAGAGTACTCTTCGTCCGAAGAGAATGTCGTAAAAGTCCACGAAAGTGACGGGTATGTAACAAACCAGGTTTTGTGTGAATTGAATTTACCAACAGAATTTAAAGGTGTCGATTTTGAAGGCCCAACGCCTTTTCTTCGTTTGAGGTCTGGAACGGAGACGCAGCATCCCAGTCAGAACGACAATTTAGTTTCTTTGGTATCGCACAATATCAATGTGGCTGAAATGTTCGACGATCTCGAAACAGAGATGGCAGATTTAGAACAAATTTCAACAAGTGCCGAGAGTTATAAGGAAAATAGGCATTTCGGTCGTGAGGAATTTGTAGAAGGCGATATTCATTTCAGCCGCACGGCAGGTGGATACGGCGAAGACAACGAAGCAAACGTCAATGATATGACGAATAAAAATCTTGAAAGTGGCGATTGTTGTAAGAGTCCTATCCCTGTATTAAAAAATGGTGCATCTTCTCTCGTTGTAAACGAAACGAATGCAGTGACTTCCAGTAGAGAATGTGCGGATCTTGATGACGAAACAACTCCACTGGCTAGTTTAGAGAAGATAGCGAAAGAAGCTGAAACAGATTTTAACTCCACGATTGCAGGGTCACTCCTCAACCTTGAAACTGCGCCTCTTCCGTGCGGAAATGGCACTGACACGAATAACTTCATACGTGACATAGATATTAGCTCACGCTCTAAGTCTGTAACTAAAAAACGACCCGGTTTATTAGAGCGATTTAAATGTTCGACAAAACTCGGCACAATTCGAGAGGAAAGAGAGAACGGCAATGACGATCATGTAGAGAACAATGACGGACAGATTGAAGAGGATCTCGAACTTAGTTAAACCAAGGCTAACACAATATTAACCGCCGTAGTCTGGAAAAAGTCGTGTTTAAAAATTTGGCCATAAATCACGTCCTTCAAATATCGACCGATTTAAATGACCCTCATCTTGGCAAAAACTCTAAGACCTGGGACTTTGAGAGCTTTCTGGCCAAATTTTTAAATACGAGTTTTTTTTTTCAGATGATATAGCAGTTTACTGGTTAAAGAGATGAGTGTTAAAGAAAACGATGGTAATGAACTTTGATACGAATTATCAAAAACCCGTTAGTCTGTGTGCGATATATGACTTGAATGAGTTTAGATGAAATTTGTCCAAAAAAATATCATGACACCGACGATGAAATAGATGATAGCTGGGGGCACTTTTAACATTCGCTTTGACAAACTTTACATGTTAGGTATAAAGAATGTGACTTGATATTTTAATTTGTTCTTGGTTATGAAATGTGATAATAATAATGGTATAAATGTCGATGTGTAATAGTAGTAGTAGTAGTAGTAGTAGTAGTAGTAGTAGTAGTAGTAGTAGTAGTAGTAATAGTAGTAGTAGTAGTAGTAGTTGTTGTTGTTGTTGTTGTTGTTGTTGTAGTAATAGTAGTTTTAGTAGTAGTTGTAGTAGTATTAGTAGAGTAGTAGTAGTAGAAGTAGTAGTAGTAGTAGTAGTAGTAGTAGTAGTAGTAGTAGTAGTAGTAGTAGTAGTAGTAGTAGTAGTAGTAGTAGTAATTGTTGTTGTTGTGGTAACTACAAAAATGCCTACAGACCAACCCAAAAAAAAAAAAAAAAAAAAAAAAGCTGAGGGGAAGGAATATGTAAAAATAAACCCAACTAATTCCACTGATCTAAAATTAACAATCTTCAACGATATTATCTCGTCAGATTTATCAATAACTCTTTTTTGTATCAAAATAGATATTAAACATCCCCCCCCCCTTTCCCCTGTCTTTAGAAAAAATACTACAAAACAGTCGTACGCAATAAGAACTAGAAATGGATTCAAACAACAATAGCAGTTGTTTTACAATTCTTAATAAATCTTATACAATCCAAACTTTGTATGATATGAACTAATTAATATGCGTATAATCTAAAACACTACATAATAAATCATTTTTAAAAAAAATTATTTATTTTCTCCAAATTCCAACAAAAATCTGACAATTAGAATTTTGAATACACGACAGTGATTGTATTAAAAGTGAATTTTTATTAGTTTGATTTGATGGTTTCGGAAATCATGAAAGATATTACATTAACACCCCCCCCCCCCCACTATTTTGACGCTTTTTAGGGGGGGGGGGGGGTAAGTGCACCATTTGAAACTTGTAAACCACGACTGCCAATGACGTCACGATCCTTTATGTTTTTAGAATATTTATAATTTTAATATTGTGTAAAAATGCCCCATGACTTTAGTTTTACGACATATTTTACAAATCATCTCTCTGTTTAATAGTGTTTTAACCTCTTAATAAAAATATACAAATGAAGAATATTTTCCATTAATTTTAAGCATGCATAATATTAATCTACCTCCATGAACGAGTGTTTATAGATTAGTTGTTTTATTTAATAAAATTTTATATTTAGATTTTGAGCTCTTTTAAAAAAATTAACTTTCTGTTTTCAACAAAATCAAATACCTATAATTCATTGCATTTTGTGATTCCAGTAATCCCAATATAAATGCAAATTAGCCCCAGAAAGCAAGTGTTTTGTATCGAAAAATAAAAACAAAACAAAAAGAAAGCAATCCCCCCTCCCCCCCCCCCCCCAACCAAAAAAGAACCAAAAACCCCCCAAAGCAAACAAAAAAAATTTTTTTTTCTTAATAAACGAATAAAAACATCTCCCCCCCCCCCCAAATGAGTATTTGCATAGTGCAATTTCCACTTAACATGTTCAAACTCAAAGCTATTTACAAGGGAGCCCTAGCCAATAGCAATATTTTACATGTAATTACGCAAGTTAGGCGATATTAGATTTTTTTTTTCCCCGACAAAGACAACGCTGTTAACGGCCCTGGTACTTATCTTTCACTTGATTACAGTGAGAGAACGTGGGTAAAGAGCCTTTTTCAAGGATTCAACTATGCACAGCTCAGAGCTGGGCTCGAACCCTAGGCCTTACGATCCGAAGGCGAGTTTCATACCACAAGACCGCATAGCCACACTATAATAACAAGAAATGAGCAGAGAAGTGCTTGACGACAATAAGTAAAGAATCAAAACTCTACAACGATGAAAGTTGAACCGGGGATCAGACTGATAGGGAACGTGCAGATGACATAGATCACAGAGCGTCCCTCTTTGCGAAAAGGCGAAAGGTGCGTCACCACGTCTGGTCCCGGGTTCAATTTCCATCGCTGCTGCGTTTTGATTCTCTATTGTCTTTAAACACGCCTCTCTTCTTTTCATTAAAAAAAATAAAAAATCAAATTAAGAAATTAGGAAACTAGGGAACAGGCACCGGTGCAAGATAAAGATCGGGACAAGTGTGTTTGAAATGTGCAAGACAAAGCAAGAAAGACAACTACAAGAAAAAAAAAACCAAACAAACCCTTCGAGGTAGAATGATTTTTTGGGATGTTTTTATTTCTTGTATTTTTCTTTCTTGCTTTGTCTGGCACCTTTCATACACACTTACTTGTTCATATCTTTTCATTTCTTGTTATTGTTATGATTAACACAAGTGCCTCCACTCACTTATCTGAATCAATATTCCCATAAAAGCTCGCGTGTTATACTATTATCCCATTGATGTGACCCGACGTCTCTAAGGGGTATTGTGTATTATGTCATGGTCAACTAGGTGCAGATAGTTTAATTTATAATAGGAACGAAATTGACGTCACTCAGTTCTTTGTTATTATTTTTAGCCAGCCATTTATATGAGTAGTTCTCACTAAATTGTACCAATCTTTTAGGATCGGAAGGTCTTTGATTAGAGCCTCGTTCGACGCATAGTTGAGTTGAGTCCTTGGAAAAGACTCTTTCTCTCACCATACTCAGGTGTAAAATAAGTACATGGCCTTTAACAGCGTTGTCTCTGTCGGGAAAAAAATTAATATCGCCTAATAGGCGTCATGTCTTGTTCTACATGTTTTGTTGCTCATGGAGCCCTTGTAAAGCGCTTTGGGCACGTTTAGTGGATATTGCGTTATGTAAAAGCTCAAGTTTAAATTGTTTTGTTTTTTTTAAATCGGACCTTAAACGTTTAAGGTTGCACATAAGTGTGTGTGTGTGTGTGTGTTGGTACGTTTAATCCGACCAGCTGATGTTGTGAGCTTTTTAACAAAACGCATAGCATCAATAGTCACAAATATGAAACTTGGGGTTAATTCTTTTTTTTTTTATAGAGAGAGAATGAATTATAATGTCATACATATAAAAAATATCACAATTCGCATTTTTATCATTTTAACTCTGAATTCGCTTTTAGGGGTCCGATCGACGTGTACATAAATACAGGTCTGACATCCGAATCTACTTATGGGCCTAGTTTAACATTGTTGTAATGGACAATTATTTGCGTCATTTTTTAAAAGATTTCCATAACAACAATAAGCCCATAAGGGTTATCAGACCTGCAAATAAGTGCACGTCGGGTCCGATTCATCCGAACATAATAATACTGTTTTGAGACAGTGGGTCGCAAATGCGAGAGTTCCATTCTATTCCTATGTATTGTCGTTTTTTTTTTTTGGTATAACTTCTGTGCACTGTATTTTCCCTCCACGCTAGAGCTACAATTGATGCTATGCGTTTAGGTAAAATGCTCACGAGAACATCTGCCATAAAAAACAAAATTGTGTATAACCTTTAACGTTTATTATAATAGTAGTCTGTCTGATTGACACAATAGAGTGAAATCAAAATTCTAAACAGGCTATCTAAAAACAATAAAAAAAGAACTGAGTGGCGTCATCTTCGTTCCGTCGATAGAGAGACAGAGAGTATCTGTCTTCTTGGTATCGTAGTAGATATTTATCAATTTTAAAAATAACCCTTTAGGGCCATAAAACAAATGAAGTAGTATGATGCGGTCAGATCAACTGATCAGATTGACAATAGTCTGATGTTATGTCCGCCCAGCAAAGAGCAGCTTGTTTCTAAACAAA
>NC_088360.1:36003808-36016308 GCF_034508935.2 Berghia stephanieae
ATATCCCAAAATAATAATGACGTTCAAGGACGAAATTCGTTTTGTGTACGTTTTGAGGACAAGCCACAAACACGTGCGTTGAACTGTGGGATTTCAGTTCATACTTTGTATTATCAAATAGAACGTATTTTGTCGATGTATTTTGAAACTGAAGTGTATTTAACTTGTTGCTGTTATTAAAAATTCTTTACCTAACGACATTACAACAACAGTGACAAAACAAATTTGAAGAATCATGACCCAGTTATAGAGCGGCTTCCGCTAGGGTATTCCCCTACTACTGTCTATTCTTAGTAACTTGTCATCCTCCTTCCCGACTCGTGAATGCGATTAGCTGAGGTCGCAGAACGTGTACAAACTTGTCGGCGTTTTGTGAAAACTATTGGCTTCTTTTTCATTCAAACTAACGGCGCTTGGCGAAGGAGCCACGGATCGGTAAGTAATCGTGTATTAGATATTTATCGATCTGTGTTAATGACTCATGGCTATATTTGATTGCATGTGTTTAAAATGACTTGTTTGTTGTGTTACCGGTGAATTGCTGGGTCGTGTAAACAAAAACAACAACAATGCATGGGAAATGATGCAAAGGGCAAATACCGAGGGTCGTTTTCAGACTCGACTAGACCATCGGGTTTTAAACGCGAGTCTTAAGATTTAAAAAACATATTTATGTGATATTAACGTTATCATTTATCTTATCGGACGAATTAAGTGCTGATAATGCAGGTAGTATGGCACAATGCAATGCCCACTTTTATTCATCTTTTTTGTTAGCAGATGATTAATAATCGAGATGTGGCCCATGAAGTACTTACTGTTCAAATTGATGATTCCATTATTTGTGACTTGTGTCAGGAAAACGAAAAAGTTTATTTCAATTTAGACAGTATTTTTGTTGGTGGATTCGTACAGGTGAGTTTATTGATATGAACTGCATGATTTGTTTGCATGACAAACCCTTGTAATACTAGTAACATGTTTTATTCTTTCTCGGACCAATCACGGAACTACCAATTTTGAATTGATTTATTCCAGGCTGTTCTAATTGTTTTTAACAACAAGATATGAAGTGAGTAGAAAAGTGCCAGAAGACAATAGAGAATAAAAATTTTTCGCGGCGGTGGTGGGGTTTGAACCTGCGACCTTATTGGTACGACAACTCCGCCTGGCAGGTGAGAGCGTGGCTCTACCGTGTGAGCTATCCACGAACACAAAAATATTCGTTTCAAACCCAAGTCATTTCTAGATCCCTCTCTCACCCACTTCTGGGACCGCCGATTCGTTCGCCCACCACCATCGCGAAGTATTTTGACCAGCAGTTAAGCTTAACAGCCAATATTCTCAACACAAACATATAACATAGAAACGATTGAGACATTGAGTATGCTCCGGTGTATGGGGTGAATTTTTAATTCAGAAAAGTGAGTGGAGCAGGCACTTATGTTGGTAACAACAAGATATGAAGTGAGTAGAAAAGTGCCAGAAGACAATAGAGAATAAAAATTTTTCGCGGCGCATAGCTCACACGGTAGAGCCACGCTCTCACCTGCCAGGCGGAGTTGTCGTACCAATAAGGTCGCAGGTTCAAACCCCACCACCGCCGCGAAAAATTGTTTTTGTACTAAATCTTTTGTTATTTCGTGTAATGCGTCAATAAACAAAAGTATACTTTTATCATTTGTATCTTATTATTTCTTGTCAAATCGGACAACTTTTTATCTTTTCGTATATTGGTGACAATGAGAACAAAAAATAGGCTTTCAAAAATCAAATCTAAAACCACATTAAAAAGTTGACAACCATAATTGATTTAACACATTTGAACTCATTAAATATGTACGTACTTAAACAAAAGCAAAACATAGGGGAAAAAACAACAAGACACTCACTCAAAACAAAAGCAATTCGTAGATAATAATATATCCTGCAACATTGAAGAGCGCCCATCGACTGACACACTTTCTCATCAAGTCACAGAAAACGGACGGCCATTTTGTTGGATTTTCTTAAATGCATACAATGATGCCATTGCGTGAAATTATCGTCGTGAATTCTCAAGATTTTTAGATTCGTAATAAAAAAAATGTTTATTTATTTTGACAAGTCAGTTACCAGCTTAATTGGTAAATCCTATTTCAAAATTCTAAACTCAAGTCGGCCTTATTAGTAAAGTTTGCAGACTAAGACATTCGTACAAGTTTTACAATTTTTGATTTGTGCGGCTATGAAGTCTAGTGGTATGACACTCGCTTTCGGATTGGAAGATCATGGGTTCTCTGTGCGGCGCATAGTTGAATCCTTGGAAAAGGCTCTTTACTCATATTCTCTCATCCACCTCAGGTGTAAAATGAATACTTGGCCATTAACAGCGTGACTCTGTCAGAAAAAAAAATTATCGCCTAACAGGCGTCATGCCCCGTCCTACATGTTAAGTGTTGCGGTTGGCTCGGGATCCCTAGTAAAGCGCTTTGAGCACGTTTAGTAGATATTGCGCTATATAGAGCTGCTAAATTAAATAGAAAGCAATCGTGTTTCAGCCAAATTGAATATACTTGGAACCAAAGAATAAATTGTCATGTAGAACTGAAGATAATCAGTGAATGATGCGCCTAGAACAATTTGCTTTATTGTTAACATTATGACGTGTACCTATTTGCAGGTCCAATCACCCAAATTATTATGAGCTCATTGTTGTAATAGAAATAATCTCAAACCAACGCTTATATTGTCTATTACGTACAACAATGTTAAAACAGGCCCAGAATTGCGTTTTGTCATCATGCCTGCTAATATGTGCGCCTAGAACTATACCTATCTGCTTTGCCACTGTCTGGTTCTGGATACAGATAACTACATATGTTCTTCCTATTCATGATGTGTGGCCTCTCGTCTCAAAATGCTCGGTGGACAAGGTGTGTGTGTGTGGGGGGGGGGGGGGCTAGGTGGAGGGGGTCAGTGTCAGAAAAAAAATCTCGATTTCACGTGGTACGATCTCAGTCCCTTTGAATGTGAAGCGAATGCGATATCTCACCAATTGAGATATCGGGACACCCAACTTGTGTAAGATGTTAAGCCAGTTTCCGTTAAAAGTCAAAGCTGCTTTACGTTACGAGTAGGGCTATCTTCTAATCTAACCTTCAGCTCCTCCAAGAAGAGGAGGAGAAAAAAGACATTTTGTTAAACTTTCCCAAGGGAATGCTATCGAAGTGTTTTACCGCCGAATTTGGTTCGTAGCTTTTGTAAAACTTATTGCTTGACAAAAAAATAATAATTACGTAATAGAGGCTACGAGGATTTTCTAAGACCGTGCAACGCCACCACCTTGACACACAATAATTTATTATTATTACACATCTTTTGGTTTTGGGGAAAACCCGATTTTACTACAGCATGATAGCAAAAATATTAAATGGTTTTAAAAAACCCAAACAAACACACAAACAAAAAACAAAACAAACAAATAATTTTATTTTTAAATCATGAACATTTCCCAAACAATTGTTATTCTTTGCACGCACCAGTTTTGACAAAATTATATTTTGACGCGTAATGATGTCCTGACCACAGTGATATCTCTTTTTATCAAATAGTTACATTTGAGAGCCAATCATTGCGCAACGGTAGTGGGAATTTGTTCGAAATTCCAAACATTAGGAGTTCAAGAATCTTATATGTATTGATTGTAAGGGGTTAGATAAGTTTATAATATGTTAGTTGTAAGCTGAGAATATTATATCATCATCATCATCATCATCATCATCATCATCATCATCATGGTCGTCGTCGTCATCATCATTAGTACCATAACAACCAGCAACAGCACCCCCATCATCATCATCATCATCATTTTCATCACCACTACCCTCACCACCACCACCACTACCACCACCATCATCATCATCATCATCATCATCATCATCATCATCATCATCATCATCATCATCATCATCATCATCGTCATCACCATCATCATCATCATCATCATCATCATTATCACCACCATTTGAGTGGAGATAGTTTCTTTGCATTTTCCTTATTAATGTTTTATTTTATATTTTCGTTGGATAGTGTATGCCAAGTAGGCTACTCTTCTTAATTGTTTTCTATGGAATATGTCTAACTCGTTTCCTCTGATTTTGTTAATGGCCCCGTGCCTCAATTGTATAAAAAGATAACAATAAAAAGATACTTGAATTTTCTGACATTCTGGCTTTGATTGGCTTACACGCATTGAATACAAGAATTACGGGGAAGTTAGTGGTTAGGTTTAATGAAGGAATGAAAATAAAAGAATTATGTAATGTCCCAACTACTCTCTTTTTCTTATTTGTTCCAACTCTCATTTTTGTCACATTTGTTCTCACTTTTGACATCGCCGTTTAGTTATCATTATTAAATGTCGTGAGCTGCTATAAGATGTTAACGTTTTGTAGTGAAAAATGATTTATAGGCCATATTATGATTATTTCTATTTTTATTTCTTTCCTCTAGCACAGCATAAAACGTGCATTGGTGCGGGGAACACAACATCTCCATGCAATCTTCCTCGAGACTTAGATTTTTCAACAACTTTCGTCAAATCACTGGAAATGCAGAAACAGAATCATTCCAGGCTCTTTGCCACCGACCTCACCCCTTCCTCCCACGACCAAAACGACCACCAGAGTGTTGATGATATGGCAAATCACTCATGTCCTCCCCACAATAACACTGACATTGTCGTAATCAACAATAACAATACAAACGAAAACAATGACTACGGCGTCACATTTAACAGAAATTATGTAAACAACAACCCCACCAACAACAACGATAGTCATATTCTAGTGCCTTCGCACTATATGAACATTGATGACAATCTATATTTTGACAATTTCCAAGAGGACAGTCTTTTTGCTGATGAAAATGTCTATGAAAAAAAGAAGGAATACGACTGTTTTGAACATAAAGATAATAAGAATATTGACGATGACAAATATTTCCAGCCTATTCCCCCTTCTCCTTTTGAATACGAAGAAGAAACCACAGACAACTACAACTATAATGACACTATCCCAGTTGCTTCCAAATCAAGAGATGAAGACGATGAATTTGACAGGTTTGAACTTGATAGCTGCTTATCTGGTTTTCTAGGAATGAACGACGATCTTTACAACTTCAGTCCTTTTGAATCCTCAACGGAACTCGATATTATCAACAGAAATGAATCACGTGATGTCGAGAACAGTTTCCACCGATCTGAAAGTTTTGCCAGTACGGTATTGTCTGAACATAATAATGGCTTCGACTTTACTGACGAAAATGACGGCTTTGATTTTCTTGACGACATCGAAGAGGATTCTCAAAATTGTTTGGTAATAAGCAAGGATGGGGCGAATTATTTTGACTCTGCAGCTCGTGAGTGTGGCACAAATACCTCAGAAAACGATTTTAATCACGAAGTTAATCAAAGGACACATTCCCATTGCAATGACACTGGTTTTGGAGACAATCTTGGATGTGACAATTCCTTTTGCAATTTTTCTATCGATGAACGCACTCATCCCTACGTTACCTCATTGAGAAAAAGAATTGCGAGCGGCGGCAATAAGTTCACGAAAAATTTATCAAATGAGGAGAATAATTTTAATCGTATTGTTTCACCTACCCGCAAAAGAATGGCCAGTGGAGATGTGGCATCTTACACCAGACTTAAAATTCCACGAAGGTGTTCGTCACTTGGTAATGAACAACATGCCAGCTCCAGTTTCCCCTCACCATATTCAAATCATGGCGTCTCTAATAGATCAGTCCCAAGTGTTTCTCCGAGCAGCTTCTATGCAGCAAATAGTTTAAGTGAAACCAGCACTACGAAGCAAAGCTTTGACTTCGCTACCACGTATCAAACAAGAAACGAAAAATTATTTTCAAATGTCAGTACCGGTGGTAATGATAATTGGATTAATCAGGAGACTTTACTACAGTGTAACGACTTTGGATCTTCCAACTCAGACCATTCATCATTCAAACCACCAATCGTCGGTAATAGATCAACCGATTCAAATAATCAGCCCCAGACAATCACCAGCGTGTCCTTATCAGATTCAATAAACAATAATACACTCAATTATGATGTTTGCCCCGATGTTCACAGCGTGCCTTTTAATTCGCAACTGCTTCCATCCAACAATGAAGAAATAAGTCACACTGATTTACATATTATTCCATCCCATTCATCATCAGTCACTTCTCCATCGCCTCTCAAGGCAGCAAACAAAGTAAACGATTCTCACCCTTTTACAGTGAGATCATTAAGTGCCACTACTTTTTGTAACGAGATCACGTCAACTTCCGCTTTTATTGCTCCAGATTCTAATAAAACTAGTCGACCCATCAATGGAAAACTGCAAGATGTTCAGTCGGAACAGATTCTTAATCTGGACAATGCGTTTTCTAATGTCAGCGACGCTATCCCCACAATTGTCAGTACCATAACAACATGCAACAGTACGCGGTCTAAATTGTCTTCGGACCAGCCAACCATCAAATGTGATATTTTTACTGTTCCAGAAATGATATGCAACAACGGCACGATAGGATTTCCTCCTCATGGCATTTTATCCAACGCCGTTTGTGTCAAACGAGAAGAAAGCATCTCAGATAAACCTGCAGCATTCTCTTTGCCTGTTTCAAAACCTAAAACCACATCAAATAACAGCTCAGATGTGTCGGTTTCAATAAGGGCAGCAATTCAAACAGTTTTAGAAATACCACAGAATCCGCTAATTGCATCTAATAATTCAACTTCATCAATTAACAATAAATCACAAGTTGTTTCTGAACTTAACCCTCCTAAAAGGTATCCTTCCAATGCAGCGTTATATATTCCATCGATAGTAAATACACCTGAAGATATCTCCTATTTCCAAGGCAGTAACAATTCATTAATTCCTGTCACCAACGACAATACATACGAAGAGGCAGGGGAACATCAACAACAGGGTTTAACTTTAACACCCATCGATAACAGCCAAAATCAGCACGACGTCAAATGCAGTCCTGCAACTGACGATCCCGCGCTGGAAAAAGCCTACAATGAATGCCTTCGAACAGGAACTCAGACACTTCTTATCAAGGAAGAGTTGAAAAGGAAGATCATGTATAAGCGTTGTGTCCAAGGGATGCAAGAAGTCCCATCTGATCCTGCTCCTTCGCCATCCTCAAACCAGGTAATATATTTAATATCTTTATTTTTGTGTGACTTAATTTTTTTTAAATAATCAAATAATGATAGCAATAACCAGAAACGAAACGTGCAGTTTCAATTTTCTGGTTATTCTGTTTTGTTGATAGGAGAATCAATTTGACCTCATTTTTTTTATTTCGAAAATTTCTAACATCTTGTGTGGAAAACAGTTTTGATTCTAAGAAAGCATTTCAAAGAGAAATAGATGGGAGGCTGTGTTGAGAAATATTGTCCATTAAAAGATGATACGTGAGCAATGGATATGATTAACGAGTACGAACTTAATGACTTCATGTCGCTCATTATTTTGCTCTCTGAAAATCAAGTCTTGATAAATTTAACTCATCAGGTCTAAAAGTTAACTTATGCTGATTTTGCTGAGTTCAATTTATCTAGAAAGCTTCTTTATTTTCCTTCTGATTTACGAGTTTACAACGAGTGTTGTCTGAAATTATTTTCAGTTGACGATTTTGTTGAATTCAGTTTATCTAGAAAACTTATTTTTCCTTCTGATTTACGAGTTTACAACGAATTTTTTTCTGAAATTATTTTCAGTTGACAGACGAAGAGAAGGTGAAACGAAAACGTCGACTTGAAGCCAACAGGCTAGCAGCCGCCAAAATGAGATCACGCAGGAAAGAACAGCAAGAAGAATTGACATCGGTAAGAACTCGTTTGAGCTGCTACTTACTTACTTACTTACTTACTTATCCGAACCAGCGACCACCTGAGCTCTAGCCCTTCGGTCTTGTGCCATGACGTAGAAGTTAGATGTCTTTTGTAGTTGTTCCAGGTGACCATAAAGTGTGTTACTGATGCTTGGATTTGGTGGGAGGAATGTGCATCTCAGGTCTTCAAGAGGTTGACATTCAACAAGTGGTGTGTGTTTCATTGGGGTGTTGACATAGGGGGCAGGAAGGGGATGTGTCTTTTGTAATTTTGCTTAAATGGTTGTTGAGCGGTATGTGTTGTGTTCTTAGTTGAAAGATGATGCTTTGCTGGTGTCTTCTGAGCTTATTTAGGCAATCAGTCTTTACAGGAGTGGTCATATGGGAAAACATACATCTACCCGTGGTGCTCATTGCCCAACTGTTCATCCATTCTTCTCTCTTATTTGAGCTGCTACCAATATTCTGACATAATCTGACAAACCGTTTTTTTCCTCTCCATTTTAGCCAGAAATTTTTATTTCATATTATGTGATCCATCGTCAAAACGGTATTAAGTCGGGATGAATGGATCTTGAAAATTAATTTAGAATTGAAATAATAAAA
The DNA here is from genome assembly GCF_034508935.2 of Berghia stephanieae. Classification (NCBI taxonomy): domain Eukaryota; kingdom Metazoa; phylum Mollusca; class Gastropoda; order Nudibranchia; family Aeolidiidae; genus Berghia; species Berghia stephanieae. Next base: position 36,012,311 of record NC_088360.1, read on the forward strand.
ATTTAAAAACCTTGAGCATGTATATAGCGCAATATCCACTTAATGTGCTCAAAGCGCTGTGCAAGGGGTACCTGACCAACAGCAACACGTAACTTGTAGAACGAGACATGACGCCTGTTAGGCGATAATACAATTTTTTTCCGATAGTAACAACGCTGTTAATGGTCAGGTACTCATTTTACACATGAATAAGGTGGGAAAATGTGAGTAAAGAGCCTTCCTTTTCCAAGAACTCAAATATGCCTGGAGCGAGGCTCGAACTCAGGACCTTCCGATCCGAAAGCGAATGTCATACCACAAAACAACATAGCCACAAATACAATCTTTGAGGGTTAAAAAAAAAGATATGAATTCTCAGGTTTGAGAGTCATTGGTAATTTGAAATCACTTACTCGATTGACATGTGGAGTGAATGTCTTTTTTCTCAAAGTGAAAAAAGGGCTTGTTAGAGTATTGTTGAATTGAATGTCATCAATAATTTATTGAGTGATGCGAAGTTTGATCTCAGAGGTGACCTCTTGCTTTGCCATTTATATCATTCCAATTTTCGACATAAGCCATTGCTAGCTACTATTTTGATAGGACGATGTTCTTTCACAAAGTTCTTTCCGCCAGATCGAACAAAACCAATCACTGCTGTGTGGACACATGGAATGGGGGGGGGGGGGGGGGGTTGTAAGAAGATAAAAAATCCGATAAAGTATGACCGGTACCAATTCCTTTCCTTGTGTGTGAGTATGTGTGTACGTGTGTATATATATATGTGTGTGTGTGTGTGTGTGTGTAGATATGTGTGTGTGTATGTGTGGGTGTGTAGTGCTCTACCATTTGATCTATAGGGAACCGCTCACAAAACATGTATGTCCCACATTATTTTCTTTCCCAACCAGCAATGTAGATCGGAAGAGGACAGAAAGGCAAAGCTTCTGGCTGAAATAGAAAGACTCCAAGACCTTAAGAACAAGATGCTTTTACTTTTATCACATTTTGGAATATGCATTGAGACCACGCCACACGGAGATTAGTTTTCACTGAACTTCCTACATACGTGAGGTTTGGTTCGTGTTTTTATTTCTTTTCTTTCTTTATAAATTTTAATTTTTATTTATTTCTTATTTTTAAAATTTGGAATTATGCCTGTTCATTGGACAAATGATATGTTGTAAGTAGTCTCTTATAAACTGGATGATTATTTAGTCTATGTTTGACCACAGTAAATATAATACCTGATTGAATTTTGCATGTTTTTGATTTCTTACAAATACGCTATTTGATATTAAAATTATACGTACTTACACTAGACCTTTAGATCATGCATTCGTTTTATAAATCTATATTTTTGGGTCATTTTAATAATATACACATATGTATGTGAAAATGTTGCTCCTTGAAGCTCAGAAAATTTAAGAGGAAAAAGCAAAGAAGAGAAAGAAGACGATGATAATGAAAATTAGCTTCAACAGACATTAATATGGTGTGGAGTTTCGTGTTTATTTGTTTTTGACCCGTGGAGATGAATAAGACAACGAACATGATAATTGATAAGATTTTGTTCACATAGTATCTGATAATGTTGTTCACATACGAGTAGTTCCCGATAAATAAAACTTTTATTCTATGTTGGACTTTAAGATGAAAAGGTTGAGTTTGAGGACCAAAAACGTACAATAAAATGTTACACCCTCCTCCCCCCCCGAAAAGATATATATATATATATATATATATATATATATATATATATAGAGAGAGAGAGAGAGAGAGAGAGAGAGAGAGAGAGAGAGAGAGAGAGAGAGAGAGAGAGTGAGAAAGAAAAACCACAATACAATGCTGAAGTTGAATTTGAACTTAAAGTTGAATTAACAAAAACATTAAAGGGCTTTTTCCTCTTTCTCAACAAGGTGGACGAGTGATTATTTGACCCAAAATCGAATTAACAAATGTGTATCTATATCGCCCATTTCTGTTGAGATAGGGGAGCCCCGAAACGTCCACATTATTTTTCTTTGTTGATTTAATTGAAGTTCAACTTCAACTTCCTAACTCCTCTTTTTCTCCTCGCAGTCGACGAAACAACCCGTTATTAGGATATGATTGCATTTTTGTTTTACCAGTTCTAGTCTCAACAGAGTTTGTGTTGATCAAGAACACCTGTACTACTGCCGCATTGTGAACCCCCCCCCCCCCCCCCCCACGCACAGTTTTTAACAATTTGGCTATAAAAATCGTCCTTCAAATATCGACCGAATGACCTTCAACTTGTCAAAACCTCCCAAACCTAAGACTTTCTTGAAGTCTTTGGTTTGAGAGTTTTTGACAAGACGACCCTCTTTTCAATCAATCGATATTTGGAGGACGAGTTTTCTGGCCATTTTTTTTTAGGGGGGGGGGGGGTCATAGCACGGCAGTGCTATATCTGTTGATTGTTTTTTCTCCCTGTTGTCTCAAGTTATGAAAGTATCTCAGTATATTTTGCTCATGTACATATGTAAATAATTGTTATTGAATTCTATCAATTTGTGAACGAAGGTGAGATTGAGGTTGTTGATTATGGCTGTGAGGTGTCAGAGGTCTGGAAATAGAAATGGACGAAGAATATGACTTTAATGTGGAACGGCTTCAGAAACGCCGAAATACAAAATATATTGGGCCGTTTCGGTACAATAATCGTGTTGAAATAATTGTTTTATGAATTGGGTTATCAGACCTGCAAATAAGTGCATTTCATATTTCGTTTTTCGTTGCTTTTTCGTTGCTTCGTTATTGTTATTTGCCTATCCACGTTTATGTGTAATTCTCAGTTAACTGCATTATCCAGACTATAAAAATTCATGGTTACACAGTTTTGTGTATTGATCCGTTATACTTCCAGATGGCAATGTTGAGTTTCTCAGCCAAGCTCATACTATCTACTCACAACTCATAACATACTCCAACTGGATATAACGAATCAACACACAAAACAATGTGTAACTTTAACGTTTATAGATAGTATGCGCTTGGCTAAGAAGCTCACAACATTGCCATCCTGAAAAAAAAGGAACCAACACACAAAACTGTGTATAATCTTGGACGTATATATATAGTCTCGTTAATGCAATTTAGTGAGAATTACTCATAAACATGGATTGCAAAAGATAAATAACAAAGACCAGAGTGGCGTCATCTTCGTTCTATCTGTAGTCTGGTTAATACGATTTAGTGAGAATTCTACTCGTAAAAATGATTGTCTAAAAACAATAACAACGTTCTGAGAGACGTCAATTTGGTTCTATCCATAGCATTTGCAAAGGGGAAGAACTCTAGCTGGGTGTTATCACTTCATCTGAATAATTCCTTCTTTACGTTCTATCCTTTGAAATGTATGTCACAATTTCATGTTTGCAAACAACCGTAATACAATTATGTGGTTTGTGGAAGTTGTTTATGTACTGTGAATTTGTTGTAAATAAAATGTATTGACTGGTATAAATGATTAAGTCCAGTCGATGACATTGCTGACGTCGATTTTAACTCACCACTTCAGTACCGTGTCCTTATAATTTGGTTGATTCACTTTTATAGTGGGTGTTGATTTTGTTTTTGTATTATTCTTTTTTGCCCTTTTTTGTTTTGTTCTGGCTTTACGGATATTTGCCATTGGTAGCCAAATATATGTTATAATATAAACTTTTGTTACGGATTGTTGTGAAAATGGCATGATTGTATTAACAATACAAGAGAATAAAGTGATAATTGTGAGTCAAATGGGGTAGTTTTGTTTTATTGACGAAGTGATATTTTCTATGTTGTGAAATTGATTCAACTACAATGGCAGATGATTTTGATATATTTTGGATATTGGAAAATGAATTGGAACTTATCATTGTTTGGGAGTTTGGAAAGATGGAAATGTTGCTCCCGCCCCCCCCCCCACCCCCCTTTTTTTAAAAATTTGGTTACAATTATTTTCCCTATCTTTTTTATTTCTTTTCTTTCTTTCTTTTTCTCTTTTTTTCTTT
>NC_088360.1:36021308-36028808 GCF_034508935.2 Berghia stephanieae
GTAGCTGAAGTCAAAAATTTGTACTTCTACGAATTATTCGTAGTACTAGGCAGCTCTGTTGAACCATTTGTAGTGATGAAAACTAAATCCGGACATCCTGTTTGTTTCAAGAACTGGATTTGGAGATCATCCCGAATTTCGTGGCTTGAAAGGATATGGTTGTGCGGCTTTGTGGTCTTATGGCTGGGCAGTCGGCTTCAGACCTGCGGGTCGTGGTTCTAAATCCCGTTGCCAGGCGAGTGGGAAAAGGGAGGGAAGGGCAAAGTTGGAACTTTGGAAAATGATCTTAACTCACATTCTTTCACCGTAATCAGGTGTTAAATGAGATCCTGTTGTCTTTCGAAATTATAAAAATATAATGGAAATACGCATCTAGGAGTCATGTCTCGTCCTACATGTTAAGCGTTGCATTTTGCGTGGGACCCAATTGTAAAACGCTGGGAGGACATTTTGAGGATATTTATAAAAGCCCAAGTTCGAGACTCTAACCAGTGGCAGAGACCTACATAATATATATCACTACTACTGGGTAGACAGTGGATGACAACGGTAGATAAAACCCTAGGTGGGCCGGAATGGAACTTAGATACTTAAACTTTCTCCTTACCGACCATTTCCAGTATTTTCCACAAAATGGCAGGCTTACCCAGCAGAAAAATTGATTTTTAAAAAACTCAAACAAGCTCCCTACAAAACAACTTTATGGTCGTATTGATTAAACAAAGACCATCGTGATGTACAAAATACCTCTGAATAAGAAAAAAAATGTATAATGTGTCGTAACAATTGTGACGATTGGTGGTAAGGAGAGGGTTAAGACACATGCTTTAATATCTTATCCACTGGACCGAACCCGAACCATTCCCCGAACATTGCTATAGATATGCAACAATCCCGTTTTTGGTGTTGTTATTCATCTGTATTATTATGATATGACCAAAGATCAAAATTGATGTCAGGATTTGTATTATAAGAACCAATAATATCCGATTCTTACACTCTTGCTTTGTAGAATTATGGACGAGCTTGAGAACAAAGTTCGAATTCCAAAACGCAAGAGTGTCAGAAATCTTTTATTCTACCCCTCAATCGATTCCCATTTCGTCATCTCTAAGTAAAAGATATTTTCAAAAATATTGAAATGATACTTCATTTTTCGAAAAATCTAATTTTAGTGAAATTTAACGTCTGATAATCTGACGTCACAAATTATTATTGTAAACTTGACATCATTACGCGTTACTATTTAGGAAGAGGGGTTGAATAAGAAATGTTGTTTTACAATGACATAATATATCACATAATATTGATACATTTTCATAATATTATACTCTTTTTAAGTATTTTTGCATAAAATTTTACCGGCACTTTATAATCCAACTGCAGTATCTATACTGCCGTGTTTTTCATTTATGAGACTAGCAAGTTAACGATTACGTTCTACATATATAAACGATCGACCAACGACGAGGAAGAAAACCAGGATCTGATCTCAGACGTCGCCGTACGTTGCCCGGTGCGCGAGTTTACGTTGATCGTTCTTTTAGGTTCGAGGAACGTAATCGTTAACTTGAAACGGCGTGTACTTAATTCAAAATTGTTGTGGGCTCAATATTGTAATGCAAATACTCTCAAACCAACGAACAATATTGTCCATTTCAACAATGTTAAAACAAGCCCATAATTGCTTTAGGTTATCAAACCTGTAAATTAATATGTACAAGTAGAGAAAAAGGTTTCCATCTTTGCTGGAATAATAATAATAATAATAATAATAATAATAATAATAATAATAATAATAATAATAATGATGATGATGATGATAATAATAATAATAAATAATAATAATAATAATAAATAATAATAATAATAATAATAATAATGATAATAATAATAATAATAATAATAATAATAATAATAATAATAATAATAATAATAATAATAATAATAATAATAATGATAAATGGCAGCCACATTTTCAGCGTTAAAAGATAAAGGAGTAAAGCACAATAAGTTACTTTCCTGTTCAATTTGTTAATGGATATAACAAAAGTCGAATGCATACATGTAATTATCACTTGATCCGACGTGTAGATATATGCAGGCCTGACATACGAACCCACTTATGGACCTATGGGTAACATTGTTGTAATAGACACTATTTTGCTTCATTTTTTTTTTTTTTTTTTGAGATTTCCAATACAACAATGAGCCCTTAAGGAATTGGGTAATCAGATCTGTAAATAAGTTCACGCCGACTTGATCAAATACTTAGAAAATGGACGTAAATCCTGTGTCGTGCACACATCAGTTATTTAAAAGTGGTATGTCGTTATTGGATTTTTTTTTTTTTTTTGGATGTGTGGTCACGTCACAAGGGATTCCTCCAAAACGTGATGAGCTGACATTGTGATTCTATCAAAATTTAGGTTAAAGTATCGTTTGATTAACCAGTCCAGCCGTGCCCATGATTAGTGTGATGAACGGTCCTACTAATTGCCGTCCGGAGGTCATCGAAAGCATTCTCAAGCCATCCGGAGGCCCTCAGACGGCTTCTGGAAAGCTTCGGACAGCGGACGGCTTCTGGAAAGCTTCGGACAGCTCTGAGGGCCTCCGGATGGCTTGAGAATACTTTAGATGACCTCCGGACGGCAATTAGTAGGACCCGTGATGAATGGTGTAAAATTAAGCGACTCCCTATTGGTTTTGAAAAAGTTCATGGTTTGAGTCATACAATTCTACTCTGCTAGTTTCATATACCAATAAATGATGTCACTCAAGTTTACGACAATCAACACACTAATCATGGGACAGGCTGGGCGACTTAATCAAACGTTACTTTTACCTTTATTTTAACGTTTATTGCTTATGGCATGTGTTGCGATAAGTGATTAAAACTGGGGTGATCCAGACAACAAAAACGTTAATTTGAAGTCAAAATGGTAAAAGACGAATGAAATTTGAGTTTTTGCAGTGAAAAAAAAATCACATTTAATTCATTCTCCTCAATAAAATTAATATTAACCTAGCTGAAATATTACGATTTAGATTGACCCGACGTGTACTTATTTGCAGGTCTGGTAACCCGAATTGTTATCGGTCCATTGTTGTAATGGAAATACTCTCAAACCAACTCAAAGTATTGTCCATCACAACAATGTTAAATCAAGCCAATAAATTAATGCGTTCGGTTGTCAGACATGGAAATACACGTGCACGTTGAACTGAAGTCATTTTCAGACTCCGGTTCATAATCTTTATTTCAAGATCACGTTTCGTCATCTGGTTCAAACTGACCTCGCACCGTTTTGACTCGATGAACGCATTCAGGAATTCCTATTGTTCCAGTAAATCGTTTTTATTTTGATCAATTATTGAACTTATTGGCTGTCTTTTTGCTTTGTTTTTCTTAATTTTGAAATTCGATGCAATTATTTTATATATTTCTAGATAAATGGAATAAATGCCTTTTCATTTTGCTAATAAAGACAATTTTATGCATTCGGTGTGTTAGCTTCTCTTTATTATTATTATTATTATTATTATTATTATTATTATTATTATTATTATTATTATTATATTATTATTATTATTATTATTATTTATATTATTAAGCTATTTATTTATTGACTTATTTATTTAAAAAATTATGCGCCTTTATAAAAATAAAATAATTAAAATTTTTAAAAATTCCCTTTATGGGGAATTTTTTCTTTAGGGTCTATTCCAAAGGAAGACTGGAATAATCTAGGCGTCAGCCGCAGTGCAGCGCCGCAAATTGAGCTAGGGCACGGTGACTTGCTTAAGGTCACACAGCGCAGCGGCGAGTGATCGAACTCGGTACTTTTCAGGTACGAAGCAAAGACCGTACCGCTGAGTCACGCTGCCCTTATTTTCCTCATTTTTGAATTCTCACTTTTTAAAATTTCAATCGGACGTTGTGAACTAGGGGGTAAAATATTTATCAGATCTGCCGACTTGAAAATGTTAAAAATCGTGATTGTTAGGAGGAGATAAAAATTGTAGTCCCCTCATAAGGATTAGATTAAACTTCAAATCCTTAAAAATATGCATTCCGGATCAATTTCATTTTCAGTAATTTTATTGACTTAGAGATTGAAGTTCTGATAAATTGGAGCCAAAATTTCGTAATTATACGAATTTTTCTTAATATTATGAGGCTATGTGGTCTAGTAGTATGACACTCGCTTTCGGATCGGAATGTCCTGGGTTCAAGCCTCGCTCGGCGCATAGTTGAGTCCTTGGAAAAGGCTCTTTACTCACATTCTCTCACTGTACTCAGGTGTAAAATGAGTACCTGGCCGTTAACAGTGTTATTTCAGTCCGAAAAAAAGGGTATATCGCCTAACAGGCATTATGTCTCATCCTTAATGTTAAATGTCGCTGTTGGCCAGGGACCCCTTGTAAAGCGCTTTGAGCATGTTTAGTGGATATTGCGTTATATAAAATCTCAAATTTTTTTTTAATTTAATTAATTTTTTTTTTTTTACAATAATAGGCAGGTCCGATTTATGAATTTGGTTTTCAACGCTGCGACTTGCTAGACGTTTGTATTTATCACTCTACAAGAAATCATTTAGAACCTTGAGAAAAATTAGTTCATTCCGAGTTCAGTAGTAGCAGGAAATGGATGACAACAAGTCCTTGCCACCTTTTGGAAAGGATATTAGTCTGCCTCAAAGCATTTTGGATAGAGGAAAAGGAGTAGCTTACATTCGATTTCTTTTGTATGAAGAGTAAAGTGACGTTTTTTTGTCGCACTATAGGCAACGCTAAAAAGATATAAGAACCCCTCTCCAATAAACAAACAAACAAACCCAATAACAAAACAAACAAAATAAAAACCCCAAACAAAACAAAAACAAAACAAAACAACAACAACAACAAGAAGAACAAAAACAACAACAACAACAACAAAAAAAGCAAAAAGATATACAAAACAACACAACAACAAAAAGACCAAAGAAATAAAAATAATAATAAAAGAAAAACAAAAAACAAAATAGATAAATAAAAAAAACCCAACAAACTAACATTGTGCAAATCAAACATCTGTTTGTGCGTAAGTTAAGCTTTTCACAACCGGATCCGTGGTGATAGCCAGCTGGTAATATAACTGAAAAAATTTATATCTGGAAATAATGAAGTATTACTTCCCTTGATTGACATCAAATTCTAGGGGAAAAAAGCCGATGAAGTGGATGTGTTAATATTGAAATTAAAAAAAAACATCTTCAGACCTTTACTCCAGTTTCTATGCTAGTACTATGCTGCCGTTGTTTTTAAAAACACAGTATATGCAATGCTAACCAAATAGCACATACTGTGATCTTAATAAAACGTCAGTATGCATCAATTCAAATGTTGCTGTTAGGAGGCTGGAGATCAAAACAACAAATGTAAGGTGAATGGTGGTCTATATTTAACTTACTTAACGAAAGAAAATGTTTTAATTACTCATCTATCCTGAACACATTGTATAAATTAGTATTTTTCAAAAAGGGATGATAGACATAACAAGATACTAAAACAAAAAAGAAGCTTAACAAGAGACTTCTGCTGTATGAATCAAAACTTCGGGCTACAATGTGGATCTTCTCGGGATATAGCTGAAACATTCGAAGTCGGTTATGCTTGGTGGAATCATCAAAACGAGTTTTATAAAGTGTTTTTAACCTCCCCCCCCCCCACCACCAAACATCAGAACACCCCACTCCTCAAATGAACAAAACAAAATATACCCCCCCCCTCCCCCCAACTCAGAAAAAAAAAACTAACCAGAAACAACAACACAATCTAACAGTCAATGAGTTCTTGAATACCGCAACATTCAATAACATTGCACTTTGCAATGGATCCAAAGCCAAAAACTGCAATTAACATGTATGACGAGACATGACGCTTGTGAGGCGCTATTATTTTTTTTTCTACAGAGACAACGCTGCTACCAATTAGGTACTCATTTAAAACCTGAGTAGATACGGTAAGGGAATGTGAGCAGAGAGCTTTCTTCAAGGACTCAACTTGGCGCCATCCACAGTGGGACTCGAACCAGCAATCTACAGGTCAGAACCTAGCAGGTGCCATACTACGAGACCTCAAAGAGCAAAATACAAAGCGAAAATATAGAACATTGTGATGATGTCATGTAGTATAACCCCCCCCCCCCTTTTTTTCAATTAAAAAAGAAAAAATCCCCAGCCCCCCCCCAAAAAAAACAAACTTTTATTAAATAAAAAATAAAATAAATTAAAAGTTTTAATAAACCCTTCTTTTTCCGGCATTTACCTATTATTCCATAAAGATTAATACCCTCTTCACAAATAAATACGTACGCATTTTGTTTTGATCAGACTTATAGTGTAGCATGATATAATGATTTACTTTTTTCCTGTGCCACAACCCCCTCCCCCTCCTCCCCCCCCCCAAAAAAAAAAAAAAACAACAAACAAACAAAAACAAAACAAAACAAAATAAAAACAAAAAACCACAGAAAAATAAACAAGAGAAACCCCCGAAAAGAACAAAAACAAAAAATAAAACAAACAAAAAAAAACCCAACAAAACAACCAAACGACAACTGCAAAAAAAAAAAAAAAACCCAAAAAAAAAAAAAAACTCCGCCCCCCCCCCCCCGAAAAAAATCATCATCACCCTTATCATCATCATCATCATCATCATCATCATCATCATCATCATCATCATCATCATCATCATCATCATCATCATCGTCATCATCATCATCATCATCGACATCAGCAATATCAACAACAATAATAACAATATCATGAACAACACCAGCAATTGCAACAAGCAACATCATCATCATCATCATCATCATCATCATCATCATCATCATCATCATCATCATCATCATCATCATTGTTATCATCATCATCATCACAACAACAATATCAACAACAACAGCCAGCAGTCGCAACAACAACAACAACAACAACATCAATGACAACATAAATCACAGCCTCAACAGCAATAGCAACAAAAAACAATAACAACAACAACAACAACAGTAGCAGCAACAACAATAATAGTAACAACAACAGTAGTGATACAACATCAACAAAAGCCTTACAAAATGATCAACAATCCAGCGAACATCTCAAACAAAAAACATAATAATACCCCTATGACATCCTAAGGCAGAAGAGAGCAAACATTATTTAATCGTGTTGCTTTCTACAGAACTGAGAATAATAATAATATTAAGAATTTGACTCGGATAATTTGCCCTTCTGGGTGCCAACTATGTTAATTTCCCCTCACTCGATATAATAGACAACGAACAGATAAAGGTTTTCAGAAAATCTCTCTCTCTCTCTCTCTCTCTCTCTCTCTCTCTCTCTCTCTCTCTCTCTCTCTCTCTCTCTCTCTCTCTTCTCTCTCTCTCTCTCTATCACTCTACCCCTTTATCCCCTTCTCTCTCACCAAGCACACCCACACACGCGCGCGCGCACAGTG
>NC_088360.1:36038808-36041308 GCF_034508935.2 Berghia stephanieae
AAAATATATTGGCAGGAAAACTTTCACTTAATATTGCGATAGATAAATTTGACCTTAAATTTGACCACACAAAAAAAAAAAAAATAAAAAAAATCAAACCCGAGACTTTTGAAAACTACGGGTTTGAGACATTTTGACATAAAAGAGCGAGGAGGGATAATATTTATTGAAGACCAGCCTATATTTAAATTAGAAAATAAGATGCCATCACTCTGAAACCATCAGGTCATTTAACACGAAGTAAGTATTCAGTCCTCAGGAAGTGTGGTTTTACACTTCCAATGATATTGGAACCAATTTTTTGGCATTACATTCTTGTTGTAATGAAGTAAAAGTTATCTGACCAAAATGTGCATAGGCGTCTTGTCGGTTTATATCTGTTAATTTGTACCTTATTAACAGTGAGCACCATAATATGGGGAATGGAGACCATATTTTACCTCTGATCTGTTGGTGTCTGACCCCCAAAAAATGTCGACGTGAGGCAAGATGGAGTAAAGAGTAATTATGAAAAAAAAATTTGTAGCTCAGGCATTTCTGTCTTTCCACCCACTCACAATTCTTTTCCTTCACAACACAATTGTCGTGATTGTCATTCTACATTATGATAATTCCGTATAAGCAAGGTACAAACTATGCCGTACTCTGGAAAAACCCATATTTAAAGATTTGGACAGAAAACTCGTCTTTCAAATATCAATCGATTTGATGACCCTCATCTTGGCAAAAACTCTCAAACCTTGGACTTCGCGTATATACAGTTTGAATAAAAGGGTCTTCTCAATTCAATATCATAGGCTATTTCTTTCAAATGCATATTATAGCTTATATCTTTCTTGTGTCCATTTGGAAACACACACACACACACACACACACACACACACTTACATATATACACATACATACACAAATGTATTTCGACTCTTCAGGATGTAAATAAATACTCACGCCATTATCAGTTTGATTTACCCCTCAATCTTTAGTTAGCAAGACACTATCCTTGACATCACAATTTACATGTCAATCAAGGAGATCAACGCTTGATTTTGACCTCAATGATGAGTTGGCCCTGCAATACTTAAGTACTTAGGGCAAACTATCGCAACCCTTATCATCAAATTAATAGATCACTATCCTTACTACATACTACGGGGACTTTTTATTATTATTTTCGTAGATCGATTATTTTTCCTTGAGTGATTAAAAAAAACGCAGTATGCACCAATTTTGTAAAAGTTGTAATTGAAAAGTTTGGGATCTGACATTGCGGTGCGAAATATCTCCGAAAACAATATGTATAAAACAGTGTCAGATTATGCAAGAAGAAAAATACAAGAAAAAAACAACCCCCAAATATTCGTCTTTCTCGACTGGGGATCGAATCGGTAAATAGGTCTGAGATTAGATCTCTAGTCGATGAAGGTTGATTCTATTAGGGCTATAGCGTGAAACGGTGAATAGCAATTGCTTGCTATCCTTTGGATATGACGCTAGTCTATCCCAAAGTATTTTCCGTCAGATATAAAAAGAGCCAGCTATCCACAGTGCTGGGTGGATAACGGGAGGGGGGGGGGGGGAGTCTGGGGGTCAGAAAATAATCTTGACTTCATCCGGGTTCGATCACGGTCTCTTTGTTTGTGAAACGAGTACTCTAACTCTATTCATAATGCCATTTCCCTTTCTCATCAAATTAACTACCTTTTGGTATAGCTAATTACTAATTTCCTTAATGAACGCTCATTACCACTTGGTCCTGTTGTAAACAGCAGCTCTCGCAAACTCTTCCATCGGGTTACGAGAAGTGTCCAGTGTCGGTCGAAGAAGTGTCTCGAATCTGGGGACTCATCGATCATTTAACCAGTTAACTGCAGTACTCTCTAGAAAAACATGTTATTGAAATATTTGGCCAGAAAAACTCGTTCTTCAAATATCCATCGATTTAAATGACCCTCAGCTTGGCCAAAGCTCAAACCTGGAACCTCGCTATGTTCCAGGTTTGAGCCTTTTTGCCAAGCCGAGGGTCATTTAAATCGATGGATATTTGAAGGACGATTTTTCTGGCCAAATTATAAATACGAATCGTTCCAGAGTTGGGCAGTTAACTGGTTAAGTACCCCAATGACCACAGGCCTATATAATTAGTGAGGCATGCCTAAGTCGCTAGAATGATCGAAAACCTTATCAATTCACGAAGGATTTGTTGACTCAGTTAATAAATTATAATTCCGCCCAGTCATATTACATTGCGCGCTCTCCTTCGTTTCCATCATAGACTATTTTTAAAAATCTAACATGTTTTCTGCTAGTCAGAGATGGCATGGTTTAAGTAAAACAAACAAAGAACGTTACTATGGCGCTATATTTACTATTTGTCTTCAAAGAGCATTATATGAAATTCCAAGCCGACAGCAATACTTAGTGAATAAGATAAGAGATGACGCCTATAAGGCTCTATCAATTTTTTTCCGACAGACACAACGCTGTTACCAATCAGGCACTC
>NC_088360.1:36051308-36058808 GCF_034508935.2 Berghia stephanieae
AAGGAAAGAATAAAAAGAGGGTGGAAAATTCAATTGTTATTGAAATAACAAAGAAAAAGAAAAGAAAAGTGAATATTAAAATAAATGAGATTCCACCGAGACAGACCAAACATGGACAGCGGTAGCAGCTACGTGCAGACATAATTTAATAATATAGATTGTTTTTCCCCTTCACGTGAGTCGGGTGACTCAGGAATCAGACCACTATGCTAATTCTCGACTCTTGGAAAATCCACCTCACGTGCCTCTGAGTTTCGACAAGAGGGTTATTAGGTAGAAGACGGAATTCGTCGTCGCCGCACTCGCTTTTTTTCAGCCAAGAACAGGCGTTTTATCCACCAGACTGACTTCTATCCGGAGAGAGCGGTGGGTGTGTGTGTGTGTGTGTGTGTGTGTGTGTGTGTGTGTGTGTGGTGTGTGATATATATGTGTGTGTGTGTGTGGGGGGGGGGGGGGGGGCTGCCTGATGCCTGGGATCGTTTAAAAAATCCTTACAAAAAGTTGAAAATGGAAAGGCTTCAGTAGTAGTAGTAGTAGTAGTAGTAGTAGTAGTAGTAGTAGTAGTAGTAGTAGTAGTAGTAGTAGTCGTAGTAGTAGTAGTAGTAGTAGTAGTAGTAGTTGTTGTTGTTGTTGTTGTGGTATTGGTAGTAATAGTAGTAGTAATAGTAGTAGTAGTAGTAGTAGTAGTAGTAGTAGTAGTAGTAGTAGTAGTAGTAGTAGTAGTAGTAGATGTAGTAGTAGTGGTAGCTGTTGTTGTTGTTGTTGTTGTTGTTGTGGTAGTAGTAGTAGTAGTAGTAGTAGTAGTAGTAGTAGTAGTAGTAGTAGTAGTAGTAGTAGTAGTAGTACAAACAATGGACGTTTCGAGTACAAATCATTCGTCAGCAAAACAAACAAAGGAACGTAGAATACAAATAAAACAAAATTTAGTGAGAACGTATTACTTCATTTTGGTTTATTTGTCTTCTACTTTCCCTTATTTATCGTTTTGCTGACGAAGGATTAGTTCCCGAAACCTACATTGTCTGTAATATTCCCATCCGAATCCTTTTCATTTTCACCTTTTTGTTATTTTTTCTTTTAATGTTTAATTTTACTTTTGTCGCGTTTGAACAACCAGAAGCATGAAATCTAAAGTGATATTGTTACTTTACGCGAAAGTGTAATCAATGAATGTTATTGTGTGCAATAAGTATTCTATTCGGGTGTCATAAGATGTCGGATACAGAATTCTCACTTTTTGACAAAATGTCATACTCCCTCATCTCTATTTGCCGAGGAAAGGTCAATCTCAACCCGCTCATGTGTAAAGTGGTGTATACATAGTAACACAGTAACATTGTCGCCTGGTACTCGATGTATTCATTCATCCATTCATTCACACTGTCGATGCGACGAGAGAGTTCCAGAGAAGATTTTTTTTTGTTTTTGTTTTTGTTTTGTTTGTTTTGCTGTTGTTGTTGTTGTTGTTGTTTTTTTTTTTGCTTGTTTATTTGTTTTATTTTTTTTCTTTATATTCCCTCTTCTTTTCTTTTTCTCGCTTTCTTTTTGTTTTCTGCCCTCCTTCTACCCCCCCCCCCTCCGTCATATTGTTGATATGACTCTAATTACAATGCGTTCTTATTTGGAGGTCTGATAACCGAACGCAATTATAAGGCTAGATTTAACATTATTGTAATAGTCTATATTTTGCGTTGGGCGAGGAGTATTTCCATTACAACAACGAGCCCATAACATTTGGGTTATCAGACCTGCAAACAAGTAAATACTTTTAATAATTGAGCGGTTATATAGCGCAATATCCATTGAAAGTGCTCAAAGCGCTTTACAACCAACAACCAACAGCAACAATTAACATGTAGAACGAGACATGACGCCTGTTAGGCGATATTGCATTTTCGAAGGGCTCAACGAGGCTCGAACCCAGGACCTTCCGATCCGAAATTGAGTGTCATACCACAAAACCACATAGCCAGTAGCAAAATAAATCCATAACCCACTGGACCCACATCCAAACGGATCCGCTTCAACACCACCACGAGTCCACCTGGAAGTGATTGGGTAGCTGGGCCTAAGCAACGAGTACATAAAGTATAGATAGTATGCGCTTGGCTAAGAAGGTCACAATATTGCCATCCGGAATTATTACGGACCAACACACAAAACCAAGTGTAACCATGAAGTTTTATAGTCTGGTTAATATAGTATAGTGAGAAGTACTCATAAACGTGGATGGCAAAAAACAATAACAAAGACCTGAGTGACGTCATCTTCGTTCTATCTGTAATATCATTGGCCTAAGTTAGGTCTCGTTGAAATATAATTCTGCAACTGACAAGCGTCCTATCCAAACGTGGAAGCAATATTACCGTTCATTTCAACGAAGAGAAACCAGGATAAATGTTTTTCTCCGCGTCCTCAATGAGAAAACGATTTCCCCTTTTCTTACGTTAATCTTTTATTTATTTTCGTTCCTGTTATGCTCGTTTGTTTGTCCCTCTAGAAAAAAACTAAATAAGTTAATTTATGACCCGAATTCTCTGTGTTGTTTTTGTTTCTATAATTGGGCTAGCAAATGTACGATATGTGGTCTTGTAGTATGAACTCGCCTTCGGATCCAAGTTGCTACTGCTGTTACTGATAAGATCATGATAATGATGAAGGAAGATGATGATAATGATGATGATGATGATCATGATGATGGTGGTGTTGGTGGTTGTGGTGGTGGTGGTGGTGATGATGATAATGATGATGATGATAATAATAATGATAATAATAATAATGATATAAATAATAATAATAATAATAATAATAATAATAATAATAATAATAATAATAATAATAATAATAATAATAATAATAATAATAATAATAATAATAATAATATTGTATAATATATAATTCATATTATACACATATATACATATAATATATATATATGTATATATAAATATATATATATATATATATATATATATATATATATATATATATATAATATTAGGGAGGGGGGATAGATTAACGAGAAAGAAAAAATTATGTACCCCTCCATCTTCACCACCACAATCATCAACTCCGTCAAAAAAGAACAACAACACGAAACAACAGTGATCGCCGCAAGTTCATCTCCTGGAACCAAGATTTATAATAAGTAATAGGCAAATTATGAAAAAAATCGAAGTTCGTCACTCGGTATCATTTGCATTGTATGTCATTGTTTACCATAGCAACAAAAGACACAATCGACATTATAAACCCATGCATCACCTCCACTTTGCCTTATAAGGGAATGTATTATAGTAGACTCTCAAAAATCACGATAACAGCATACGAGTAACCATGCTATTGATTCACCAACATTCACTCATTCATAATTTCTCAAAACAATATTATCATGTTTTCTGTCAAAATAAATTATGAGCCAGTGTTGAGGGTTAGATGCCAACTTTGACCTTTGACCTACTTTTGTGATGTTACTTCTATTACCCATTTTTAATTCCTAATAAAACGATAAGTGTGGCTGGTAAAGTCCAAAAAGCCATGGACGTGGTTTTGATCTGAACATTTCCTTTTTTGGTCAAGCGATTGCAGTCAGTATTAAGACGAGTGAGGACCAAACCATTCCTCTGCTTCTACCCCGCTGGTGGAGAATTGGGTTGATCAATGGTTCTGCTTCGCCAAACATATGAAGTGAGTAGAAAAGTGCCAGAAGACAATAGAGAATAAAAATTTTTCGCGGCGGTGGTGGGGTTTGAACCTGCGACCTTATTGGTACGACAACTCCGCCTGGCAGGTGAGAGCGTGGCTCTACCGTGTGAGCTATCCACGAACACAAAAATATTCGTTTCAAACCCAAGTCATTTCTAGATCCCTCTCTCACCCACTTCTTGAGACCGCCGATTCGTTCGCCACCATCGCGAAGTAATTTTGACCAGCAGTTAAGCTTAATAGCCAATATTCTCAACACAAACATATAACATAGAAACGATTGAGACATTGAGTATGCTCCGGTGTATGGGGTGAATTTTTAATTCAGAAAAGTGAGTGGAGCAGGCACTTATGTTGGTAACAACAAGATATGAAGTGAGTAGAAAAGTGCCAGAAGACAATAGAGAATAAAAATTTTTCGCGGCGGTGGTGGGGTTTGAACCTGCGACCTTATTGGTACGACAACTCCGCTGGCAGGTGAGAGCGTGGCTCTACCGTGTGAGCTATCCACGAACACAAAAATATTCGTTTCAAACCCAAGTCATTTCTAGATCCCTCTCTCACCCACTTCTTGAGACCGCCGATTCGTTCGCCACCATCGCGAAGTAATTTTGACCAGCAGTTAAGCTTAATAGCCAATATTCTCAACACAAACATATAACATAGAAACGATTGAGACATTGAGTATGCTCCGGTGTATGGGGTGAATTTTTAATTCAGAAAAGTGAGTGGAGCAGGCACTTATGTTGGTAACAACAAGATATGAAGTGAGTAGAAAAGTGCCAGAAGACAATAGAGAATAAAAATTTTTCGCGGCGGTGGTGGGGTTTGAACCTGCGACCTTATTGGTACGACAACTCCGCCTGGCAGGTGAGAGCGTGGCTCTACCGTGTGAGCTATCCACGAACACAAAATATAAATGGGTAATAGAAGTAACATCACAAAAGTAGGTCAAATGCTTCGCCAAACAAACCTTGTTGACCTCCGACTTGTCCCCGCGAAGCAAAACGCTTAAAGCGCATGCGCGATAAGCACTACTTTGAGGCTTCTGATTGGACAGGTTAACCGCGAGCTAAAAATAATCTGGATAATTCCCAGTATTTCGTTCAAAACACCGGTGTCACAAGATAGTGCAATCATTGCATACCGAACAGTGTCAGAGAACGTTGGTTTGACGTTAGTATAACTATTAAAACATTGAAGTTGTTTTGATAAATTCATGACTTGGATTTATTAAGTGCTATTTTATGGGAGTCTACAATTTCTTATTGACTATCATATGTGATAGCTATTTTCTGCGGTTTGACAAGGTATGAAAAGAGGTTATATTTTTAGTGTTTAAAAAATATGCATACTATATTATTATATTATTATTTATAATTTATCTGCGTGACATTGCATTTAGTTAAATATTATGTACAGCTGATTCAACATGTGTTTATAGGAACATAAATGGTTGTTTAATTGATGGGCTGCGTTGTCATGATGGCAGTAAATGTGTACTATTTGGATGACTATGCGATTTGATAAACACATACGTAATTTTATAGAACGGTAACTACAATCATAAAGTGATATCTGTGCCTAATCAACATCCAGACTTACAATATGACCCATACATAAGTATTTTTTAAATCCCCGTAATTATCTCAGGGAGGATTTCTACAATGTCAGTGTCTATTTTAAAGAGAGTGAAAAAGCAGGCGTCCGCCGCAATGCAACGCCACGAAGTGAGCTAAGGGAGGTTAAATCTCCTGTTCAAGGGGAATACGAGATACCGAAAAAGAAGTTTGAACAAGTATCTTCTGGTATTAATGCTAATGCTTAATCCACTTATGCACTTCTGTTCCCTTTCAGTGTTTGTTGTTGTCATTAAAATAATATTTTTTTAGAGGTATAATAGTCCTAACACTCTATGAATGTTGGCACTGATTCGACACACTATCAGTAAAGACAAAAACAACACCATGAACTACTACTACTACTACTACTACTACTACTACTACTACTACTACTACTACTACTACTACTACTACTACCACAACAACTACTACTACCACAACAACTACTACTACTACTACTACTACTACTACTACTACTACTACTACTACTACTACTACTACTACTACTACTACTACTACTACTACTACTACTACTACTACTACTACTACTACTACCACAACAACTACTACTACCACAACTACTACTACTACTACTACTACTACTACTACTACTACTACTACTACTACTACTACTACTACTACTACTACTACTACTGCTGTTGCTGCTGCTGCATTATTCTACATAAAATAACATTAATATCATCATCCCATCCCCATTTTCATTCTTTCAGGAAAACCGCAGAAATTATCATCTCCAAAATCGTAATTCTAGAACAGTGAATTCTGGAAACCCCTGGGACATTACCTAACACTAACACAATCCCATTCATCAATCAGTGTAACCAACACTCTCCTGTACTTTAACAGTGTAGTCCTCTTTATTGGTCACCCTTATCAACAAAGTGTTCGATAAACATTCACAGATAACGATCGACTCCGCCTGTGGCATACCTCATATCTGTGTCTGAATCTCCAGTGACCAGCTGAAACCCACCAAGTGAAGGATCAAGATTCACCTCACGGCTTTTTCATTATAAGCCAGAGTTCAAGATCACTGACTGAAGTCTTGTGTTGATTTTGAGTAGAAAGCAGGGAGATATATGTAGACTATATTATATATAGTCACATAAACCATCAATTGTATATCTCCGATAATTCAATTGGCAAACAGAATCGTTGTAAACAGATTCATACCATCCAACCAATTAAGTAAACATCCTCAAATCTAATCCGCATTCCAACTGTGGTAAAAAGCTGAGGGCAGATTGCATTGCAATAATTTAATAGAGCAATAATAATATCATACCCAAACAGCTCGATAATCACTACAACAACCAAGCTTTTATCATATCAATACTTGAAACCCTAGACCAGCACATACCAGAACTACGACTACGACCATCATAACCACCACCCACTCACAGCCGCACTTCAAACAAAAAAACAAAACAAAAAAAGCACAATGCCAGTTCAAACTAGACCAAAGAATCATTCCCGTCGTCAGCCAGTCATGGAGGTGGAAATGGAGGAGAATGACTATGGGATGGCAGGGGTCGTTGAAACTCCTCGTCTTAGCAAGCTGGAGTTTGATGAAAATGACGAGAAGATTATCAATGCCACCCTGAAAGCGTTTGAGAGTGGCTCCCTCACCCCTCTCATCAAGGAGGAGCTGCGATGCACCATCCAGAGCAGGAGAATAGCTGAAGGCAAGGGGGAGATGAAGGTGGAATTCAAAACACCTATAAGGAAGAAGGAGGTGAGAATTACGTTTATAAATGGGGTGAATGGGTACTTCTGAATGTTAAGATTAATTTGTGTGAAATTTTCTTTGGGGGGTGTTGGTGTTGGTGCTGGTGGTGATGAGGATAATGATGAAGATGTTGCTGCTGCTGCTGCGGATGATGATGATGATAGTGGTGGTGATGGCGATGATGATAATGATGACAATGACGACTATTTGTTATGGGGATATGTAAAATGAAGTGTAAAACAATCGTAAAAGTGTTAAAGATGCGAAATGACAATTCATGGAAAAAATAACAATATATATATATATATATATATATATATATATATATATATTATATATATATATATATATATATATATATATATAAATAAATTTTTAGAAAAATCAACAACAAAACAAACAAACAAAATGAAGGCCATTTTA
>NC_088360.1:36061308-36150251 GCF_034508935.2 Berghia stephanieae
GATAGTTAAAAAGATAAATAAATGTTTTCCTGACTTATGGCCTTTCGCTTTCCACCCATCCGATTGATACGCCTCGCCTACTTCAATGATCTTCTTTTTCAATTCCTACCAGAATTCACGATCGATGTATATATATATATATATATATATATATATATATATATATATATATATATATATATATATATATATAGAGAGAGAGAGAGAGAGAGAGAGAGAGAGAGAGAGAGAGAGAGAGAAAAGGAGAAAGAAGGGGGGGGGGTGTTGGATGAAGGAATTAGGAACAATTTCCATACCTGAGTTTGTTTCTTGTGTGTCTTGGTATTGTTATATAATAGACACAATGGCGATCCATACTTTTACTATTGCAGGAACTCTACCTAGTGGTCAATCGATTCTTATTATTATATAGATGATCGAAGAGTAATGTGTGTGTCTGTGTGTGCGTGTGTGTGTTCGTGTGTATGTGTGTGTTTCAAGTAACCATTGTGACTTAAGGGTAGCCAACCTTGACTAGAACAAGAAAAAGATTCAGATATAATTCCAACTATAACAAAACACACACACACACACACACACACACACAAACACACACACGCACAGACTCGCACACCCACACCCACACGCCCGAACGCAAACGCTCAGGGAAAATATTGCATAGTTAGCAACATACTTCATCACTCTCAAAGCAAAATAAATCGATAGGATGAATTAGGAATAGTACAATCAAAATAAACTTGTCAATTTAATCGTGAATTGGTTTGGGAACAAAATCGAATGCGTGTATTGATATGTAGTATAAAATCGATAACCTTGAATTAAATAAAAAACAATATAATCGATACAGTCGTTGGCGTGTTATGGCAACAGTCTCGTTGAAAACAAGGCTTCACAGCACTTACGTCCTTCCAATCAGTTCTAGCAGATTATCAATAATTTATCTCTAGACCTAGATAATTGTAGGAGTATGATGGTTCAATGGTTTCACAAAGCCTAGTTGGTCAACTCGAGATTCTCTGAATAATTTTGTTTTTGGAGTAAGGCGTGGGACACGATCCATGTACGCGTATGTACTTAATGGATGTACTTAACGATTAAACAGCACACTAATAATCTTTTCCAAAGTCACCCTTTCCGACACTATGGCGATGCCTAGCCTCCATTCTAAATTCCGTACTTTATTTAAAGACCACAAAAGGTGTAAAATTTACACGACACAGATTTGGTTGAGACCTGAGAAAGATCATAAGGGGATTCTTGTGCAAAAAAAGTGTGTAACAGGTGATTTGTAATATATGAAATGATAATTTGATTCCATATGACCTGTTTGGAAAATCACTAAAATACAATATCCATGTTTAAAACGAGGACATATGCCATTTCAAATTATTTATTTGTTTAATTACTTATTTTATTATTAATTTAATCAGGTTATCAAATTACGAAAGTTTTTTATTTGTCTTTAACAATTTTTTAAGGAAACCATCATTGTTTTTGTGGTTATTTAAAAATAAAAATTTCGTTAGTACCATGAACTACAATAGAGGTATTCATTCATGACGTGTTTGAAGTTGTTTGTTTGACTTACATTCCAGTTGCCTTAAATGACACTATGACCAGAGAGTTACGGTGTGCTCATTACCTGGAAGCACGGTCGACTGAACATAGACTTAATAAGTTACAACATACCTAAGGGAAACGGGATCTAGGGTCAGATGTGTTTTCGTCGTGGGTCTTTCCGTGTCAACCCTAACCGCATACTTTGAAGTTGAAAAGAAGCCAAGATCTAAATAGACAGTTATATATATATATATATATATATATATATATATATATATATATATATATATATATATATTATGTAGGATATAATACCTTCATACACATAAAAACTGAACTGGAGGGAGGTTATATTATTATTATTTTGTTGATTTGATACCAGTGTTTCTTGCAATAATATCTCTTCTCTGCAACTAGCAAGTTCGTTTAGGTCAGGTGTTTAGGTCTCCTCCCTATGAATGCAACGCACAATTTTTCTCACTGTATTTTGTTCTGTAAAGAATACTTGAAAATAAAAGGTCGTCAGGTTTTTTGATACAATGCCAAGCAGAAGTAATCAGGCCATTTAAGTAATTGTTATTGTCATTTGACCTCTCTCCCTGAATGGCCGGGTGACCAGCCAAGTTGGTGGTCAAGTTCACAATATTTTGGGGGTTTTTTTGGACGGAAAAAATACCGACAAATACAATTTGTACATGGAAGCAAGTAATATGTAAATTTCGATATCTTTGGTGGCATTTGGTGGCCTCATTGGCCGAGGTAATATCGTTTCTCGTCTTGTTATAAGTCAAGCAAAATTGAACATGGTTACTGACCGAATGAGTAAAATTGTATCAATATCTAGCCTCGATGTTGCTTCCTTTGATTACTAATTTGACACTTATTCGCTCACCCGACTCAAGTGTGGATTTTGCAGTGACGAATATTGTTGCGGGCGACTTGTGCTGTATGAATTGAACATCCGGTTCGCAATGATCTGGATCCGGAGGAAATGAATGAAGCCTTGCGAAACCCATTTAGTTTAGTATGGCGAATCATGCATCTGTACTTTGTAAACTCTCACATTTTGAAATTCACCTTAAATCAATATTTTAGACAGGACTAACACCTTCCATTATTTTATTATGTATGTTCCATATATACGTGAATAGAATAATCTTGATTTGATGTCGCCTCAGGTTCTTCCAACTTGTTTGTGATGCAGAAGAATCGTTTATCCATTAAAATTAAAGCCTGCCTTCTTAAGTTTAATTACTCGACCAAAAAGGGCCTAGGAATGTTTAAAATATCACGGTACGCTGATGTTGAAAATGGATAGAAGGAGCACACCACCCTATCCTTTGTTGACAATTCATTATGTATTTTCTGTAGCAGCCATTCCTATTTATACAATAAAACTATGTAATATCCACACATAGTAGTAGGTATATATGGTATACAATAAATGACGCCTCTAACCTGTTTTTTTCTGCCGAATAAGTTGATTCACCTGTTTATAACATGAACCCAGTTACTTTGAGGGGAGGGGGAGGGGGGATTGTATATTTAATAATAATATAAAATTTATTTTGGCTGATTCTGATACATCTACCCCCCACCCCACCCCCCACCCCAAACCAACAATTAATGGCAGAATTTCAAAACTGATAAAGTGACGAAATCAATCGGATCTTGGCCATCGGTTTCTTACAATGTCTCAGATGACCTATACTTGTCTTATAAGATTCGTAAACTATGGACTGTAAACTAAACGTAGTAGCTGCTGTGTAGTTTGGAACAGCACCACGGGCCACGGGATATTCTTTTGTTAATTTTAGATGGGTCTCACGTTAATAATCTCACCTTGATACTTTGTCAAAATAAAATGTGATGTTAAAATATAATTTATAAAGAAGAGAGAATAGATAACAAGGTGCGGCTATGTGGTCTTGTGGTATGAGACTCGCCTTCGGACCTGTATATTCAGGGTTCGAATCTCGCTCTGTGCGGCGCATAGTTTAGCCCTTGAAAAACTCTTTTACACACTCACCTTCTCTCATGGTACTCGGGTGTAAAATGAGGAGTTGCTGGGAACACTGTATTTTCGCTTTACGTGTGACATGTTTCGTCCTACACGGTAAGCGTTGTGTTGTAAAGCGCCTTGGACACGTTAATAGGATATTGCGCTATATAAATTCTCAAGTTTGCCTAAATTTAGTATCAAGTGCGTAAAATTATCGGTCAGCCTACTTTGTGTTGACTTTTTAAATGGTTTATTGTGGAGTATGGCTGATGGTTTGTCATGGATAACGATAATTGATGCTGGTTGGGACCTCAATTGACCTATATTATTTTTTCGATTTTTATTAGCATCAAACGGCATTGGGTTTAAACATAAAATCGCCGGTATATCTCGAGAATTGGTTTACTTATCAAGCTGGTTTGGGTCATAATAACTTGCTACAGCACAAAGTTAGGTAACGACGACCATACTCTGAAAATCACAAATCACCAAATCAGCCAATTTTTAGTGAACACAAACGTATTACTGAATATAGAAATGCTGAACCGTCTATTTGCTATTTGGTCAAAGTTTACCAAACGGATTATTGACCACAATGTATAACTGTAATTCCACACGCGATATATCCCTATCACTGATTTCATGTCCTAAACGTTAAGTACAGCTAGAGTTGAATCCATTAATATTGTACTCAAAATCAATGCTTTGTTTTCAATCAACAGCAGCTAGAGAAGTCAACGTGAATCGATGATTCGATTTCATCATTAGGTTAACGTTTCCATTGATTTCCACTTCGTGCTTAATTGTTAGTTTCCTCCAATATTGGCTCGCAATGTTAAGACAAGCGGAAGAAATTCGAATCCCATATATTATACTAACGAAAAGGTGACAATGGAAAGGCTTTGGATGGGCTGGGGTACAGTTCCCATCCGAGGCCCTCTTTGTCTGTATTGTTCCCGTCTGAAGCCTTCATTGTCTGTACTATTCCCGTCCGAAGTCTCCATTGTCTTCATTCATCGTACAACAAATGCAATTTTAATGATAAATACAGATAAAGGTATTCAACCAATTCAGCATTTTTATCGCCTTTACACACTGGATAGGTGTATTTACTGTACAGTGTACACAAGTACCAAGCACAACTTTCTTTTGACTGATTTTTTGCACAACTCAAAGCGACATACAAGAGAAGTAAAATAGGTACACAATTTCATTCCTGAATGCCCACAAAAAATGGCATGAGGATTAATTAAAAGAATGGGAAAGAAGGTAGAAGCCGGAAGGGAAAACCCCAAGTCAACAGATTGTTAGTTATCAACCAATGTACGATGACAACCGAATTGGTAATTTATCGTCTGCTGCACCCTCTCCGTCAGACTGATAATATTACCTAATGAAATCGTCTCGCGTTATTCAGAAGAAGAAAAAAAAATCATTGTAAAGCTGATAAGCTAATTCATGCTAGTTGGAGTTTTAGTTAACAATATCTAGGTGTTGCCTGGTTTAAAGCTACCGAAGAAAATGTCAGTAAATAGTTTTATTTCTCGACTGTACATCAGAGATCGTGACGGGAAAGGGGAGGGGGGGGGGGGGGGGGGGGGGGGGGGGGGCTTGTATTTGAAGACGTATGAGATTTTCTCGATTTCTTCTTCGCCGTTAAACTGTGAAAATAAAATGCTTGCTTCATGGACGTAGGTCACCAATCTTTCCGCCAGCTGGAATGTATCCAAAAACCGTACATTTCATATCCTTATGTAAGGATAGAGGGTGGGGTGGATGGTAAAGATCAAAACTGTGATTAGATATTGCACGATGAATGAAACGAAATTCATGTGTTGGTTTGACATATTTTATAGAATATTAATCATGCCATCGGGTGGACAATCATAATCAAATTTGGGCCAATAAATTAGTTATAGAGTTAAATTTGAAAGTACTAGAAGAATAAGTTATCAAGTATCCGTTTTGGAGTCTTTCAAAATATAAAACAGAAAATGTAAGAGCGAATGTAACAGTGAATAGTAAAGTTTTGATTTCTGAAAATCTATAGCCCACTATTATATCCACAAACGGAGGAATGAGGAAAGTCCGTTGTTTACACACCAATCAGGCACAGCACAGAAAACCAGATCGACCATGACGCATGTTTGTGTATATGATTTACCGTAATTTCACGTGACCGCGAAGGGATTACGATTCTTGTATTTGCTAACAGGCCTAACCATGATCAGTAAAATTGACCAAATTCTATCTGTGAGTTTTTAGGGAAAGGCTTAGTTATAGTATGAGAAATATCAGAGGTTCAAGCTTTGTTTGAAAAATATTAAGAAATATTCACATTGAAAAATTTACCTAAACAGGCACACGTAGGCTTCTTTTCGTTCATTACGTCAACATTCCAAATTTGCCTTTTTCGAATTTTAGTGCATAAATTCTGTTGTCTTTTCATGGTCGTTAATATGAGATTGCTTTTGCTGATAATGCAACATTTGGCATTATTTTCGAAATGCGTTTAGAGAATTGTAGCTTTTTTTTTTGTAACAGCACTAATATAAATTTGAATAAATATCTTTTTTATCTAACCAACTAGACAGCTTGTCACAAAGGTATCGGACATGTCGAAGCAGCGTGTCTTATTTGTATGGCCAATGCCATAGCTACCTTTCGCCTTACAATAGAACCCCATCGGCTTATAATTATATACGCAAACACATTTCTCCCCTTACGAAAGTTTTTTTGAGTTACTCAAGTCACTAAGTTCCTTTTCTTATTTTGTCCCCAGAAAATCAGAAAGCTGGAGAAAAGTGCAAATGCTCTTTCAGAACAAATGAGTCAATTGAAAGAGGAGAAAGAATTGCTGGGCCAAATGCTCAGGGATCATCTCACTGTGTGCTCCAATCCCCAGCTCATCACAACAGATAATTGCTTGACTCTCAACAACATAACCAACACCACAGCTAACTATATCAGCCGCGACAACGGCAACAGCAACTTGATTGAAACTGTCCCAACCCTCTCCATCTCTCAAGCCCAAAATATCCTCTCAACATCTTCACTCGATTCCAATCTTACATACGAATTCACTCCAAACACGGCAGCTTCTGATACTTCTTCTGTATTCTTTCCCGACAATAGGGACAATCTCAATGACAGTAACTATGACAACTACGAAAACTACACATCCCCTCCTCAACCCGACGATACAAACTCAAGTAGCTTCTATGAAAACATTAATCACGACATACACCATATATCAACACCAACAACAATGACAACAACAACAACTAGTTTTGACGATTTAAACAAAATACAAATGTCCAATAATATAACTACAGTTTCACCTTCCATTGACAACACAACAAATAACAACATTATCGTATACGACGGACAACTCGACACATGCTACGAGGAGATCATCATTGATTTTGCAGATGAGGACGCAGAGTTTCTCAGAAACGACGGGCGAACGCGCGGAGACTCTTGCTCCAGCGTGGACACGGTGTCCAGCTTGTATAGTGCATCCACAGCGGGTTCCGAACTGAGACCGATCAATGAAACGCCTACTGACGTAGCTGCACCTCATTCAAATAACCATAACAGTAACATTGACGTCAGCACACTGTCTGCTTACTCAGGAATTCACAATATTATCGATGTTGCATCTTTCAATCAGGTGCCTTGTGGGAAGACTGTAAGCATCACTGATGATTTCTTTTTGATGGACAATGATATATGAATGAACTCCATTGCAAAGACAGCACTTATTAAGTAAGTTAATCACAATAATGAGCTTCTCGTCTCGCATGGTAGCCTCTTTTTGGTGATGAATTTGGCCTCTTCGTGGCTGTTGGCTGCTAAAAAGAATGACAATTCTCATTTTTTCTGTCGCTTTACGATATAATATACTTGTGGAGTGAATTATATTGTATACACATCATATTTTTCATTGATTGTAACTTTATGATTTATTCTTTATGTGCTCAGTCAATTTGCCATGATTAAGACAAGTTTCTCATGAAATGAACAAAGCAAAGATTATTATTGTTGTTATCATAAACTTGACATGCCAATGCTTATGGTTAAAGGAAAATAATATCGAATCTCAAAGCCCTTTGTAGTTCATATAGCAAAGCAAATATTTCAATGAAAAATGATAACAACACCAAGAAGAGTATTGCTGTTTAGTGTGTCGTGGTTAAACAGCTAGGTGGTCCACTACACATACCTTACATTCGTGTGCATGTGTGGGCGTATATATATGTGTGTGTGCGTGTGTGTGTGTGTAGGTGTAGATGTATTAAAATCTACAAACCAATGGTTCTGATTTAGTGTAGAAATTGCCCTCTTTTGAAAAATGTTTGCACACATTATGCAGTCTTTTGTTGCATACTATGGCAAAGACAATCTTGTCATATGAAAATTGATGTACCTACTCAAGTAAGTGACGGAAAAGAACATCCTATATGAATATTGATTAAATGAATTTGAAATCGATGTGTTCTCCAAACCTTCGGTTTAAAGAAATCAAATGAACTATTTTCATTCTTTTAATATTAATATCCAATGTAAGCAAAATTTATTGAACGTATTCATTCATGCATGATAATAATGTATGATAGGCTACTGGGTTTTTTAAATATTATTTTAAATAACTACCCATACACATCATTATATCGTCAAATGTTGTGCGGTACACCGCGACACCAATTTATTTCTTCCAAATTCTAAAAAGAAAATAAAAACAAAACATAACAAAACAAAAACCCAGTTTATTCACCTTTATGAACGTTTGAATTCACAAACATTGATAAAATAGATTTTCTTTTTGAATCAAGTTAACGCTTGGGTCAACAAATTATTACTTTCGACACAATATAATTCACAACAATAATGAAGCCCTATTTAACCAGTTAACTGCCGTACTCTGGAAAAACTCGTATTTAAAAATTTGGCCAGAAAACTCGTTCTTCAAATATCCATCGATTTAAATGACCCTCGTCTTGTCAAAAACTCTCACATCTGGGACATCGCGAAGTCCCAGATTCGAAAATTGTTGCCAAGATGAGGGTCATTTAAACCGATCGATATTTGAAGGACGGGTTTTTTGGCCAAATCTTTAAATACGTTTTTTTTTTTCAAGAGTACGGCAACTAACTGAGGTAAAGAGAGAGAGAGAGAGAGAAGATAAGAAAAGATTTAAGACCGTGGAGTAATAAGCACAAGATTAACCAGCACTGAGTTATCTTGCCCCATAAAAAGTAATGTACAAAAACGAATATAACAGCTTCAAAAAAGAAAGAAAGAAAAAATAACAAAATACCAAACACAGAACATTTCAGGCTCAAATTCCATATTCAGTCATTAACAAAAACAGTAAAACCTTTAATAAATCATCTTCAAACCAAACAGAAGGCAAAAAAGTATTGACACGATTTTGAGATGTCTTCGACTTCATATGTGTTGATAAAACTTTTTTTTTCAATCGATATTTGAAGGTCGAGTTTTAAGACCAAAATATTAAAAACGTAATTTGGCCAGAAAAGTCGTCTTTCAAAAATAGATCAATTAAAATGACCCTCCACTTGTCAATACATGGGACTTCATTGAAGTCCCAGATTTGGGAGTTTTTGTTGTTTTTTTTTTTTTTTTGTTTTTTTTGTTTTTTGACAAGATGAGGGTCTTTAAATCGATCGTTTTTTTTTTTTTTTGAAGCACGAGTTTTCTGGCCACATTTTTGAATATGAGTTTTTCCAGAGTACGGCAGTTAACTGGTTAACTAACAATCCGACATAATGAAATATCTATTTAGTGTTTTATCCCTATATCACAGGTGCTAAGATACACACATTGATACTATAATTCCTTACACATAATTTTATTACGTGGATTCATCATTCATGCCTCACTTCTTTCTCACGACATAACTTGATTTTGACAGATTTCAACGTTTAGGCTTTTGAATTTTCCATTCAAAACTTATGGTTTTATTCTAATAAAATGAAACTCTTTTACCATGATAATTGTGTCATAATATATCAAATGAAAAACCGACCTTCATATAGCTTAAAGGTATGTGATGGACTCTTTGTACATAACTTAAGGTTCATTTATTATTTGTTTTTATAAGTTGATTTTTCAAAAAATCTTTTTTGTGTAAAGATTGGCTAGAATTGACAGAGTTTTGATAAGATTCAGACGTGCCATTAAAATCATTTGATTGCAAATAATCATAATGTTTGAAAGATAGATAGATAGATAGATAGATAGAGAGAGAGAGAGAGAGAGAGAGAGAGAGAGAGAGAGAGAGAGAGAGAGAGAGAGAGAGAGAGAGAGAGAGAGAGTATGTTATCCAAAGACAAGAAAAATACCACTCATTAAACAGAATGCCCACTCGATAATTGTAACTGTTCAAGTTGAAATTTGAGTATTAAACAAGCCGTTGGGAGTTATACAAAATTTTTTTTGTTGTTGTCGTCCTCCAAAAAGAAAGAAGGTCATTATAGAAGTATTCATTTGTATGTGTGTTGTGTGTGTGTGTGTGTGTGTGTGTGTGTGTGTGTGTAAGTGGGTGGGGGAGCACATGCATGACAATAATGTTAACAGACCCATTTTAGTTTATCAATCTTGATGTGAGTTATCAGATGTGAATGTGAACCAACAAGATAAATGGACTAATTTAATGTAATGTATTAGATGTCCATTCGTTTTATGTTTGACATACCAAAATCTCTTTCTTTTATCATTTGAGAATTGTTACAAAAATGTTGGTATGCATTAAATTATGAAATTTCTATTTCTCGTGTTTCAACCGTTATGTTTTATCTATGACAACCAACGTGCAATTTTTTGTATATTTTTTAAAATGACAGTTTTTATCATTGTCATCATCTTTTATATATCAGATGTTATCAGATCACGAATATGCTTGTATTTGGAATTCATTTCAATATTTTGCATACAAGATTTCTCTAAAAGTCATTCTGCACACTATTGTTCTGAAAAAATACGATATAAACAATAAAGTGAAATTGAATGTAAGCTTCAATTTAATTACAAAAACAGATCAAACGAACGTTTCAGGTTTCCCCTTTATCAACAAAACAGGATGAATGCAACACTACACATGAAGTAGTGTTTCATTCATCCTGTTTTGTTGATAAAGAGGAAACCCGAAACGTTCATTTGATCTGTTTTTGTAATTAAATTAAAGCTTACATTCAATTTCACTTTATTATTTATTTCTTCGAGCAGCAACATTTGCATTAAAAAAATACGATGACAATAAATATAAAATAACCTGGTTGTATTACTACTACTATTTGCTATTACTGTTTCAATTACAGGTATATTCTCAATAATCATCATGTTATCAGAGTCATTTCGTTTTTATTGTTATATTTTGTTGTTGTTGATGTTGATAACTGCAATGTTATTTTTTCATCCAAATTTACAACATGGGCATTGATTTTTTTAGAACAATGTGTAATAATTCAATGTTTTACAGGGTGTCCACAAATTCTGGGTACATAAAAGACTCCACTTTCAATTTTATATTCATCCATTTATGTTGTTGTTGTGAAGAAATGGCTTAACGTCTCATTTCTTCTCTGATAAAGAGGTCACGTGATGTGAAAATACTATTCATGTAAATCCTGTTTGAATCAAATTATTGTGTAAAGGAAGTCTGTATTATCACCATGTGCCCAGTCTTTGTAGTTCAACCTGTAGATGGTATACTTTTAACAGAATATTAGAAAACGGTAAGGGCTGCCTGAAGCCGGTGATCGTAAAATACTAACGAAAGAGTGAAAATGGAAAGGCTTCGTATTTGTGTATTGTTGTGCTGACGAAGGGTTTGTACCCGAAACGTCCATTGTCTGTTTTGTTCCCATACGAAGCCTTTCCATTTTCACTCTTTCGTTAGTATTTAACAGAATATTCCAATTTTAGGTCATTTGAAAATTCTTTACAAAAACATAGCATTTTTTTTCCATTTTTTTTTCCAGAAATCATTTTATTCAAAATTAAGACAAAAGGTTGGGAGTTATTTTACTTTCTAAATCGATGTATAAAATGAAAATAATTCCTGGACAAAATGGACAAAAAATGTTGCGTCATTGCACAGCTGTGTAGTTATGTTGTTTTGTTATGCTCTTCATGTTAGATTGTTTATTTTTATAATACAACATTTGAGTCTGCTCAATACTTTGATTGGTCTATTGTTCATCATCTATTTTTCACCAAACTACATTTTTAAATAAAGATATTCTATATTGTATTCACACCCCCCCCCCCCAAAAGAGAAAGAAAGAAAAACAAAACAAAACAAAAATAAACTCAGTGTGTATACTACACTTCATATTCTAAACTTAAAATGTTTCACTCCTTGTATATATTATCATGCGATAGTATAGGATTTTACTTCCCTACAGACAAAGGTCTTGTTTGAGACTGTCATAATAAATATGTTGTTATAGTTGTTGTATATTGTAGCATAGATCCATGAATATTGAAAATAATATAGGCAGCTGTGAAATTTAATCAGATTCCACAAATCCTCTGAACCCTTTCCCGTAGAGTTTATGGTTACTGTTGATTAAAGGGCATTACTGTAGGAGAGATAACCTTGTTTAGAATTGTTTTAAGAAAAGACTTTAATCGTTTACAAAAAGCCATAATAAGAACATATGTTTCTGTGGTGATTTTACTTTACTTTTGACATCTGGTTTTAAAATATAACTTTGTTATGATAATGTTTGTCCAGAAGTATGAGGAAAGCGTGCATGAATTTTGGAATACTATGGATGAATTAAATCAATAACTTCTCTTTTGATAACCAGGCTTCATCATGCATGGTATACTCAAATCTAAGCGTGAAGGTCCTAGATTCAAAATTATAGAATATTATGTGTGTTCAATACGATTCGGTCTAAATTTTGTTGCGGTTATTATTAACTTCAAAGCCCCTTAAAACGAGTTTTATGAGCCGAAAGGTTATCAAGCCTAGTAAATGTTGAACCCTTGATTAAGTGCTCCATTTAGATCTACGGCATTCTTTGTTGTTATTAACTTTCATGATGTCAGATAAAAAAATACCATTGCAATATTATTTTCATGGTTGTAAATACGTGTTATATATATATACAATAATTTTTATCATCTTGTCATCCCGAGGTAAATTTTGAAATGGCCGTGAGCTCAACAAATATGTGAACATTCATCTCAAAATGGTATTATGTCGGGATGAACCTGCTGAATGGAATTGAGTTTTAAGTTTAATTTATAAAATTTGAATTTTGAAAAATGAGAGTGAGTTGGTTTTTTGTTGTTTTTGTTTGTTTTGTTTTTGTTTTGTTTCTTAACCAGTTGACTGCCGTACTCTGGAAAACCATGTATGTAAAATTTGGCCAGAAAACTCGTCCTTCAAATATTGATCGATTTAAATGACCCTCATTGTGCCAAAAACTCTCAAACCTGGGATCGCGAATACCCAGGTTTAAGAGTTTTTGACAGAATGAGGGTCATTTAAATCAATCAATATTTGAAGGACGAGTTTTCTGGTCAAATTTTTAAATACATGATTTTCCAGAGAATGGCAGTTAACTGATTAAACGCAAAATAACATTCAATTCTCTTCATATAGTTCATTCTCACCTAATACCATATTGACTTAGTGAGTCACATATGAATTGAATATGATATGTTTGATACATTTTTGTACTGCATTGACTTTCTGGGTGACGGGAATGTTAGTAATATCTCGTCGTAACTGAGATCTTTGTATGTGAGCTCAAGTTTTGTGTAAAATAAAATTCTGCACCCATTTGTACAATTTAATGTTTTGAATTATAAACACTTTCAACCTGTGATATTATTGTAACTTTAGATACCATTGTCGTTGTATTTGATTTAATTAATATACGATCATTTTACTTTGCTCCTGTATTGTAAAAGTTTTTGTGAACTTTTCGTACAAATAGAAATAAACCAAGGTATCACAAAGTGGTAAAAATCACACAAAGTCTTTGTTGTTTGTTTTAATACCATACTTGGATGAGATCTGAAGGGAAGAGGTTTCTGAATCCTGGAACGTTGAAGAGTACAAGTATTTTCTAAGATTATAAGGCTTGACATTAAATCAAAGGAAAGATAACGGAAGTTTAAGGACAACCTCATCTCCAGTAAATGATTGAATAAATTGTCTTGTGGATTCTTAACAAACAATTTGAGTAGTGTATTCTTTGCTTGCATTTGAAGCCATTGATGTTACATTATATTATACTCAGTGAAAAAAAAATAAAAATAAAAAACAACACTTGAGTGGAGAAGTAAGAAAAGTATTTGTAATCTGCACCCACTTCCCATTTCACCCCGCAGCGATTGAGTAGATGGCCATGGTGTAGTAGACGTCTAGAGGAAAATACATATTTTTAAAACGGAAAACGACAATTCCATCCAAAGGGTGGAAAGCAATCCTCTTGGTCCAATACGTGGTATGACTCATTTGAAAGAGTGTTTGAAGTACTAAATGATTGATCGCTGATCATAATATTTAGTCTCACTATATAAATGAAGCAGATAATCTAACTTTCTCATCAATGACGTGATTGGCACCATGATTGAACGATAGATCGAATCGATACAATATTTTTCTTAAAAGTTTAGTTTTCTTTAAAGTTGAGAATCGGCAACGTAAGTTAAACAGTTCACTATTTAATAGAGAGTTTTTGCTCTGATAATGTGTCTTAAAACAAAGTACCCGAGTGAAAATAATTTATTTCCTATCGTGATTATGGGTTAGACATTCACAATAAAACTAAAAGAGAAATTTTAAAATGGACTTCAGATTTCGAAAAAAAAAATGTTTTGGATCGAAGGAGTATAAAAACTTGAAGTCCAATATGACACTAAGCGAGACATACCTGGACCAACGTTCTCCAAAGTAGATCTGACTGGTCCAAGAATCTGTCAATCAAAACTCAACGTTACAGTAGTAAGAGTGACGGTCAAGGAAATATAAAACTGATTAGGGAAACGTTTAGATTTAAGGCCCTACAAAATACAAGTTCATCAACGACATTGTCATATCTTGATGCATTTGTAAGCAAACCATCTGCCACTAGTTCAGATCAATATTTTTTTTTATCGATAAGTTTTGTGTGGTATTTTTCCCCTTTCACTTGGAATACATTTAATTACCATCACCACCGCCAACAAAAGCTAACTCTACCACTTCTGCAACTATTTTCAACACCACAACTACAACAACATCTACTACTATCACAACTTCTACTGCTGTTTCTACTACTACTTCTACTACTACTACTACTACTACTACTACTACTACTACTACTACTACTACTACTACTACTACTACTACTACTACTACTACTACTACTACTACTACTACTACTACTACTACTACTACTACTACTACTACTACTACTACTACTACTACTACTACTAATACTACTACTACTACTACTACTACTACTACTACTACTATACTACTACTACTAACTACTACTATACTACTACTACTACTACTACTACTACTACTACTACTACTACTACTACTACTACTACTACTAAAAATTTTCATTCTCTATTGTCTTCTGGCACTTTTCTATTCACTTCATATCTTGTTGTTACCAACATAAGTGCCTGCTCCACTCACTTTTCTGAATTAAAAATTCACCCCATATACCAGAGCATACTCAATGTCTCAATCGTTTCTATGTTATATGTTTGTGATGAGAATATTGGCTATTAAGCTTAACTGCTGGTCAAAATTACTTTGCGATGGTGGTGAACGAATCGGCGGTCTCAAGAAGTGGGTGAGAGAGGGATCTAGAAATGACTTTGGGTTTGAAACGAATATTTTTGTGTTCGTGGATAGCTCACACGGTAGAGCCACGCTCTCACCTGCCAGGCGGAGTTGTCGTACCAATAAGGTCGCAGGTTCAAACCCCACCACCGCCGCGAAAAAAATTTTTTATTCTCTATTGTCTTCTGGCACTTTTCTACTCACTTCATATCTTGTTACTACTACTACTACTTCTACTACTATTACTTCTTCTACTATCACTACTACTACTACTACTACTACTACTACTATTACTACTACTACTACTACTACTACTACTACTACTACTACTAATACACTACTACTAATACTACATCACAACAACAACAACAACTACTATACTACTACTACTACTACTACTACTTCTACTATCACTACTACTACTACTACTACTACTACTACTACTACTACTACTACTATTACTACTACTACTACTACTACTACTACTACTACTACTAATACAACAACAACGACTACTACTACTACTACTACTACTACTACTACTACTACTACTACTACTACTATCTACTACTTCTACACTATCTACTACTTCTACTATCACTACTACTACAGTACTACTACTATACTACTACTACTACTACTACTACTACTACTACTACTACTACTACTATTACTACTTCTACTATCACTACTACTACTACTACTACTACTACTACTACCACTACTACTACTACTTCTACTACAACAACAACCACTACTACTACTACTACTACTACTACTACTACTACTACTACTACTACTACTACTACTACTACTATATGAATTTGCTTGTTAATCCACTAATCTATTTATTTATTCATTTATCTATTCATTTAATGCTTACACCCCTTCCCATATTTTACTTTCTTGGCGGATTTATTTTTCTTCACAACAATAATAATAATAATTAAGATTTCCTATAATATTAGGTAGGTCGTCACAATAATGTGACGATGTAATTTTCCAAGAATGGCCGGTTTGATTTGACGTCATAGTCACATGAGGGGAGGGGGGGGGGGGGGGGGGGTAAGTACTATATACATAATGAAGATTACAAACTCCTGTCGGTATCCAGGATATAGAAGTGATTCAAAACACGCAATTGTGGCAATAGCAAACATTTCAAACGCTATGGTGATTATCAAGCTTACTAACTGCTGCCACCAACATCGCCACCACCACAACCACCAGTGACAGCAACACCACCACAATATCATCATCATCACCACCGCCACCACCACCATCATCGTCACCACCACCACCACCACGACCACCACCACCACCACGACCACCACCATCATCATCATCATCATCATCATCATCATCATCATCATCATCATCATCATCATCATCATCATCATCATCATCATCATTATCATCATCATCATTATCATCATCATCATGGCCTTTGTCATCAATAACAGTCGAATGGACCTCATCACGACTACTTATAGATTATAAATGTTGCTCACATTTAACGCGGCAATCAATGTAATAATGTCAAGCACAAGCACTTATGAAGCTTATTAGAAAATCGAATATTGAATTGCGTTACACGAGGGTATTCATTCAATGCCCGTATCCTGGTCATTTTGACAATATGTGTGACCCACCTGTTGAAAATAGTATAATGTGGGAATGATCTCGGTAAAGAAGATTAACTATAACGTAAAAAATGGTCAGAAGTGGAAAATCTATGATTTTGAAATCAAAGAAACAAAACAACTCGTTTTAATGAATGCATTGATTTTAACTCAAATTGTAGATAAGCCAAACTCAAGAATCAATGTTAAACATGATGCCGTTTGGAGACGACTGGTTACATATCTTCATCTAGTTCATTTCGACATAATACCAGATTACAACAATGAGCCCATACGGAATTGGCTTATCAGACCTGCAAATAAATGCACGTCGTATAGCGCCAATACCCTGTGAAGACACAGCTCTAGGCACACAAAAATGAAATATAAAAATAAGATACTGTATTTAATAAAGAAAGAAAAAAAAAAATGAATACAAAAACAAAAACAAACAACAGCAAAAGAAATACCCCGAACCAAGGAATCAATAGGCGAGTTCATACTCAATCGGAAAAAAAATTAATTTAAAAAAATGAACAATGCGAACGCTTAACCCCTACCGTGCCTAATCGTGGTATACAACATTCCAGCGGCATTGAGTACGGTCAGTAGCTGGATGAGTGACAACTATCCCTGTGTGTCTTTGGGTAGAAAATTTCTCAGATACATTCTAACTATTAACACAGAATGTGAATAGGTATATTAGATGTAAATATTGAATAAATCTATTAAAAGTGCGTATTTGGATATAGAGACTGAAATTGTATGCAGAGTACCAGTAAATAAAGGCAGATGTTATACTAAATGAAAATAAATTCTGATTCCATAAGGTCTGTTGAAAGAATAAATTGAACATTAGAAGCGCATTTAGTATGGCAAAAACCCGGGATCGCTATACAGATGATTACTTGAAAAACAAACCGTTTTTAAGTAACTTACTTACGACCACTTTCATATTAAACAATTCATCCAGTCCCTATCACTGTCAAGTTGGCGATACCAATTTGGAATGTTGCGAGGCCAATCCCATATATAATAGGCCAATTCCACGAATCTTGAATATGGACCATGGATCGTTGCTTGTAATATCCGTGTTGTAAGTTGTTAGGCCAGGTCGTTTGTTGGATTGATATTTTTTTTTCTTTCTTTTCTTTTCTTTTTTTTTTTTTTTAAATTGTTTTATTTTTTGTTTGTTTTGTTTTGTTTTGTGTTTTGTTTTAGGTTGATTGTACTTGAGGGGGGGGGGGGGGTTTTATTTATTTTTTTATTTTAAAGAACTGCCGAACGAGCCGCATAAAAAGCTCGAGATCCTAAAAAATGCCAAATTTCCTTATATTCTAGGAGTAAATATTATAAGCAATAAAGGTGATTCAAACTTGGGAACTTTATTTCAAATCGCTGGTAAATTTCAATAAATTTATTTTGCTTTTAGTCTCAATTTGTATTTTAAATATACTTCAAACTTTAAAACACAATCAGAAAAAAACCCCAACCTATCTACCTAAAATTGTACAATTTTTAAAGAATGCTAAGCGACGATCAATAAAAGCCAAATAAATTTTCATTATGGGTTCAGAAATGACAAATTGGCAACCTGTGTTGATTTCTTTCATTGACTGTGAAAAGGTAGACGGGATCCATCAGTTTATGTGTTGACGCCTACTACCCGTCTTGAATAGTTGTTGCAAATTCCTTCAAGCTCCAAGTTGAATGAACTATAGAAAAGGTAATCTCGTATGCCGTAATTTCCTCTCTATATCACATTTTGATGAAAATCGAAAGAGTATCAATGATATAGTTAATGATAATAATGACGATAATGATGATGATGATGATGATGATGATGATGATGATGATGATGATGATTTGTTTTTTGTTTTTTTGTTTTTAAGGGATTTCCGGCGCTTGCAACACATTTAGGTTCTATCAGCGCCAGTAAAAAGGAGGAAAATGGGATAGTAAAAAGAATTACAATTGAAGCATCCAAGAGAAAGTAAGACATAGGGGAACTGGGAACAAATAGGGATCAGATGTAGATTCCAAGAGCATACCACCAATGTACTTAGTTTGAGATCACCTATTAGTCTCATCCGGACACAAGAACAAAATCCAACAAAGGGGAACACACTCAAATGCTTACATTATACATTAAAAAATAACAAATATACTAATACATAATAGAGAGATGATTTACAAGGAAAAAAATATCATCTCCCAAAACAATAACTATGCATTTGACTGTTTCCCTCCCAGCCAGGACTCCGACCAGGGCCAGGAAAAAAACTAAGTAAGCTCATTCCAAGACAAAGACAGAAAGCATGTTGGAAAACAGATATAAGGGGATAGAAGACACAGTGGGTACCTCCCTGCCCGCTATGGGAGGTCAGGATCCCCACCCAGATGATGATGATGATGATGATGATGATGATGATGATGATGATGATGATGATGATGACGACGATGACTATTACAAAAACAAAGACCACAGCAACAACAAAAATAATAATAAAGGATGCGCACATCTAGAATATCAGAAATGATCAAATTAAATGGTAATTCCAAATGTCACACTAGAGTTTTCAATCCTAGTAGATACGTATTATGTTGGATTATTTTGACTCCTTGGTGAAATAGATGTCGTAACCTGAAACATGGTTAAAAGTACACAAGATAATCGTTTTGAATTATAATAAACAAGTATTCATCCTATTTGATAAAGGATATGCATTCTACACAAATGTCTCTCTCTCTTTTTCTTTTTCAACCCATAGATTTCATTCTCAGCATCTAGTTCATCCCAAGAAATTACAATTTTTAAGGCTGTAGGCGACAATGTACCCCTATTTCCGACTTTCCACCATGCTCAATGCGCAACATAATGTTTCATTTTTACCTCAGCAAGTAATATGTTACCGGTCACCTCAACCCGGTATTATGTTGGTTTTCAAATTTTCCACATGCATAAAACTGAATTTTAGATTATGTAGTAAGTCTAACATTCTGAATGCCGCTTGCAGAGAATTGTGTGATTCAGTCACAGATTTTTTTAAAACCTCGATGAGTAAAGCTGCTCTCTCCATCCATGTTATTAATTGTTTCCATTATCGCGGTCCTGTGCCTATTAGATTAAAATGATAAAATAAATATAAAATCTTTTTTTGAAATAAAAGTTGCTTTGTTCCAGGGACGGCTGGTAATAATGGGCAGGGTGGGCAAATACCAGCCTGTTTTTTAAAGTTATATGCTGTATTACCAGGTCCGAAATAATCTAATTTAAATTAGATAATTTCAAAAGTTAGTACTTAAACTTGATACTTCGTACTGAAATCAATTTGTGTGTATTTTTGATAGATTGAGAATCACCATGCACCCCGTAATACATAAACCAGGATACGCTCCTGTTCTTTTTTTTATCAATTAAAATTTTTATTCTCTATTGTCTTCTGGCACTTTTCTATTCACTTCATATCTTGTTGTTACCAACATAAGTGCCTGCTCCACTCACTTTTCTGAATTAAAAATTCACCCCATACACCGGAGCATACTCAATGTCTCAATCGTTTCTATGTTATATGTTTGTGTTGAGAATATTGGCTATTAAGCTTAACTGCTGGTCAAAATTATTCGCGATGGTGGTGTACGAACGAATCGGCGGTCTCAAGAAGTGGGTGAGAGAGGGATCTAGTAATGACTTTGAGTTTGAAACGAATATTTTTGTGTTCGTGGATAGCTCACACGGTAGAGCCACGCTCTCACCTGCCAGGCGGAGTTGTCGTACCAATAAGGTCGCAGGTTCAAACCCCACCACCGCCGCAAAAAAAATTTTTATTCTCTATTGTCTTCTGGCACTTTTCTATTCACTTCATATCTTGTTGTTACCAACATAAGTGCCTGCTCCACTCACTTTTCTGAATTAAAAATTCACCCCATACACCGGAGCATACTCAATGTCTCAATCGTTTCTATGTTATATGTTTGTGTTGAGAATATTGGCTATTAAGCTTAACTGCTGGTCAAAATTATTCGCGATGGTGGTGTACGAACGAATCGGCGGTCTCAAGAAGTGGGTGAGAGAGGGATCTAGTAATGACTTTGAGTTTGAAACGAATATTTTTGTGTTCGTGGATAGCTCACACGGTAGAGCCACGCTCTCACCTGCCAGGCGGAGTTGTCGTACCAATAAGGTCGCAGGTTCAAACCCCACCACCGCCGCAAAAAAAATTTTTATTCTCTATTGTCTTCTGGCACTTTTCTATTCACTTCATATCTTGTTGTTACCAACATAAGTGCCTGCTCCACTCACTTTTCTGAATTAAAAATTCACCCCATACACCGGAGCATACTCAATGTCTCAATCGTTTCTATGTTATATGTTTGTGTTGAGAATATTGGCTATTAAGCTTAACTGCTGGTCAAAATTATTCGCGATGGTGGTGTACGAACGAATCGGCGGTCTCAAGAAGTGGGTGAGAGAGGGATCTAGTAATGACTTTGAGTTTGAAACGAATATTTTTGTGTTCGTGGATAGCTCACACGGTAGAGCCACGCTCTCACCTGCCAGGCGGAGTTGTCGTACCAATAAGGTCGCAGGTTCAAACCCCACCACCGCCGCGAAAAATTTTTATTCTCTATTGTCTTCTGGCACTTTTCTATTCACTTCATATCTTGTTGTTACCATTGATGTAATGACATTGGAAATATTCCAGTATTGAATTTAATTTATTAATTTACTAATATATCAATTTAGTATTAACTTGTGTTGTTTTTATATATTTGTTTAACCATTTAAATTTATTTTTTTCTCGTTTTCTTTAGTGCTTCTCAAAACTCATTTATTTAAATTGTTTTCTTATTTGATTTTTTTTTTGTTTTTTTTTTTTTTAACAAATTAATTTGTTCTTTTTTTTTTCTTCAAATTCTTAAAGTAATTACCGCTGTATTTTTATTGCCATACTTAATTTTTTTGCAAAACAATGTAATTTTCTATTGCATTTCCTCTAATAAATCAAAACACTTTTATTCAAAGGTCACGACTAAATAAATATATAAAATACAACCACCATTTTGGTTTTCTCAACAATTGAATTAGTATACGAGAAATACTCTTTTGAGAAAAGAGACAGTTGAATTCTAAGAGGAAATAGATACGAAGGGTGGGCAGATTCCGTACTTGCCCGTCCTAAAGCTAATACATACATAAGATAGTTCGTGATGAAGAGGCGGGAAGCTAGGGGTTGGTTGGGTAAGGAGTAAAGATAACACGGTCGTTATTGTTATCGTCTAACGAATGCATGAGGAGAGATTAGTAGCAATATTTTGTCTTAATTGTATTGTATGAATTATTGGCGAAAGCCTAAGATTAAATAAACTTTGTTTTTGTTTGTCTTTTTTTTTTTTTTGACTATGGAACTCATACTTAATAGCAGACCTGCCTACTTGAAATAGGAAAATAAAATCGTAGTTTTCAGGGTTAATAAAATCGTAGATATTTTAACTACCCTTTAACAAAATCACCGGAATTTTCGTCTATTATAGGTATCAAATTTTAAAAAACGAGAAAAACTGATTGGAAACGTAATTATGTTGGTGGTGGTAGTAATGATGATGGTAATACTCGTATTATTATTGTTATTATTATCATTTGTTATTATTATTATTATTATTATTATTATTATTATTATTATTATTATTATTATTATTATTATTATTATTATTATTATTATTATTATTATTATTATTATTATTATTATTATTATTATTATTATTATTATTATTATTGTTGTACGTATTGGTGGTATTACGATTTTTATTTTT
The DNA here is from genome assembly GCF_034508935.2 of Berghia stephanieae. Classification (NCBI taxonomy): domain Eukaryota; kingdom Metazoa; phylum Mollusca; class Gastropoda; order Nudibranchia; family Aeolidiidae; genus Berghia; species Berghia stephanieae. The sequence continues at coordinate 36,084,134 of NC_088360.1, forward strand.
TTTTTTTTGTTTTTTTTTTTTTGTGTGGTTATTAATGGTATCAGTTTATTGTTTGGTTCCATTTATCATTTTTTTTCCACTTTCATGTATGTTGTCATCAAATTTTATGATTTATTGGCGAAAGCCTAAGATTGAATAAACTTTGTAATATCGTATTGTAATCATCATTGTCGACGACATCGTCGTTGTCATCACAATCATCATCATCATTAACAACAACAACAACAACAACATTAACATCAAGTACTACAATAGAAATAAAAACAATATCAACATCATCATATAATTTCCGTCATCGTCTCCACAACTATCATTCTAACCAACAGCACCATCAAAACCACTACCATAATTACATCCTCCCTCACCGTCTCCTCTTCCTCCTCCTCCTCCTCCTCCTCCTCCTCCACCACCACCACCGCTACCACTATTCCAACCACTACCACCACCGGCACAATCATTCTAACCACCAAGAGAGCAGTAAAATTATGCAATTTGAGCTCTGAATGAAACTCGAGTCATATCGCTGTTGTTGCTTCTCGATAAAAACTTTACAGTTACTACGTACTACTGAAAACCAGTAATGTAACAGAAATATTAATCTCGCAGTTGAGGGATTAAAGCATCTCTTTAATTTTTCGAGTGAACGAGATGGACTTGTATTGTGAAGGTGTTGTCGCATTATGTCTCTTCGCTTTAATTTTTTGTTGTATTCTCTTTCGTGATTCATTTTTGATTACGTTTGGAATAATTAAAATCTACTGGTATTGTCATTGCATTGTGAATGTGATTATTTGTGGTTGAAATAAATTTTTTTTTAAGGCGAACAAAACAAACAAACAAACAAGACAAAAAAAAAAAAAAAAAAAAAAAAAAAATATATATATATATATATATATATATATATATATATATATATATATATATATATATATATATATATATGACCGACTCATCTTTGCCCGACCACTATAAATAGGCTAGAACCGCCACTGCTTTGTTCTTTCAAATACAATACTCGTCCTCCTCAATAGAAATTACAACTAAACGCAAGGCTGATATTTTCAGCATCTATATAATTCCGACGTATTACCGTGTTGATCGATGGTTTATATTATATGGAATTTAACTTCCCTTTCGTGTGTTTAAGTTGCCTGCCAGGTGCCTCTTTTCACCAGTTTTCTCATAAATAGTCCCTGGCTTTGTTCGATGTAACTTCAATTTTGACACATAGAGAGCCGGCTCCGTCGGAATCGGCCACACGACAAGCTGAGAGAGAGAGAGAGAGAGAGAGAGAGAGAGAGAGAGAGAGAGAGAGAGAGAGAGATAGAGAGAGAGAGTTAGAGAGAAGAGAGAGAGTGAGAGAGAGAGAGAGAGAGAGAGAGAGAGAGAGAGAGGGAGAGAGAGAGGGAGAGGGATTGTATATATATATATATATATATATATATATATATATATGTATATCTGTGTGTGTATTATATATATATATATATATATATATATATATATATATATATATATATATATATATATATATATATATATATATATGAGCCAAGGTCAAAAGGTGCCAATTTTTTTTCTCAAAATAAAAGTGACAATAAAAGTCCATTTATGTTTCTATATGTGTAGCAAAAACCCTGTACTTCATGAATCAAAGGCCCTTTAGATAACTTTAAGGTCTAACGCAGCATAATATCGTCAACAATGCCTATAGGTTGCTGGTGTCACCTGTGACCGGTGACACCAAAATGAGACAAAAAACTCAATAACCAAATGATTTTTGTTGAGTATCAAACTTTATTTAGTAAGTTATAGACAAAACGACACAATCAACAACAATCATAGTACAATACTTTTACCAACTATTGGAGAAAATGTTGCTTTTTGGTGTCATTGGTCACAAGCAATATAGAATGCAAATATATTATTTCATAAAAATGTTTGTACATTAACAACAACAACAATATTGCATATGCTTAATACCAGCAATGTTCAGAAACTTCTGGAATAAAATGTTGGCACAAAATGTGACCAAAGCATATCCTTTTTAGCGACATTGTGTCACTTGTGACATTAGACCGATGACACCATTACTTATGTCACAAGCAATACCAAATTGCAATTTCGACAATATATCATTAATTTCAGTCAAACCAGTGTAATAACCACAGTTAAATATGGAATTTAATAATATTTCAGAAAGCAAAGGCTTCAAAATAAAAATATACATGGAAATTAAAGCATCTGAATGTGACTTGTGACATAACACCGGTGACACCATTACTTATGTCACAAACAACACCAAATCACACTTTCTTCCATAATATATCATTATTTTCGGTCAATAAAGCACAATAACCTACTCTAAAATGAAATTCAATAATATTTTAAGAAACTAAATACCTCTAAATCGGAAATATACTTAGAAATTAGTTATACCATTGTTGCTATTACTTTGCTCAAAATCGGCACTAGAACGCAATTTTGCCTCAATAAATCAAGAATCGCAACTGAACACATGTAATATAGCCTGTTAAAATGTAATTCAATGACATTTCAAGCTTTGAAGAACATGAAAACAGAAATACACTAGAAACTTCAAACTTAAGTATCACCTGTGACATTTTAAGCAATGACACCAATGGTCACAAAAAGTACCAGAAGTCAGACAAACACTAGATAAATATCAGCCATGGTAATGAATTCATGTAACCATACGGTAACATCCACCCTACTGCTCAAATCTGCTAGTTTGTAGTAATTTAGTGTGTTAATAGTAAATCAAATCAAATTTCTTGACAACTCTTCTATTTATCTGGATTCGTCAAAAGCTTGAGTTTTGTCTTTTTCTTGATTGATACAACCCTGAAACATAAAAAAATTAGAATTACAAGGAAATAATTAATTGTGTCAAAATCACAGTCTTATGTGAGATGTCATAATATCATATTTGTAAATAGAATAACAGCTGAAAACATAATTTTTTGGTGGCACTTTGTGATATCCAATATAAAGTGTTGCTTGTGACAATGTAAAATAGCGATGACACCAAAGTTCAACTTACCTTTTCTCCCTGGAGCCACGCTGGAAAGGCAAATGAAAGTGCTGCACTTCAAAGACTGGTAAGAAGGGTGGATCAAAATTGCGAATCGCCATTTAACGAAACAAACTTCCACGTGTTCACGCATGTCGTGTTGCTTGTGGCAAATGACACCAAAACCAATAAACCTCAATATCAGTAAAACGGTATACATTTACTCCAAGATTTGAGTTCAGATAGTAAATCTATGCTTTTTTCTCATAATAAAACGTTTTATAAACATTAAACATGAGCTTTAAAGTTTCGTGTTGAGTCTTAGTATTGTGCTGTGTTTGATGACACCAAAGGTCACAAGCAACACCAACTTTTTAAGAACTCTATATGAAACTTATTCAGATATGTAATATACTGCAATTGCGTTTAAATGTAAATTTTGACTTTATACTATCAGTCAAATTTCAATCACCTGAGCTAAAACATCACATTTAATTTCTAGATGATTTCTAAAAAGGTGATGCGTTGACCTCGTTTTAAGCACATGCCAAACAGCATTCAAATTTCACTTTCAAGTTGTTTATTTCATATTCTGTTGAACAGAGTATGTTGAGCTATTTCATTTTATCTCTTCTTCATATTATTAATTGATTATATGCATTAACCCAATGAAAAAAGCCCATAATTAAGTAAAAATCAAATTTTCTTAACACTGGTATCAGGCGGGCACCTTTTGACCTTGGCTCATATATATATATATATATATATATATATATATATATATATATATATATATATATATATATATATATATATATATAGAGAGAGAGAGAGAGAGAGAGAGAGAGAGAGAATATGAATTCCCCGTCAATAACTTGCGCTTCTCATCTCAACAATAAGCATCTAGCTCTGAGGTTACAAACGAATCGTGAGTACAGGTGGCAGATTGCCAATGAGTAATAGAAGGTAAGGTTAGAAAACTGGGTTATATACGATATGTTGGTCAAATTGAAATATTCACAACATGCTCATTCCAGATGCACATACGTGAGGGCACGGTAGATGGAAAAATAGAAAGACAGACAGACAGACATTTAGATAGATAGATAGATAGATAGATAGATAGATAGATAGATAGATAGATAGATAGATATTGAATCGTGTTTGACACAAATATGGTACGAAAAGTGCTCGACATGTAGTAATGGAGCGAATTATTATTTAAAATATTTACCACAAAACAACTCAGTCCTGAAGATGGCAAATTAAGCCTGAAACATTGATGTAGACTGCCCCAAACATTGTAGATAGATAGATAGATAGATAGATAGATAGATAGATAGATAGATAGATAGAGTGATATATATATATATATATATTATATATATATATATAATATATATATATATATATATATAAATTATAAAAACAAAAACCATGAAATCATAGTGCTCAACTTTAGTATAAAAGGAGCTATTATATATATATATATATATATATATATATATATATATATATATATATATATATATAATATATATACACACACATCTATTATATGAGAAAGAGACAGAGAGAAAGAAAGAGAGAGAGAGAGAGAGAGAGAGAGAGAGAGAGAGAGAGAGAGAGAGAGAGAGAGGGGGGGAAGGAGAGAGAGTTAATTTAACTTTACTGAATGGATTCTTCATCAAGAAGAAAAAAGTGAACGAAAGAAAGAGAAAGGAGAGGAGAAAGAAAGAAAGAAAGAAAGAAATGAAAAATTATCCGCAAAAGAGCAAAAGATTTGATGAAAATTGAGATCGCGTAGAAGAATATGACGATGTTGTTAATGATTTATTTAATGCAGAAAAATGACGATAATGGACAATAAAAATGAATGCTTCCACTTCGCTGGCGGTATCCCAAACAGCGGTCTGTTTTATCATAATATTATCATAATACAGAAGAATCTGGTAAAAAAAAAATTAATAATAATAATAATAATAATAATAATAATAATAATAATAATAATAATAATAATAATAATAATAATAATAATAATAATAATAATAATAATAATAATAATAATAATAATAATAATAAATAGTACAAGAAATTCTGTATGGAGTAGGACATCAGACTAGTTGTCCCAGCACCTGTGTATTATAGGGGGAACGAAATTGATGTCACTCAGCTCTTTGTTATTGCTTTTAGACAGCCATTTTGGTGATTTGTTTCTCACTAATTGATATCAATCAGACTGTAAACGTTCAATGTTGCACATAGTTTTGTGTGTTGTACGTTTTATCTGGCAGGTGAATGTTGTGAGTATTTTCCCTAAACGCATGGCATCAATAGTTGTGGCTTTGTGGCCTTGTGCTATGAAACTCAACTGATGACCTTCTGTAGAGATCCTGAGTCTCGATGTGAGCAGCGCAAAGTTGGGCCCATGGAAATGGCCTTTTACTCATGCCCTCTTCTTCTTTTTGTTCATGTCCAGCTTCATTTTTGAAGATTACGAATGCTACTGATTTTATTTATTTGGAACCCCCCCCCCCCCCCCCCCCCCCCAATAAAACGGCTAATTAAATCTTGACATAAAGAACATGCGTTTTGAGAAAGAATGTTTTGGTGCAAGATAAAAGGATAAAGCTCGGATTTTTGTTGTTGTTTGTTTTTTGTTTTCTTGCTTTTTTTTTTGGTTTTATTTCTTTTTTTTTCTTTCTATTTTGTTTATTTATTTGTTTGTTGTTTTTCTATTATTTTTTTTTTGGGGGGGGGGGGTATTTTTTCTTCTTTTTTTTCTTGCTTTTTATGTTTGTTTTTATTTTGTTTTTTTTTTGTTTTTTGTCTTTTTGTTTTGTTTGTTAAGTGTTCTCGAAAACCGTATGTTTTTAAAAAAATGTTTTTGAAATGGTCACCAAATCATTTCTTATTTTATACACCATTGATACTCTGACTCTCTTTCTTCTTGGCTGAAGAGACTCTTCACAATTTAGCTCAATGTACATGTCATAAGTGCTTGAGATATTATAATATAGTTTTTACTGGCCTGTTACAAATCTGCCACTCTTCTTTGCACCATTTCTATCTTATGAAAGAGAAATTTTGCTTGAGGCCCACTGTCCTGGCATAATGTTAAACAATGTACGTTCGCACAAATGCGTTGTACGCCTTTTCCTTCCAATTGAAGTGATTGAAAGTGGTTTGTAAGTTTCCTCAAATGAACCCTAATGACTTGGCGTTTTCAGCAATGCTTGTTGTGTGTTTATTCCAGTCCAGATTTAATTTAATATTAGCTCCCGAATATATATCAGATGTTACAAGTTCTCATAAATGTGTGGCTGTGTAATTTGTAACGCGTTTTGTAAATAGATACATTGTTCCTTTCTGGGTGGAACTCCAAGCGAACCTTTGCTCCAATCAGATAGTCTGTGTCGTTTACAACATAATGGATTCAATCCACCAAGAAGTTACCAAATCATATATTGATCTTTTCATTCATTCCATAATGAATGGCTTGGGCACAAAAGATTGTGGTCAAATATGTCAAACGCTTTGAAGAAGCCCATCATATGTGCGGCTATGTGGTCTTGTGGTATGACACTCGCTTTCGGATCGGAAGGTCCTGGGTTCGAGCCTCGCTCGGCGCATAGTTGAGTCATTGGAAAAGGCTCTTTACTCACATTCTCTCACCGTACTCAAGTGTAAAATGAGTGCCTGGCCGTTAACAGCGTTGTATCTGTCGGAAAAAAAATTGCAATATCGCCTAACAGGCGTCATGTCGCGTTCTACGTGTTAATTGTTGCTGTTGGCCAGGGACCCCTTAAAGCGCTTTGAGCACGTTTAGTGAATCTAGCGCTATATAAGAGCTCAATTTTTTTTCTCAAGAGATTTTGATACATCGTCCACGAAGCTAATTCGTTGGGTTTCACGAGAGGTCTTCGATGTAAATATTTCATCATATCATCATATGACTCGCAATGATGTGTCCCTGTATTTTTCTTGCCCAGGATATTGGACGATGATAGTTCGATGACATTTGGTGTTGTCCTTTCTTGTTGGCGGGAACAACATTCGCCTTTCCTCACTCACTGGGCAAGTCTCCAGTTTCAAGTGAATTTGGAAAATTACATTATTAGTATTATACGCAATAAGATATAGTGTCAGCTAGTTCCTCATTATACTCAGATCTAAAATGCTTATCTGTCAACCCCCTCCCTTCATTCCAAAATAAAATCAAACAAACCAAAAAAAAAAAAAAAAAAAAAAAAAAAACCCCCCCCCCCCCCCCCCCCTCAAGAAACCTGTCATCTTTTTGCTTATAAAAAAATGGTAAACGCGTCCTGTGAGCAACATGCCTTGTTTTACAAGTGTTAATGCTAGCTTGGAACACCTTATATAGCGCCCTGAGCACGTTTTGTGGATATCGCACTCAATAAAACATGATTTAAAAAAAAAGAAAGAAAAAAAAAAAAAAAAAAAAAAGAAAAGAAACAAAAAAATGAAAGAAAGAAAAATGGACATTGACAGTGGGTATTTAGAGGAGAATGACGATGAATGAAAAATTGGGTTTCACATGGCCTGATGGCAGGGCACACGAGAGACTAGGGAGGGAGGGGGGGGGGGTAAGTCTGATGGGGAAATTCACGAAGGATCATAGAAGGATCATGTAAAACCCGAAAAAAAAAAAATAAAATAAAAAATGCGCTCCTATATTATTGTGTAACGCGGGGATTCCGATAATTCAGTCGATAGATCATTCACCCTATAAATATCCTCTTTGAGTACTTTTTTAGGCCCTTTTGTTCAAACAGAAGAAATCGGGTCACTGGTTTGTTAAATCTGGCGGAAAGTATCTTGCGATAGACCAGTCTTATATAAAGGGTAGCAAGCAAATGTTTTTGTTAGTTTCATACTGAAGAAAATGCGATAGAATTAAACTCCATTGGTATAAATTCTGTATGACTGACTACTCACGGTGTGTTGTGCGAGAGGACAAATTATTTCGATGCGACTGAGACGATTATCCGTGATCAGGGGACACTACTAGTCTTGAACTAAAAATCCAAAAAATATTTCTAGGTTATCGCCCTTAGCAAACTTTTGTTTGAATTTAATGGAAAGGATAAATTCAGCTCGGCCTATAAAATGTTATTATCTGTATAATTTAATACTTTATATCTAGCTAGATCACATTTCGTAGCAATCGAAAGAATATATTGCTAGTTCTCTTCTCGGTTTCAACTGCTCAACTAAGGCCTCGGTCTTTTTGGCCTTGGTGAGCTGTCCTTGGTGCAAGGTTCTCTCTTCGAGCAACTTCGCGATTGGATGGGACTGTACCGGAAGTTTTCCCATGGACTGGGGTTAGGAGTTCCTCTGTGACAGTCAGTGACGTCAATCGAAGTGTTGTGTTTGGTTTAGTTGCACAGCATTGAGTTACTTTTCAACATAATTTCATGTGGATTACCGTTTTACTATAATTAATATTGTGATTTCATTACAAAAATGGCAAGAGAAAAAAGAAGGTAAGCTATTATCAAGTGTCATCGCTTCTGTATTGTGTAATTCACGCAATTATGGAACCCGAAGCTGGGTTCGAATCGAGTGTTGACGCAGGGGTAAATTTTTAATTCAGAAAAGTGAGTGGAGCAGGCACTTATGTTGGTAACAACAAGATATGAAGTGAGTAGAAAAGTGCCAGAAGACAATAGAGAATAAAATTTTTTTTCGCGGCGGTGGTGGGGTTTGAACCTGCGACCTTATTGGTACGACAACTCCGCCTGGCAGGTGAGAGCGTGGCTCTACCGTGTGAGCTATCCACGAACACAAAAATATTCGTTTCAAACTCAGTCATTTCTAGATCCCTCTCTCACCCACTTCTTGAGACCGCCGATTCGTTCACCACCATCGCGAAGTAATTTTGACCAGCAGTTAAGCTTAATAGCCAATATTCTCATCACAAACATATAACTTAGAAACGATTGAGACATTGAGTATGCTCCGGTGTATGGGGGGTGAATTTTTAATTCAGAAAAGTGAGTGGAGCAGGCACTTATGTTGGTAACAACAAGATATGAAGTGAGTAGAAAAGTGCCAGAAGACAATAGAGAATAAAATTTTTTTCGCGGCGGTGGTGGGGTTTGAACTTGCGACCTTATTGGTACGACAACTCCGCCTGGCAGGTGAGAGCGTGGCTCTACCGTGTGAGCTATCCACGAACACAAAAATATTCGTTTCAAACTCAAAGTCATTTCTAGATCCCTCTCTCACCCACTTCTTGAGACCGCCGATTCGTTCACCACCATCGCGAGGTAATTTTGACCAGCAGTTAAGCTTAATAGCCAATATTCTCATCACAAACATATAACATAGAAACGATTGAGACATTGAGTATGCTCCGGTGTATGGGGGGTGAATTTTTAATTCAGAAAAGTGAGTGGAGCAGGCACTTATGTTGGTAACAACAAGATATGAAGTGAGTAGAAAAGTGCCAGAAGACAATAGAGAATAAAAAATTTTTTTCGCGGCGGTGGTGGGGTTTGAACCTGTGACCTTATTGGTACGACAACTCCGCCTGGCAGGTGAGAGCGTGGCTCTACCGTGTGAGCTATCCACGAACACAAAAATATTCGTTTCAAACTCAAAGTCATTTCTAGATCCCTCTCTCACCCACTTCTTGAGACCGCCGATTCGTTCACCACCATCGCGAAGTAATTTTGACCAGCAGTTAAGCTTAATAGCCAATATTCTCATCACAAACATATAACATAGAAACGATTGAGACATTGAGTATGCTGAATTTTTAATTCAGAAAAGTGAGTGGAGCAGGCACTTATGTTGGTAACAACAAGATATGAAAAAAAATATGATAAAAAAAATTTTTTATTCTCTATTGTCTTCTGGCACTTTTCTACTCACTTCATATCTTGTTGTTACCAACATAAGTGCCTGCTCCACTCACTTTTCTGAATTAAAAATTCACCCCCCATACACCGGAGCATACTCAATGTCTCAATCGTTTCTATGTTATATGTTTGTGACCCCATTTTAATTTTAATTTGCTACAAAACATTAATATGGGTGGTGGCAATAGCAATAGGAGTATGAATAAAATGAGGAAGAGTTTGGTATGAATATGGCACTTTTTTTTCAATATTTCCTCTTCCAAATCTTCGTATGACAATGAAAATAACTGCCACTACACTAGTCGGTACCGGCTGGCAGGTCCTCGACACCCTTACCTAATTTTGCAATTTAAAATAATCAAATTAATTCACATGTGCACCTCCTAGATTTTAATATGAAACAAAATCTAGAGTTTGGTACTAGGACTTGTTCCGTAATTAATAATTTGACTGGCAGATAATGAATAATATTCAGTAGTTGTTCGTCATTCCCTCTGATGGCCAAATGCATGGTTCCAATAAAGACTAATAACAACAATGATCGAATAATGATATAGTATAATAGTACTCAATAAGACTTTGAACCTATATATCTATTCATTTGAAAGCATGGAATGATTCCATTTTATTTCTTCTTAAAGGAACAATTAACTGCATTTGGTGTGTGATTTTTATGGACATAATTCAAAACTAGATGAAATTTATAATAAGATCTTCTTCTTCTTCGCATTCACTTAAATCAAATAACGTTAATTCTGAATTTTGCTAAATTTGATGAGTAGAGTCATATAAAGCCTGATATAATAATATTTTATGAAGATAAGCCACATATTAAGTTATTCAGTCCCCTGACTAAGCCAGGAATTAAAACATTGCTTGGTTGAAACAGTACCTGGGAATATGAACAGTTCGAGATTGCATCTTTACTCATTTCTGATTGGATTAATCAAAGAGCTTCAGTCGGTTTGAATCATTTAGTGTCTTATAACTTATTGTGAAATTGGCCTTGAGGCTTGATCAAAGGCATTATATATATTATATATATATATATATAATATAATAATATATATATATATATATATATATATATTATATATATATATATATATATATATATATATATATATATGATGGTGTTTTTATGCACCTCTGTTGGTGTACAAAAACGCACCGTTTTTATGCACCTCTATTGACGGTGCTGGTTAATTAATGAAAATGTTGCTGCTTGAAGCTTGAAGAATAAAATAACGATAAGTGTTGAATTGTAAGCCGCAATTTGTTAGATGAAAACATTTTCTGGATGTTTCTGGTTTTCCCTTTATCAACAAAACACAACGAATAAGACTCTAAAGACGAATGAGAGATGTGTAGTGTGAATGACGTAGATAAGGTGAATAAATATAGACAATGATGGGACAGGAAATAGAATACCCCTTTGTAAGGAAGTATGAATTAAATTATGACAATAAATATTAATACAATTAATTCACACACCCCTTTTATGTACCGCCGTTGGGGTGTAAATTGTGGTGTAGAAATAGACCCACAGATAAAAGAGGCTTCTCATCTTTTTTCCTTGAATAGACCCATATATGTCCATGAGTTTTAGATTGTAGTTTAGCACACTGCTTCGTGATTACTGGTGTCCGTTTATACGACGATAATTACGATAATTTTTGAAATCAAAGGTAAAAAGAAACATGCCACACAAATACTGATCTCAAATAAATAAATGATTTTAGAAAATTAAAACATGGAAAAAAGTTTTTTGAAAAACAAAAATAAAATTGATGTCTTTTTCAATAAAGTAAACATTAAAAAAAAAAAAGCCCACAATGGGATCAAACCCAGGTTAGTAGAGTCTGGCAGCTTATCCACTGCGTTACGGAGCCACCTGACCGTTCATAACATTTAATAAAGTCTTTCTAAAACCTTATTTTACCTTCAATGCAACTTCTGTTTTCTTGTTTTAGATATTTTAAATTTCGATTTTGTAGATTATTATTATTATTTTAAAAGATTTATTAACAAAGGCGTACCTACAGATATCACAATATAACTTTTGCCATGTCCAAACGCTATCCCCATCCCTTGGGGGGGGGGGGGGGAATTTCTGTAACCTCTAACTTTTGTTTGGTCAGGGTTTGGATGAGAGTGCAGAGCTGTGCAAATTCAGGATGTTTCACTGGCTCAGGTGGCATCCCTATTTGAGAGTTTTGTGTTTGGGTGTGGTTTCTTTCTCATTCTCTCGTCTCTATTTTTTTTTTCCTCACAGAAACAGTGAAAAACGGAAGGAGAAGTCTCGTGATGCTGCTCGTAGTCGTCGCAGCAAGGAGACTGAAATTTTCACAGAGCTGGCAGATTGCCTACCATTGTCAGAATATGTGTCACATCAGTTAGATAAAGCCTCTGTGATGAGGCTTGCTATCAGCCAACTCAAAATCGGTGATGTTCTTGATGCTGTTGGAATTGCAGACAATAGTGACAAAGATAATGACAGTCTCCAAGATGACCATGATATGCTGGTCAAACAAATGAGAAATGAAAAGATGCTGAAAGATCTTTGGATTACAAACCGCAAAGGTAAGTCAATATTCATTTACAACTAAAACTATTTGTATTTGATTTTCGTTTATGTCATTGAAAGCGATTTAGTTTTTTGTTTATGTTTTTGGGGTTTTTTTTAGCGAGGGGAAGGGTGGAGAAATAGGAAGTGCTAAACAAAAATCAATTGAATCAGAATAAAATTTAAAGAGTGAGGTACACTTATTTGCAGGTCTGATAATCAATCGCAATTTTGGGCTTACTTTAACACTATTGTAATGTACACAGACATTCTTACTAATACGGAAAATTTGTAGAATTACAATATTTTGCCTCCAATTTCAGAACTTCATGAGCACCTCTTCGTCATTAATACTTGTTGTAAATAAAAGTTGGGTGACAGACTACAAAATGTGAAGGATTTTGGACTGTTATTTTATCCTTGTGAGGCTAAATTGATGATTTATAAAGTTTACTGGAGGGGTTACAATTTTTATCTCATGAAAATTATGAATTTTTCAGTTTTCAAGTAGGTAGGTCTGTGAACACTATTAATTTTATGTTCGTTTGTGAGTGTTTCCATGGCAATGATGGGCCCATATCAATTTGGCTTATCAGTCCTGCAAATATAGTACACGTCGTCTAGTAGCCTACATGAGAAAACAATAATTGAGACGGTTTATGTGCAATGATTATTCCTATTTGTGCACAAAACAGTGGGTTTTTCTTTTACTTTTATATTACTGTTTTGTTTTGCTTGGTTTTCCAAGTCTTTTTGCGTTCGTATCAAAATTGCTCAGGATCCGCACCAGAGGGGGAATACTAACTGCACTCTTCACTCATGCAGATGATTTGCAAGGGAGATAGAATAATCTGTCAGTCCAGCAAAGATCCAGCCTCATTCTTCACAGCAAAGAAACCCAATTTAACGTTTTCTTACTACCTGCGTCTCAGATCCAAAAGGATATAAGAGAATAATTCTGATGTATACTTATTATTTGATCACAGTCTTATTATAGGCGCTGTCAAATGTAGATGATTGCACGATTAAGCTTTGCAAGGAGAAAAATTACAATACTGGGTTATCTGTGTAACACACAAACACACACACACACACACACACACACACACATATATATATATATATAATATAATATTATATTATATATATATAATATATATATATATAATATATATATATATATATATATAATACATACATACATACATACATACATTACCCCCCCCCCCCCCCTTTTTTTTATTTTATTTTACAATTTGTGAATCTGGAACTATATAAGAATATTCATTTCGTTGGCAGTTCAGTGCAACCATGTATATCGAGTTACATCACGACTTGTCTTGCTGATCTGTGCTATAAATAGTGCTAAGCCAATTCTGAAATCCCGCTAATTTCTTCTACACCTAAAACGTTTTACAAAGCTAATCACATGTATTTGTATATGTAAAGAATGGCTTTAAAAGTTTATGAGAATTCTTGAAATTATGGTAATGATTGATTAAAGGTGATATGATTTTTAAAAATGTATTTAAAAAAAAATAAATTCAGACACCATGTAATATTCAGCAATGAGTTGTATGGTGGGATTTTGTTTTTTCATTTTAAACAAAGTGTCCTTCAGAGCCCATGGAGCCGGAGTTTCTGTAGCGTGAAACGGACAACGGGTATTTGCTTGCTGCCTTTTGGATAGGACGCTACTCTATCGCAAAGTACTTTCCATCAGATTTAACAAAAGAAGCCAATCAATAATTGTTGGATGGGCAGAGGTGGAGGGGGGTTCTGGGGAGTTCGGAAGAAAAATAAATCTCACTCGGGATCGATCTTGGTCTCTTTGCTAGTGAAGCATCTAAGCTATCGCGCCCCTCCAGCCATTTGTTATTTCATATCTATTCATTTTCCAGTCAAGGTCACGACGCAGACCGGTGACGAAAGTGTGACCTTCACACTTTTCTTTATGCTTTTCTGCTTCACAATGACTTAATCGTTTCGCAAGGTCAATGTCGAAGAGACGCCTCCTTTGTTTTGGATAAGATATAATTCTGTGCTGAAGTCAACTGAATCTCGGAATTCGTCCCGATACAATAGTCACATCGTGTGACATCTGTTTATCGTGTTTGTTGTTTTATTATTTACAAATATCGATGGCTTAAAATTAAAACGCAATTCCTTAGTTATTATAGGATATTAGAATGTCGCAATCACAGTCCAAATAATTATGAAAACGATGATGGTTATTATTATTATTATTATTATTATTATTATTATTATTATTATTATTATTATTATTATTATTATTATTATTATTATTATTATTATTATTACTACTACTATTATTACCATCATCATTATTATTATTATAGTGATGATGATAATAATATTAATAATAATAATAATAAATAATAATAATAATAATAATAATAATAATAATAATATTAATAATAATAATAAATATCCACAATTATGCGTTGTGTATTACGATGATGCGGTATTGGACAATGTTATGGAATGTTGTTTCCCCTGAACGTTAACAACATAAGAGTCTGTGTGCTTATCTTTATCTTGCACATTTACCTGACACTCTCAAAGATTGAAGCAAAACCAACCTGCCCGTCTCATATCCCTTAGTCTAACATTGTTTTTCTTTTATTGTTGTTTTTTATATAATATAATAATTATTATTATTACTTGTGTTATTATGATTGTTGTTATTATTATTATTAATAGTGTTCTGCGGTTTTATTAGATCTGTTACCGAATGAACACTAAGCTCCTTTGTTGTGTAACTACGCATACTATAATATAATTTATGTCATGTCTTTTGTGCTGTCAACCTACTGTTCTGCTCGAATGATCTTTGTAAATGGGTATCCGTGAATTTTTGAGATAATATATTTAAACATTATATATATAATTCAGTCTTTGACAGGTTATCGGATATTGACAAAGAAAGATTGGTTGTCAAAGCGATCTACCATCCGTGACCGCATGGGGAATTTAATAAATTATTTGACATACTATTCAAGGATTGATGATGTCTAATGATAGGCGACAATCAGAGTTGAATACTCGATGGCGTAATTCAATACATACCACGCTTTGATAACTTTGGTTGAATTTGGAAGCCCAAATGGGAGGGTTAGGGACAGGAATTTTACATTATGACTTTAAAAGAAAAAGTTTCTATCTCCCCCCCCCCTCCCTCTCTCTCTCTTTCTATCGCTGTCTCTCCCCCCCCCCTCTCTCTCTCTCTCTCTCTCTCTCTCTCTCTCTCTCTCTCTCTCTCTCTCTCCTAGGTTTTGTCCAAAAATAGGTATCATTATTTATGCATACATTGGACTGTATAATAATTGCCTCCCAGGATCGCCTTTTATTTCCAGGTCATTATTTTTTTTTACATCTGTTTTCTTAATACAAATATTACAGCCGGTGGAAGGGTCAATTCCATTGGTCTCTATATAACATGACAGCACACCCATTTGTTTAATAGGCGTTCATCATTATCGTAAGAGGTGATCATTGTGTTGAAATCTTACGGTTGGGTTTCCTGCGATTGGCATTCGTCACAGAAGGGATACGATTTATATTTATATTTGGATGCCCGGAGTGGAGGGCGAGGGACAGGAATTTTACATTGGGAATTTTAAAGAAAAAGTCTTCTCTCTCTCTCTCTCTCTCTCTCTCTCTCTCTCTCTCTCTCTCTCTCTCTCTCTCTCTCTCTCTCTCTCTCTCTCTCTCTCTCTCTCTCTCTCTCTCTCTCTCTCTCTCCTCTCTCTCTCTCTTTCTGTGTGTGTGTCTCTCTCTCTCTCTCTCTCTCTCTCTGTGTGTCTCTGTCTCTCTGATTTAATCTTACGATTGGGTTTCCTGCGATTGTCATTCCTCACAGTGGGATATGATTTATATTGATTTCTTTATTAATGTGATGTCTAGATCTAATGTCACTGTATGCCTGTTGAACTTACACCGGTACAACCGGTAAGCTTGATGATACAGACCTGTACAAATTTTGCGCTTAAAGCGGAGCTTTCTCGAACTCTTAAACATAAAGTCATCTATTCACTAAATGTTTACAATGCATCTCTGCTTCTAAGGGTGCGGCTATGTGGTTTAATGGAATGACTCTCGCCTTTGGATTGGAAGGTCCAGGCGCATAGTTGAGTCCTTGGAAATGGCTCTTCACTAAAATTCTTTCATCGCATTCAGGTGAAAAATGGGTGCCTGGTCGTTAACAGGGTTGTCTCTGTCGGAAAAGAAAAAATGAAATACCGACTATAGGTGTCGCGTATCGTGTGTTGCTGTTGGCTATTAGGAACCCCTTGTAAAGCGCTTTGAGACCGTTTAGTGGATGTTACACTCTAAATGCTCTAATAGTGTTTTCTTTTTCTTCTTGTCAATTTTATTTGGAGATTGATTTCTCCGTTGTAATATGATTTTGCTACTCCTCCATGGAACTGCCATTTCTTTCTTTTCGTTTTTTGTCACGGCGTTTTGGATTGCTCTGATCGTCAAACGGGTTTATGACCTTGATTTGGAAGCAGTGTTGAAATTATGGTATTAAGAAATTAAGAACATCAGTGTAGGCGCAGATTTATTTGAAATGCTACACGTCGCGCACTCTTTCCTCCTTTTCAGCTAGTTTTCCTCCTTTTTCGAAATTCTAGAATGGGGTCTCTGATTTTTACATTTCTCATATTATACTATTTCTCGTAGTATAATGTTGACCATCGAATGGACACAATCACTGAATGCTCACATTTATTCATCAAAAACCCATGGGCATTCCGATTGTGTTGGAGGGGCTGTTGTTATGAATAAATCGGTAACAGTTTTAGACCACACTGCAACCTGCTGCTATTGTGACATTTGTATGCTAATGTGGAAATGCTAATAGCAACCTGCTTCTGCTTGATTGCTAGAAGTCGGGGTATTTACCTTTATGGTTGAGAGCGTTTAACTTGGGTGTGCCATTTGAGCCCCAAGGAAAACAAACAGACCTATCCCAAATAAGAAAAGATTCTTTTTTTAACATCATTTTTATATATAAGTGGATACGTCATTTTTAAGGTTGTGTTATTTTTGCCCATTAACATTCAAATATGATTATCCATTTTAACATGTCGTTGGTAATGCTTGTCCTTTCTTTTCATTTTACTATCGTGTATAATGATGCTAATAAAAACAGCAACAACTCGGCAGTTACTACTACTACTACTACTACTACTACTACTACTACTACTACTACTACTACTACTACTACTACTACTACTACTACTACTACTACTACTACTACTACTACTACTACTACTACTACTACTACTCTGCTGCTGCTGCTGCTACTACTACTACTACTACTACTACTACTACTACTACTACTACTACTACTACTACTACTACTACTACATACTACTACTACTACTACTACTACTACTACTACTACTACTACTACTACTACTACTACTACTACTACTACTACTACTACTACTACTACTACTACTACTCGGCTGCCATCAATGATAATTTGAACTAGAAACGCGCTCGTTTACAACGGTGTGGAATGTCTCTTATTGGATCATTTACTACTTCTTGCATGCAGTGTTTTAATTTAGTTGTCTAGTAACGCTTTTGTCTGTTACTGTTAGATAAACCCTTTATCACATACATACATACATACATACATACATACATACATACATACATACATACATACATACATACATACATACATACATACATACATACATACATACATACATACATACTCTCTCTCTCTCTATCTATCTATCTATCTATCTATCTATCTATCTATCGATCTATCTATCTATCTACTCTATCTCTCTCCCTCCCTCTTTGTCTACTACTATTAGATCTACGGCCAGCATCATGACCTTGCGATGTCCATGAATTAATTTATTCGTTTATTTTTAATTCCTTTAATAATCAACACAACGAAACTGTTGTGTATATAATACATATCCCCGAATGTCGTCTGACCCAAATCTTATGGGTCACTTTGTCCTGTTCCATTCTAGATGTAACTTGATGACGCGCTGAAACAACGATGATAATTCTGCCTCATACTTTCTTTCTAATACAACATAACAACCTACAGCACGGTATGACCTGGTCTGACCTGTCGACACCAGAAACTTCTCTAATCTACCAGTCAGACATACTTATGTATGGTTAAGTAGTAATATAAGTCACTGGCCGATATATAGATAACAACACAAATATAAAAAAAAAATAAACTTGAAGTTTTGTATTTAAAAGATATATCTACTAAATGTGCTCAAAACCCTTTACATGGGTTCCCAAGCCAACAGTTACATTTAACATGCATGTAGGGCGAGACATGACATGACGCCTGTAAAGTGTTATTACTTTTTTTTTTTTCGGTTGAGACAACACTGTAACTTGCGTGCCAGGTAACACTCGAGTGCGGTGAGAGAATGTGAGTAAAGAGACTCTCCCAATGACTCAAAAAGTGGGACTTGAACCAGTGCGATGCCATAAGACCACAGAGTCTGATAAACCAAATGGATTTGTTCTAATTGTTATGATGTCGAAATATTCCCAAACTAAGCCAAATGTTTTCCATTACAACAAGGTCATTTGCGTTCGGTTTTATTTCAGACCTGCAAAATATACTCGTAGTCGCTGAGCTATCGTGGAGATGTCGCGAACTTAAAATAAATCTATAATATATGACATTGGGCGTAGAACTTATACTGTGACGTCGCAATAGGAATAATAATAATAATAATAATATGGAGTAATCAAAAGAAGGAAGATTTAGAAATGTGCCAGAAAATGGACAAATTACGCAAATCGCGTGACACACAACGGTTGATAGAAAAACCCTTAATTAATAAAAGGTTTGCAAGTTAGTCTTTTATCAATGTGTAAAAAATATATTTTTATTATATTTAGATTTGCCTGTAATTTTGTGCTCGGTGGCAAGACTTTAACATGGGCTCTACAGTGCAAATTTTACCCCCCCCCCCCTTGGGAATCGTAACTTTAATGTGCTGTGACAGTTGTTAGCTATTTGAAAAGTTGCGAGTTCATCGAAAAGTACTTTTCGCCAGATCTAACATCCAGCCACCCAATCACTACTGCTGGGGGAATGGAGGTGTGTGTGTGTGGGGGGAGGGGGGGGGGGGGGGTCGAGTTTTCGGGATACGCCCCATCTCTTGTGATTGCTTCGATTACAAATAAAGGACTGGGGGGGGGGGGGGGGGGGGGGGGGGGGGGGGGGGGGGGGGGGGGTCCCAGCATGTGTTGAGTTGAACTTGGAACGTAAATTAATTCATTAAACATTAAAAATAAAATTGAAATTAACGAGATACCCCCCCCCCCCTCTAAAATGGATTGGGTCTTTTAACCTCCCTTGGCGTGCGAGGAGGTCACTGTTGTGTTTTCTATCCCCCGGTATTTCCATTTTCATGTAGCTTTCTGTCTTTATCTTGAAATGCGATTACCTTGTTTTGTCTGAGTGAGGAATCGTCAAATGTATATTATTCGTTTTTAGAGAATTTTTTCCCCTTGGAAATCATCTCTCTGTTATGTACTGAATTAGTTTTAGTTTTGAATATATTTTGTAAACATTTGAGTGTATAACCCTTTGCGGAAGCCCGTGCTGGTGTTCCGATGGGACTTTTAGTTTATCTCAAACGAAGAACACTGATAGTATGCTCTGAGAATTTACGTCTGTTCACTATTTAAACCAGTCCCCATTTGTCTTACTTTTTCTTGTAACTCAGGAATTTTTTTTTTTTTTTTTGACTATCCTATTTTCTTCCTCCTATCATCTGAATGTCTCGCAAGCACCACAATACCATTAAAATAGAGAAAAACAAAAACAAAACCCCACATAGGAGTCCCAAGAATATTATTATATGTAGTTGTATACGTGTTTTTTATTTATTTATTTATTTTTAGAGAATGATTGTGTTTCACATTGACATTGTATGTGGAAAGAACAACAGACACTCCCTCCAAAGTAAAAAACAATACAAAACAAAAAAGATACCAACAAACGAACAACAAAACAATATACAAAAATGCCCCCCCCCCCCCTCCCCCCACCAGAAAAATTACCCGTGGAGTCAATTGTAAAACTGCCGTGTGTCAGTAAAAGAATTAGAATTCTTGGCGTCAACTCGTTTTGCTTTAAGAGTTTTTATAATTAAAATGTTTTAAATTCTTAATTGACACTTCACGGTTTGCCGGGTAACCTGTTAACGCCGTACCCACTGTAAAAGCAGCGTTTTGTTCAACAAAAGTCATGCATACAACGACGTCAACGATGATGATGAGGATACTGCATCATCATCATCATCATCATCATCATCATCATTTAATTGACATTTGTCGGTGAAATGCTTCGTTCTTTTTTTATTTTTTTTTTTGATAAGATCGTACTTAAGCATATCTTTGAGTTGGTAGGTCACATGTGTTATTTTTATTGCATTGTCCATTTGGGTTAACTCAATAATCCGTGCAATATTTTAGAAAGAAAAAAAAAGTAACAAACAATATTAATATATTGCTTTCCTGCAGTAGAGCACTCGCTTCATGCGCAGAGGGACCGCGATCGATCCCTTGTGAAGTCGATAGACTAGCTTCCTATCCAGAGAGTAGCAAGCAATTGCTGTTGTCCGTTTCACGCTATGGAAACGAATAAACTCCATGGGTCTAATGGTTTTGGTGGACTACTTCACATCCCCCCCCCCCCCCCCCCCCCCGGCTTGCAGTGATACGTTGAAAACGTAACTCTTCCTGGTTGAGGCCAGTGGGGTGCATAGTTTGAATCGATTCTATCGCGGGTTGCATAGGTCGTTGTTAATTGTTGTGATTAGACCAAAACGTCCTTGGGATCCCTTTCTACGTCAGTCGTGCAATGATTGCAAGGTCGATTGGAGTCAAGGACGAAACTCGTATGTATGCCTATGTTTGCATCGGGCACAAGTTTAATTCATTATCGTATTAATTTACTTGTGCGGCTATGTGGTCTAGTGGTATGACGCTCGCTTTCGGATCAATAGATCCTGGGATCGAGCCTTGCTCGGCGCATAGTTGAGTCCTCGGATAAGGCTCTTTCCTCGCATTCTCTCTCCATACTCGGGTGTAAAATGACTACCTGATCGTTAACAGCGTTGTCTCTGTTGGAAATATAAATGCAATATCGCCTAACATATCTCGTTCTTCATGTTACGTGTTGCTGTTGGTCAGGACCCCTTGTAAAGCGATTTGAGCACGTTTAGTGGATATTGCTCTATATAAAAGCTCTTCTTTTAAAAAAACTTTATTTCTATTTTTTTTTTTTCGAGAAAACATTTTGCATGCAATTAGCGGGAAATGGCTAATGCCACTGATGTTAATGAAGATAAAGAGGATGGCATGGCAACCAACGGTAACGGTGGTAGCGGTAGCAGTTGTAGTGACGATGAAAATGGAGACGGTAGGGTTATGCAATGACATTTAAACAATTGCCCTTACATAACATTGACACGATTTTTTCAAGTATAATTTTATGGTTTTAACAAACGTAAGGAGTAGTAGGTCTGTGTTGGTGTTGGGCTTTTCAGTGGAGTTGAAGACTCTTGGTTTTTAACTATTAAATCCTCGCGCTATCCAAATTCCCCACCCACCTCCTTTTTTTTCTGTGAAAATTGCAGTTTATAACTGACTCTATCAGACTCATATGATATGTATCCCCCCCCCCCCCCCCACATACACACACACACACACACACATGCCCTCCTTCATAGTTCACCACCACTTCTGCACACATTATCACCTGCAATGTTTTTACCTCGTTCACTCTAATCAAATACATTTATCATGTTATTTCTAGACAGGAATTCCATTGAGATGTTTGAAACAATATTTATTCTCCCACCCCCTTTCCGAGACAGAAATCTATTTAGATATAGAAAAAGAAAAAGAAGAAGGAATACTTTTATTCGATATGATACAGTCTCTAAGGATAATAAAAGGGGCCTCAATTGTATGGTATGAATATATTAGTATTGGGTGTGTGTGTGTGTGTGTGTGTGTGTGTGTGTGTGTTCCGAAACGTCATTATCGTGTTTTTCTACTGAAATAATCTATTCAGATTTTTTTTATTTTCTGTTGGATTCATCACACCTTTAGACACCAAATTTTTGTTCTTGGGAGAAGCTTGCCACCGCACTGTAATTTTTTTTATTTTTTTAAATTTTTTTTTTTTTGCGTATAGATAAACACATCTACCTATTTCATAGGTGTTGAGTTCTACCACCTTGCGATGCGTATTGTCATGGAATTACTAGCCCAACTTTGGACCTTCTGTTCATCATACTTCTAAGTTCTTGACTCGAATTAAAAATAATAAAATAATTGTTCTTAAAAACAAAACGACATAGAAATGAAATGACGAAAGTGTGATAATTACTTACACCAGTGAGATATCCCTGTTGATAGTATAATCAGTAATCAGTGTTTGCGATTACGATATTACAGTAGTTTCCCATATTATACGAGAACGGCGCCGGCATAATAATGAAAGCAATCAATAGATGTGCGCCTTGGTTGATTCTTATATCTTGTTACCACCACCACCACCACCACATACATCATAATTTTTATCATCACAATCACAACCACTATCATAATATTATCATCATCACCATCAACGCTACCTTCTATTTTTACACTTTATATGTCACAATTTAATTGGTTTCGGAGATTTACTATATTTGGAAAAAAAAAAAAAAAAAAGAATGTTTTCGTGATGTTGTTATAGTCCTCAACAGATAAGATTTTGTATGCGGAAATTTCTGTTTCGGCATTGAAATTCTTCGGGATTGTGTCTGAAATTCACGTGAGCCAAATTTTAAGTGCCGTCTTTAGTCAACCTGAGGCAATGGGAGGTGGGCATTATTGTACTTTGAATAAGGGAGGTGTGGCAGAAATGGAGATAGTGTAGGGGAAGAGATGGTTGATCTTTCGCCAGCTTTGCTCTTCTCAGTTATTTCCTGAAGGGCTGCCTGCAGACAATTCTACGTGGATTAAAAGAGTAAGGAGGGAGAGAGAGAGAGAGAGAGAGAGAGAGAGAGAGAGAGAGAGAGAGAGAGGGAGGGAGAGAGAGGGAGGGAGAGAGAGAGAGAGAGAGAGAGAGAGAGAGAGAGAGGGAGGGAGGGGGGGGGGGGGGCAAGAAGTGTTGAAAGTGAAAAAAGCCAAACCCGTGAATGAGATTTCAGATCCTGGAAAAAAAATATAGCTCACAAAATGGCAGGAAATGCGGAGTATTTGAATTCAATGAAGTTTATTGTTCAATCGAATGCATTGGTATCGTGGCAGAAAAGTGAACTTGAGGCCCTACTTCCATGGAAGCAGCAGCAGTCAAGGAGTTGAGTTGTCTCTTCTAGTGGAGAAACTAAATGTCGATGGAATAAGTCGTTGTTTTAGTCCTTGAATTAAAAAAAAAACCCAAGCACCTTGATAACTCCTCGATTTACACAAAGGAGATGTTCGTAGGAACTCTTTTTTAAATTATTCAATGGGTAATGTAAAAATGACAGCAACAATGAGTGACATAATCAATGCATACTCCGGTGTAAAATGAGAACGATATATCACCGGGAAATGGGCACCCCCCCCCCCCCCCCCCCACGCAAAAAAAAAAATTTTTTTTTTTAAAATCTTACCCTCAAAACCTCTGGGCCCATCCCTCAATTAATTATCCACTGGTTATGCTTAAGAAAGTGAACAATTCTGTCACTGACTTTTGTTACTTCATTTTAAAAACTATCATCTTTAATTAATTTTCGTTTTCTTCAGCGTGTTTTTGAAATAAACTACAGAATTTACAGTAACTCTGAGAAAGCCTCTTATTATGCGAATCTCCCTCATGTCGGGCTATGTGGTCTTGTGGTATCGCTCGGCGCATTGTTGGATCCTTGGAAAAGTCTCTTTACTCACATTCTCATGTGTAAAATGAGTATCTCGCCGTTAACAGCGTTGTCTCTGTACGAAAAAATTGTAATATCGCCTATCCCGTCCTGCATGTTAAGTGTTGCTGTTGGCTAGGGACCCTTTGTAAAACGCTCTGAACATGTTTAGTTGATATTGCTCTCTCTCTCTCTCTCTCTCTCTCTCTCTCTCTCTCTCTCTCTCTCTCTCTCTTATATATATATATATATATATATATATATATATATATATATATATATATATATATATATATATTGTGTGTGTGTGTGTGTGTATGTATGTGTATGTAAAGAGCTCAATAGTGGGTATCCGCTTTTAGAGAGATTACTGTATAATTGAAACAGCTGTCGAGTGGCAAGTTAATGAGATAAAAATTGTCCCGCTACTGAAACCACCAGCAACCTCTTCAACTCTTCTCTCCGATAAGACTGATTTGATTTTTTTTTTTTATGTGTTACAGTTGTAGTTTAAAAAATGATTATCATTTCCTATTAATAATTTTTAGTTTTACACACACACACACACACACACACACACACACACACACACACACATACATACATTTTTGGATTGTCATCAGCGCCGTTAAACTTTTAGTTTAGGTCTCATCTGATGATGACAATTCCTCCTCTTCATCCTCCTCCTCCGTGGTTGGATAACACAACTTGTACTGTGGTACAGGCGTTATGTACTCCATATTGCACGTAAAAAAAAAAAAGTAAACAACTGCCATTTCACAAAACAAGCAGGGGAATTAAAATTGAATTATTAAAAATATATATATATAGTTTAAAGGTGTACTAAATTAAGTGCCTCTTTTGTTCGAATCATCACTTTTCCGTGCATACTCCTCATATCGACCCGCTTCCTGGTGGAAAACAAAATATATATTCAAAACATCGTAACAACAGAAATGAATTAATTCGTATAATTTATTAATAAGGTAAAAAGAAAGGTTAAATAACCTCGGTTTATCAAATTTAGCAATTAAAATAAAAAAGATTGATAAACCAGATAACGAAATTATATTAATTCTAATCAAGGCTGTGTAAGGAATTAATGTTTTCTTATAATTACGGATTTCCTGAACGAACATTATACAGTTCGTCAGTCTTAGATAGGTAGGTCTTCATTCCTGATTGGTTACGTTGGCATTTCTGAAGTATCATTTTTTGTTCTTCTCTTTCTGCTCTAAATAATTGTCTGGCACCAGCTGTGTGGATGATGAGTTGATTGTTCATAATATGTGGCATGGCAAAATGATCGAATGTCGTAAACGTTGTGCGTTTAATTTTTGGAGTCCATGAAAAGAAAAACATTGGCAATACTATGATTAAAGGAGAACAGACGCAAAGAAGAAAACAAAACAAATCATAAGATGGCAAGCTCGCAATATCATCATTCTTATCTCGTGCCCTCTTTGTGGTCTTCTGATGCCAAGATTGACAAAAAGAATATTATCAAGAGGCTACTATGTTATTACCGTATTGCATTATAGTGTTTGGTACACGCATGTAGCTAATATTAGTTGAACATTGAGCTCTCTCTCTCTCTCTCTCTCTCTCTCTCTCTCTCTCTCTCTCTCTCTCTCTCTCTCTATCTCTTTCTCTCTGTTTCTTTCTTTCTTCCATATTTCGACTTAATTATAGTGATCAGCAAATGCCATAATGCAACATGCGCAGGTTCTTTTCAGACAGACATGTGTTTTTAAGGTGAAACAAAAATAATCTCGTTATGTTTTGTCTCCTTGCAATTGACATTATGATCTCCTCTTGGGTCAAATCCATTCACTCAGAAGAACCGAGCGCCGTATGTACCAAGAACGTTACGTAGATCGCCTTTTACTGTAATTACTCGTTTATATTGTTCGTCTTAATCAGTAAACTGTCGTACTATGGAAAAACACATATTTAAAAATGTGGCCAGAAATGTAGTCCTTCAAATATCGATCGATTTAAATGATCCGTATCTTGGCATAAACTCTCAAAAGTTGGACTTCGCGAAGTCCCAGTTTTTTTTTTTTTTTTTTTTACCAAGACGCGGGTCATTTAAATCGATCGATATTTGAAGGAGAGTTTTCTGGCCACATTTTCTAATACGTGTTTTTCCATAGTACGGCAGTTTACTGGTTTATAAGCATTTACGAGTAGCGTGGCTTATTGGATTGGTTTGCTTGGCGACACAAAGATCCTTACATAGGTTTCATTTACGTCAAAATCTAGAGAGCATTGATGGTAAATAGTCTGCTATCGTTATTGAAATCGATAGTGCGCAGTAATTTTATTTTATAGTAGTATTTTTACTTATTCATTCATTTGTTTATTTTTGCAAATTTAGACGTCCCATCTTGAAATTAATATTTCGTGCTCTTGTAGGTGAGAGGTGTCAAGCTGTACAAAACCACACTTTTAAGAGGTGGCCGATTTGCACTGGCTTTACCGAGATTTTAAAAAAGTAAAATCCTGTTACATGATACTTTTTCCCGGATGTGGCTGTTGGGATGCATCAATGATGAAAAAGAAGGAAAGAAGGAAACAGAAAAGAAATAATAATTTATAACAGTTAAGCCATGTCAATGCTGCTTTCAATGAGATATCACCATTAATTATTTTTTAAAGAATCTTATCTACTTCAATTACTGATGGATCTTTAAAAAAAAAAAAAAAAAAAAAAAAGCAAACAAAAAAAACAAACAAAACAAAACAAACCAAACCCCAGCTTGTCAAATATGTACAAATCCGTGACCCCACGTATATATTAACCAACTCAGGTTTGGGAATTCTTGACGAGGTGTGGCTCATAGTTTATTATTATTATTATTATTATTATTATTATTATTATTATTATTATTATTATTATTATTATTATTATTATTATTATTATTATTATTATTATTATTATTATTATTATTATTATTATTATTATTATTATTATTGTTGTTGTCATTGTTGCTGTTGTTAATTTATTTTTTTTATTTTTTTTTTAATTTTAAAAGGTGTTTTGTCGTAGTCTACAGATAATGTAAACTCGGTCACTGCGTAATATGCATTCTTTAAAGGGTTAACGATCAGAATACTCTTTCTAAGTTACACACAACCTCTTATTACACGGGTCAACATAGTCCTCTTCTTTTTTAATTATCAAGTCTGAGCAAAATTAGAGGAATATCAGACAAATCATTTCAGCCACGGGGGAGCTGTTAAAAGTGTGTCGCTTTGGATCAAAAGATCGCGACTTCGAATCCAGGGAAAGCCCTTTGATTTTATCCTCCTCATGTCGTCGTTTATATGTTTGATAAAACTAAATTACCTTTTATGTGTTTGATTTTTTAGGTTTTTTTTTTTTAGGATGGGGGATGGGGGGGGGGGGGGGGGGGGGGGGGGGGGGGGGTTTACCGCCCAATCTGTCAAAATGAGAGAATGTGAGAGGCATCGTGCTCATCTAAATATGTACACACGATGATGAATTCAATTAATTTGATATTGTCTAATATACAGGATGAAGTGTCTAAAGAATATAAAAATGGTTTTCGGGTAAACACGGAGTGTTTGTAATAATATTTGCTCTTTTCTGGTCTCGAAGGTGTGTGACAGGATCATACCGTACTTAGCTGCTGGGCGTGAAAACATTCCTTTGTGGGTTGCGGTGATATAAGATTACAATCGCCGTGTTGTCCGAAGGTATAGAGTGGGTTTTTGGTTACATCTAAGTATGTTGCCGTTCCAAGCCGGAGCGGCGTATCTGTCAAATTCCTGATTTTTAAAAATTTTGTTTAAATTCCATGATTCCTACCCATATCCATCATCATATCATGTCAAAAGACCAGTCTATCTGCAGCATTTAGTTTTGTCTTTGTCCACTTGCTCAACTCAAATAACTGAATTCCCAGTACGTATATAACAAGTTGTGAGGTATATTTCATGTTTCTCGGTTTCATGCTTGTGACGATTTCAGTCAAACCTCCAGTCACCTGACATTGTAGCCTTTGTCATAAGAACGATTACAAACTGTTAACGAACGATGTGTAATTCTCGTCTCTCACCTGTCGCTTCTCCAGTTATAAAATTAAGAGAAAAGACATTCAAACTAGGAAAACGTAACAAACTTTAAATTGAAGTTTTTAACGAGTCGTCCACTTAAAAAATTAAACAAGACAACAAAATAAACAAAAAAACAGGCAAACAGCCCCCCCCCCCCCTGTTTATATTTATTATTATTATTATTATTATTATTATTATTATTATATTATTATTATTATTATTATTATTATTATTATTATTATTATTAATATTAAAATGTAATGCCTAAAATACAATGTAACTCATGGAAATAATGTAGACTAAAAAAGAAAGACAATTAATTATGGATAACAAAGAAAAGATAGATAATTAATGATAATAGATAGATAGATAGATAGATAGATAGATAGATAGATAGATAGATAGATAGATAGATAGATAAATAGATAATAGATAATATACTACACTACTACTACTACTACTACTACTACACTACTACTACTACTACTACTACTACTACTACTACTACTATACTACTACTCTACTACTACTACTACTACTACTACTAACTACTACTACTACTACTACTACTACTACTACTACTACTACTACTATACTACTACTACTACTACTACTACTACTACTACTACTACTACTATACTACTATACTAACTATACTTCTACTACTACTACTACTTTCTACTATACTACTACTACTCTACTACTAATACTACTACTACTACTACTACTACTACTACTACTACTACTACACAACACCAAACACATCATCCTCACTACCACCATTAGGTTTTGAAGCTTTTCTTCATTTGAAATAAGGAAACTTTGGGGTTGTATTTGGCAATGTGTTCATATATCAGAAAATAGTTGTAATCGGTTATCTATTTAGATCTATACAACAGTAAAGGAAGGTGCCCCAAACGTAAACAAAGGTCGAGAAGCACGTGGCAAACCACATGTTCCTGTCTTGACAGCTCACGTCCAATTAAATATAGAAAAATAACCTTAAAATTTGGCTGTAGTGGCAAAAGAAACACATATTCATAATACTCGATCATGCATCAATAATGTCTAATATGGATATTTTATGAACAAAAGTAAATTTATCTAAAATTTATCAAAGTTACAGTCTATCTATTTTAGACCAAGCAAATTACTACCCTGGTTGAACAAAACGAAATTATCGAGCTGATTTTCATAATAATTTAGCTTATAATTATATTCTGCAACTGTTAGATTTATGTAAACTATTTTCATACTGAAGTTATGCTACAACCAAACTACAATTGGGTAGACCATATTGTGCGAAATTTTTCGGTCCTACGGAAATCATAGCAATTGTTATGTTAGTTGCACCTTCCTTTACTGTTCTATACAATATGTAAACACAATACCAAATATCCCAATTCCCTTTTTGTGTGTGTGCGGAAATTCCTCTTTCGGCATTGAAATTCCTCGGAGTGGTGTCTGAAATTCCTGTGAGTCAAATTGAAAATTGGCGTCTCTGTTATTATTATTATTATTATTATATTATTATTATTATTATTATTATTATTATTATTAATTATTATTATTATTATTATTATTATTATTATTATTATTATTATTATTATTATTATTTATTTATTTATTTATTTATTTCATTATTATTTTCATCCTCATTCACTTCTTTTCCAGACACGAAGGAATGTGCATTGCCAGATGGCCAGTCGAGTCATCTGTATCTGAAGGCTTTGGAAGGAACAGTCATCATCCTCTCCTCTGACGGAGACTTTGTGTATCTGTCTGAAAATGTCGCTAAATACTTGGGATTGCAACAGGTATTGTTTTATATTCACAACCCACTCATCGTGCATACTGCTCTGGCTAATCATAAACACTCAGTGATCATCGAGCTTGCCAACTAGTATGATTTCTCATATTTTAACACGCTTTGAGGTCCAAAATATGATAATATGGGAGTGATGATTCATCATCATCATCATCATCATCATCATCATCATCATCATCATCATCATCATCATCATCATCATCGTCATTGCCTTTTTTCACTCTGGGTCAGGGCATAGGCCACAGACAAACAGTTCCCATCCTTCTATATCCTGAGCTAACTTTTTTAAAAAGTCGTTCCATGTCTTATCACTTCTCTGTATATCAGCTTCTTTAATTCTTCTCCATGTTCCCCGTGGCCTTCCCCTTGATCTTCTGCCCTGAGGGTTCCCAGTCCAATACTTTCTTTGTTATAGTGGAGTCATTCTGTCTAAGGGTGTGTCCAATTATCACCTCCATTGTCTGCTTCCTATTTCCTATCCCACTGGTTTCTGCTGTGTTCTTGGTCGACAACCCCCCAACCTAGAGGACCAGGTGGCTCAAAAAGGGGGAGTCAAACACCATTGGTCGCCTTTTATGACCCGCTGGCTTGGCGTTGGACTATTCTTGCACCCTCTCAGTTGAGGGACCCGGGGGGGACACCACACCAGGGGTGTGTTGATTAAAATAGGATAAATGCAAAAAGTCAGAGTTTGTACCAAAAAGGAGAAAAAAAAACCCGATAAAAATAAAATAGTTGACGGTCACTTAATATCGGCTCCACCTAGATGAGAATCTGTGCAGCCAGACAGATGATTGTCATTGGAATTGCAGGATTTTTCCTCTCTCTCTCTCTACCAGCTTGAAAGTTTCCATAAATTCAGCGAATGTTAAATTTGAAATTTCGGATGGTGGCATGTGTTGAAGATATGCTTTTTGGGGTAAAAATACGAGAAAATTAGCATAAATATTGTTGAAAATATGATAAATCTTTTCAAGTGATTGAGGTTGGTCGGCAAGTCTGAATCATTTGTGACCCACCGTTTCAAATTGGTATTATGTTGGAGTGAATCAGAAACTGAAAATTGAAGATTTGATTTAGTCAAAAACATTCATATGTGCTGAGATTGCAGGATCTTATGTAAACTACCATCAGTGCCTAAAACAAAATTGAAATCTTCCGGTGAAAGAAGATCGTTTGCCTAATTTGGCCCAACTGTTTGGAATTCGCTTCCTTCATCTATCCGGTTCTCGCGGGCAATGATGCGGTTTTCAAGAAACTTCTGAAGTCATTTCTTTTCTCAAAGAAGTTGTGTTGTCCTAGTTTAATATTACTGTTTCATAACATTACACCCCCCCCCCCACACACACACTTTTTTTTTTTGTTCCTGCCTATTCTCACCGTGCATATTTGTTGTATTTGTCTGTGCGAATATGAGGGTATGAATGTGTGTTTGAGTGTGTTAAGCATGAATAAAACATTTGAAATTATGTATGTGATGTAAAGCGCTTAGATTTTTCGACAGGAGATTCTATAGTATATGAGAAGTAATTTTACATGGGTTATTATGAACATTAGGATTAATTTATTAGCTGAATTAAGAGAAAATATTATTGTTTTTTTTAGGTTTATTTTTACTTTAAACTCTCTCTTTTTTTTCTTCATCTACATTTTTTGCCAAGATGAGAGTCATTTTAATTGATCAATATTTGAAGGACGAGTTTCCTGGCCAAATTATTAATTACGAGTTTTTCCAGAGTACGGCAGTTAACTGGTTAAAGGTACATTGGGGATAAAATGGTTTATGGATAACTACTAAACACTGATATATATGTTCCCAGATTGAAATGATGGGTCAGTCCATCTATGACTACATCCACCCCTGTGATCATGAAGAGATCAGAAATGCCCTGAGCATGAAGTCTGGAAATACAAGCCCTGAGCAAAAACATTCATCAACTCTGGTTCGTACATTTTCCATTCGTATGAAGTGTACACTGACAACCAAAGGACGAAGTGTTAACCTCAAGTCTGCTCCATACAAGGTTTGTGAATCTCACCCCGCTCCCTCCCTCCTCTCTCTCTCTCTCTCTCTCTCTCTCTCTCTCTCTCTCTCTCTCTTTCTCTCTCTCTCTTTCTCTCTCTTTCTCTCTCTCTCTCTCTCTCTCTCTCTCTCTCTCTCTCTCCTCTCTCTCCTCTCTCTTTTCTCTCTCTCTCTCTCTCTCCTCTCCTCTCTCTCTCTTCTCTCTCTCCTCTCTCTCTCTCTCTCTCTCTCTCTCTCTCTCTCTTCTCCTCCCTCTCTCTCTCTCTCTTCTCTCTCATTAGTATGACTTAAGTTTTCCAGTTTTGATGTCACAAAACTGATATAATACGACATTTTTAAGCACACGTAGTTTGTTGCAAATTCCTGACTTCTGCAGAATATGAAGTACTACAGAAATGTTTGGCTTTCTATAATCTTCCCCTTTGTTCAAATTGTGTATATATCGAGTGTATTATCTATTTTAAAAAATATGTATATTTATATCTTCATTAATTTATTTATTAATAATTTTAATGATTCTTTTTACTATTTTCATTGGTTTTTTTTTTTTTTTTGTTTTTTTTAAAAAATGAAATGGAAATTCTGAAATTTCCTAACATTTTAGACGAAGTTTACAAAGACAATCCTAATTCTATATTTTATATTTTTCTATTTCATCAAGGTGATGAAATGTTCAGGCAGACTTATCAGCGGTGGTGACAAATCAGAAGGAAGCTGCGATGAAGAGGAAGCAGCTCCATCGACTTCATTCAAGCCCTACCTGCTGGCTATGGTGGAACCCATTCCACACCCATCCAACATTGAGGTTCCCCTGGACTCCAGCACATTTCTATCTAAACATGAAATGGACATGAGCTTTGTCTTCTGCGATGACAGGTGTGTTTTCTATTTATTTTGTCTAATGTTAAATATGATATGGAGTCCTGATGACTCCCATGATAGAACACTCGCTTCATTTGTAAAGGGACTTGGATCAATCCCGGATGAAGTTAAGATTTTTTTTCTACCCCCACTCCACCCAGCAGTTGTTGGGTAGCTAGGTCTGTTAGATCTAGTGGAAAGTACTTTGAATTTGTTTGTCTATTGTCCACCTTAACCCTCTCCTTACCACCCATTGGAAAATTGCCACATTCGTTAGGATGCAGCCAACATTTTTCTCATTCTTATTTCTTTTGTACATCATAATATTTGAACAAAAATGGTTACTATAGTTAAAGTATTTTAACACTGGGCTGAAGAGCTCGTTTAGCAGAATAAAAAATAACAGCTTTTGTGTTTTGAGTGAAATAGATCTATTTTTGTATAGGTTGGATGTGAAGTTTTGGGGACAATCCGGATTTTGGCCATTGGCCGGTAAGGAGAGGGTTAAGCTATCAGACTCGGGATATACTTTGATACCTTACAGCTCTGAGGGACTACTACTAATTATGATATTATAGAAATGATGGGGAGTATGGGGTAAATCACATTCCTTGGTAGTCAATCAGAGGCTCTAGAATTAGGCAAGTGAATTTTGTCATACGATGATGAGTCACTGTTTAAAAAAATAAAATAAAATAAACGTTGTTAATGGACACATGTGGAAGTTGATCAAGCTAACTACCATTACCATAATATATTTTTCTTCTTTTTTTTTTGGGCATGTCAAGCAAATGCACACAATATACAGCCGCGGTCAGACAAAAAGAGTTTATATCAGTAGTTAAACAATCTTTATTTCAAGGGGAATGATAAGATGCAGAAAATGGAGCACACACATGCATTCGTTGCAATTCATTTGTTATAAGTGTGCTCTTCTGTATAAAATACTTCGTTGTTTTAGTCTAACGCTGATTTTGAAACACAGCATTTTAAGTGCAGGTTCCTTGTACAATTAATGAAAGCAGATCAAGATAAGCAGTGATAATGAAATCAGTGGTGCGTGATAAGGGTTTGCATGTATAGCATTTAAACCATGCGAGACTGAATTGTGATTCAGATCAGTCTCCATTATTCTGCAGTTGTCCGACAGACAACTGGTATTCATTCCTTTTTACAAGCCCATGATTATTATAATATCCGTCAAGATTAATATATTCAATTAAAGTGCCATTTTTGAACTAAGCTTTATGAAAAGAATGGGAGTTGTTGAAAAATTGTGAAGTCTATTATCAGCCCTCTTTTTTTTATATAGACGTCTACTGAAGGAAAAAAATATGAGTAAGAAAATAAACGGATCTCTATATTATTATATTATATATTATTATTATTATTATTATTATTATTATTATATTATTATTATTATTATTATTATATTATTATATATTATTATTATCATTATTATTATCATTATTATTATCATTATTATTATTATTATATTATTATTATTATTATTATTATTATTATCATTATTATCATTATTATTATTATTATTATTATTATTATTATTATTATTATTATTATTATTATTATTATTATTATTATTATTATTATTGTTGCGGACGAGAGGAAAAACTACTCACTTATAGTGGTAAAGGAAACAAGTGATCCCATTGGTTGAGCCACTGAATACAACTTTTTCGTGGTCTGGCCTTGTCTTTTGACATTATTTTTTTTGGTTAGTATCAGGCTATGATTTTACGAAGTTTCAAAGTTTCAAGGTTTATTCAATCTTAGGCTTTCGCCAATAAATCAACAATTTGATGACAACATACATGAAAGTGGGGGGGAAAATGGTAAATGGAACCAAAAATTAAACTGATACCATTAATAACCACACAAAAAATACAACAATCGTACTACCACCAATACGTACATAATAATAATAATAATAATAATAATAATAATAATAATAATAATAATAATGAAATAATACAATAATAATAATAATAACTAAAATAATGACAATAATAATAATAATAATAAAATAATAATAATAATAATAATAATAATAATAATAATAATAATAATAATAATAATAATAATAATGAATATAATAATAATAATAATAATAATAATAATAATAATAATAATAATAATAATAATAATAAATAATAATAATAATAATAATAATGACAATAATAATAATGACAATAATAATAATGATAATAATAATAATAATAATAATAATAATAATAATAATAATAATAATAATAATAATAATATTAATAATAATAATAATAATAATAATAATAATAATAATAATAATAATAATAATAATAATAATAATAACAACAGTAATAATATTACCATCATCACCACTACCACAATCATCACCATTACCACCACCACCATTACCATTCTCACGATCACCATCACTATAACGTTTCCAATCAGTTTTTCTCGTTTTTTAAAAATTTGATACCCATCACAACAGACCTCCCTACTACCACGAAAATCCCCGTAGAACTACGGCTAAATCTCGAGCTGTATATAATAATGGTTTTTAATTAAATACCATTTCTGGAAAACGAAGGCGACGGTTCCAGCGTAGCCATCCGCGTTTATGAGGAATTCTCACTAAAATGTATTAACCAGACTATAAACGGAGTCAATGTGACACATAGTTTTGTGTGTTGGTCCGTTATACTTCCGGATGGCAATGTTGTGAACATATTAGCCAAGCGCATACTATCTATAGCCTGACACTGAAACCCAGACAGGCTGGCATTTTGACGTCATTATTTGGTTTTTGCACCTCCTAGTGAGTTGTCGTTAGTAGTGCTCATTGAAACAAATGGTCTCATTGGTTCAACTATTGAATACAACTCACGATTTGTTTTCTTTTGTGGCCAAAGACTGGCATTTTGACGTCATTTCTTGGTCAGTGTCAGCGTAGCCATCGTTATTAACTGATAGATAGTTCGAAGATGACGTCACTCAGGTCTTTGTTATTGTTTTTTGCCATCCGCGTTTGTAAGTAATGCTCACTGATCTGTATTAACCCGACTATAAACGTTCATGGATACACACCGTTTTGTGTGTTGGTCCGTTATACTTCCGGATGGCAATGTTAGGAGCTTCTTAGCCAAGCGCATACTATCTATATAGTGTAGGCCTTTGTTATTTTTTTTTTTGCCATCCGCGTTTGTGAGTTGTTCTCACAAAACTGTATTAACCAGACTATAGATAGAATGCGCTTGGCCAAGGAGTTCACAACATTGCCATCCGGAAGTATAACGGACCAACACACAAACTTTGTGTAACCATGAACTTTTATAGTCTGGTTAATAGAGTTTAGTGAAAACACATCACAAACGCGGATGGCAAAAACAATAACAAAGGCCTGAGTGATGTCATCTGCATACTATCTATAAAAGTTCATGGTTACACAGAGTTTGTGTGTTGGTCCGTTATACTTCCGGATGGCAATGTTGTGAACTCCTTGGCCAAGCGCATTCTGTCTATAGCCTGACATTGACCAAAAAATCTATGTGTAACCTTTAACGTTTATAGAAGGAACGAAGGTGACGCCACTCAGCTTATTGTTATTGTTTTTAGCCAGACATTTTTATGAGTTGTATCAATCAGCCTATTAGTTCAAGGTTACACATAGTTTTGTGGCGAATGTCGTGGATTTTTTAGCTAAGCGCAATGCATCAATAGTCTGGGGGGGGGGGGGGCTTTGGTGAGAACTAATCACCCAGCTGGAGGTCTAATAACAATTACAAAAAGCTGAGTGACGTCAGTTTCAGTCATTCTATAACTTGTGTACCATCAAACAACTTTTTTTTTATGCTGATGAATAGAACATGTTGACAACTAACCAACTTTGTTCTCAGTGAAAACGGAAATACTCAACTATTAAATTTTAATAATCGTTATTTTTGTCATACTGCAATAATCCAGTGCAGAAACAAGCTGATAAATTATGCATGAAATGCAAAAAGAAATAAAACTAAACAAAAAAACATTACACCCCCCCCCCCCCACAATAAAGAATAAAGAAAACAACACCAAAAACTCACGAACAATTAATTAGCTTTTATATAGCGTAATATCCACTTAATTAATGTGCGCAAAGTATGATAAACACGTATTAACCCTTTAGACTGGTTCTAGCGTACTCTCAGTACTCTCGATAGAATAATCTGATCGGGGTGTGTGGATTATGTAAATTAGTTAGGATGTAACCGATTTTATGAACTGTATCATTTATGATTATTATTTGTCACAGAGCAGACTGTATGGTTGATGCTTCCGTGACATATCGGACGAGAAATAATAAAGCAAGACAGTTTGGTTTATAGATAGAATGCGCTTGGCCAAGGAGTTCACAACATTGCCATCCGGAAGTATAACGGACCAACACACAAACTCTGTGTAACCATGAACTTTTATAGTCTGGTTAATACAGTTTAGTGAGAACAACTCACAAACGCGGATGGCAAAAACAATAACAAAGGCCTGAGTGACGTCATCTTCGAACTATCTATAGCCATTGAAGATTGAAGAAAACTCGTGTCACGAACGTTTATTGATGGTTTGCGTAGTGAGAACTACTCAAAAAATGGCTTGCTTAAAACAATAACAAAGGACTGAGTGACGTCAATTTCGTCCCTTCGTTGAAGTCTGATAAAATTTAGTGAGAAGTAATCACCAAAATGGCTGTCTTAAAGCAACAACAAAGAGCTGAGTGACGCCAATTTCACTCGTACTCCGTACTAAATTTTGTTTTTACCTTTTTTTAAAGTCAAGTACGGTATTTTGTTTACCGTTTTGAAGTCAAGTTCGTATGAAGTGGGAATATAAAATTAATTGGGTATGGCACGCAGAAAAAAAACAAAAACAACTCAAAACAACTAACCTTCTAAGAGGCGGAAGCATCAATTTGCAAATACTGGAATGAATTCCTGTCACGATTGCCATGGCGTGAGTTGAAATGAAATAGATAGCATGGTCTAATGGAGATACTAATAGCTTTCACGTGGATAATGGCTGGAATGTGTGATCAATACTCACTCGGGTTTTACCTCAGTGAATCGTTGGTTGAGGCTTTGCTATTTTTGGATGATCTGTGCTCGCCTATCTCAGATGGCTTATCTGTCATCTATAGCCATTTTTTTTTATCAATGAGGAAGAAATTTATTGTCAGAGTTGTATGTGCGTGTGTGTGTGTGAAAGGAAGGAGAGAGAGAGAGAGAGAGAGAGAGAGAGAGAGAGAGAGAGAGAGAGAGAGAGAGAGAGTCAAAATCTTTTTACCGCACCAATGAATTTAGCGTATCCACATAACAATGGAAACAGAAAAAAGATTCCCCCCCCCCCTCCCCCCTTACAAAATGAAATAGAATTTAAAAAAAAACAAACCCAAAAACAAACAAAACAACAAAACGAAAAAATCCCCACAAAAACAAAACAAAAACAACCCCCAAAACCATAGACATGTTTTTGTATTATTATTGATTTAAAGACTAGTATTGGAGAAAGATATTTGAGAAAACAACATTTTTAAAAATAACATTCGTACTTCATAGAAAACAACACTAATAATATAATTTTGTAAAGATATCTGGTTAACCATAACGGAGTTTTATACGTCTTAGACATTAAAAAATATATCTATATACATAGGGCAAATTAATGAAACCGAGTTTGATGTTTACAAAAAAAAGTTGATTACCTTTAATTTTTTCTAAATCAGAGCTTTATTAAAATCATATGGGATATATATCTGTTTTGCAGATAGGTCAGAAGTTTTTGTTTTTTTAAAAAGATGCTTTTTAAGTTAACTTCATGGGGATAAAAAAAAAGTCATGAAATATTTTAAAAAAATATTATTTAAACAAAAGCTGATGCTAATTAATCATCAAAGAATATTTTTAAAAATTGGATTAGTTATTTGAAATATTGATATGATTTTCTCTTATTTATTTTATAATTCCATCAGAATTGAAGATCTGGCAGGCTACGACCCCACAGCTGTGGTTGGTCAGTCTTTCTTTGATTTCCACCACGCTCTGGATTCAGAGAATATCAAGAAGACTTTCAAAGATTGTAAGTAACATGGCAATAATTCTTGGTTTATTTTGTCCCAGCCTGATTAGTGAACGCTTGTTTGATTAAATTATTCTAGATGAAGATCTGAAAACCTGTGTATGAAACAGTGCCAGACAAAGCAAGAAAGAAAAATACAAGAAAAAAAAAAAACCATCCCAAAAAAAATCTTTCTTCCTCAAGTATTGTGAAAAATTGCATCCAAGTAAATTTTAGAATATCTTTTTATAACAAATATCCCACTTATCCATAAAACGGTAGTACTAGATCTGACCTCCCATGATGGGCAGAAAGGCCATGTGCAATGTCTTCTATCCCCTATATATGTTTTCTCCTTTCCATGTTGCTCACTGTCTTTGTTCTTGATTGAAATTGCTCGCTGTTTTCCTGCTCCTGGCGAGGTACCGTAACTGGAAGGAAAAGTCAAATTTATAGTACCTTTATTGAGAGGTGGTATTTTTTTCCTTGTACATCATCTCTTTGTTCTATTATGATAATTACTTTTGAATATGACACTTTTTGTAAATATTTGAGTGTGTCCTTTGCTTGTGCCTGGATGGGACTTTTAGGTAATGTCAAAATATTCCAAAAGCAATCCTCTGTTCCATATTTGAACAAGCGACCTTTTGTCTTGCTTTTTTTTTTTCTTTTCTTGAAGCTTTTAACTTAACATTTTCTACTTTTCCTCCATCAT
This sequence comes from Berghia stephanieae, assembly GCF_034508935.2. Taxonomy (NCBI): domain Eukaryota; kingdom Metazoa; phylum Mollusca; class Gastropoda; order Nudibranchia; family Aeolidiidae; genus Berghia; species Berghia stephanieae. Next base: position 36,124,154 of record NC_088360.1, read on the forward strand.
ATTCCTTTTTAAAGGCATTGAAATGACATACAAGCACTGTGAAACCGCTAAAAACCCAACCATGTCAACTTCTCAAAACTTTTAGCTTTGTAAAACCCATCAAAGCTTTAATCAACAAACTTTGTATTATGAATACTCTGAAAGTTTAACCAACAGATTTGGAATCCTCTAACATCTCTTCCAATGTGTCTAACTTTTCTTTGCAGTATACTCCAAAGGACAAGCAATGACCCCTGCTTACCGCATGCTTGCAGCTAATGGTGGATACGTTTGGATCATCACTCAAGCAACCACCATCAATAACAGCCGGAATCAAAAGCCTCAGAGCATCGTATGCGTCCATTATGTGTTGAGGTATGCCTTGTAATGCTGACTCTTCATTAAAAAAAATAAAAATATCTGTTGTCTTTCATTTTCTTTGGATAAATACTTCTGATCTGATCAAAGAAAAGAAATATATTTATCAATTTGTATCCGGAGTGAAGCATAATAATGATAATAATCATAATGTAACGGGGAGGAGGAGGGTGATGATGATGATGATGGTGATGATAATGGTGACAATAATAATAATAATAATAATAATAATATATAATAATAATAATAATAATAATAATAATAATAATAATAAATAATAAAATAATAATAATAATATATAATAATATAATAATAATAATAATAATAATAATAATAATAATGATAATAATAGCTGTAAGAAATGATAATGATAATAATAATAATAATAATAATAATAATAATAATAATGTGCACATATTTGCAGGTCTGATATCTGAAGCCAATTATGGGCCTAGTTTAACATTGTTGTAATGGACAATATTTTTTATCTTTTTTTTTGAGATTTCCATTACAACAATGAGCCCATAATGAATTGGGTTATCAGACTTGCAAATAAGAGCACATCGAATAATAATAAATAATTCACCATCATCACAACCCCATGACCTTTCTGTTTATTTCAGTGGCGTGGAGGAGAAAGATGCGCTCCTCTCTAATATCCAAATAGACCTGGCAATGCCTACTGGTGCATGTCCCGCTGCCTCCCCAATAATGACAGCCACCAAGTTGGAAGTCCTCTCCCCTATGCCCACTCCACCAGCCCCATTGACACCCTCAACACAAGGCTCACTGACTCCCACGAGACCATCAGACAATCTTCTGACAGTGGACGACTTGCTGGAACAACAGCAACCTCTTCAGCTTGACCTGCTCCCACCCAAGCTAGAACTGAGCACCGAGAGCATATTTGCTCCCAAGACTAAATACATGGAAAAAGCCCTCTGTCGACCACCAGAATTGGCTCCATGTAAGTAATTTACAAATGTTATAAATCTTGAGAGGTTATGGCATCATGCCGACCTCTATTCCAGTTCAAAACTCTTTGGAAGTGTGTAACCAGGCCTGGCAGTGAATAGGTTTCATATTGAATCATAATGTGGCATAACTATTTTAGTCGCAGTATGGTTGCCAATTATCTGTGTATTTACGGAATTCAGTATATAATAAACCCTCAATATATTTTCCAATCACCTGTTAAATGGATAAAAGTAAGTACACAATGCCTTTTTACTTGAGTTCAGCACTCAGACAGGAGTTGGCCAATGTGTTTGGTAAAAGTTCAGTAAATTTTTGCCTCCTGAATTGGCAACCCTGAGGACTCTTATAGACAGATTATTATGATTACGGCAAAAAAGAGAGAGGATTGATGATCTTTATTGACCACCAGGATTTATTTTGAATTAGAGAATAAGATGCCATCACTCTGAAACAAAAAGATCAGTTGTCCCAGATGTATACTCAGTCCAAGGAGATTGGAATCAGTATTTTGACATCACACTATTGTTTCCTATTGGGAGAGGAATTATTCCAAGTCCAAGATGTTGTGACATTTGATGTTTTTGGATTTGGGATAATGTCATGAAAAGTTTTTCAATTTGCCTTTCAGCTCTGTTTTTTTTGAGTTCAACAGAAAATACTGTTTGTGTCAATGAGTGACTTTACCTTTAAATACTTCTTCATCAGAATATAAAGAACCTTCTTGACGTGTCAGATAGAATTTTTAACTTAGATCTTTTTCTTCACTTTTTTCCATTGAAAATTATCATTTAAAAAATATTATTTAAAAAATAAAATGTCATGCACTTCAAATTGTAAAACAGTAATTACTGGATATTTTGGATCTGTTTTCCACTAGTTTATAATGCTAAATTATTTTTTTTAAATTAGAAGAGAAAGTAGTGATCCTTTTAGCCCCATGAGGAACTTTTTTATCCCATGTTTTTTTTAATGAGAAAAAGACAGTATCTTGCTTGTTATCCTCTGAAAGGGACATTTAGACTCCTCACGAATTCAAATATTAAACCAAACTGCCCCATTTACATGGGGTAAACATAGAGGCCAGAAAAATTTGCACAATTTTGAGCCAGATTTGTCACCCATGTTAGTGTCAGTGTTAGTCCAGTGCTCCAATGCTTAAGCCACTTTACCTTTCTCCCCCTACCTCACATCGACCGCTCTAACTTTGTTTTTTTTTGTTTAAGATCCGGCAGATGACCCAGATGATTTGTCATGCTTGTCTCCAATGGCAGGGGATGAGGTCATGACTCTGCCCTTTACCAACAACAACACTGAGGATTGTGAGTATAACTTATTCCAGTGTCATATGCTAGTTGTGGTTGGATATAATTGTACATCATAGTAATTGTGCCATTGATGGCTTGATAGTAATTACAGCATCGATCGCTCAGCTGTCTTTTCTTGTAAAATGTTAAACGTGGTTAGTGACAACACAGGCCAAAATTCCAGCACGCTCTGTAATACTACACGCTGGAGGAGCTGGGTGACTTAACGTGTTGGTTACAGCGACATCTAGTAGTAGACAATGATTTGTTATCTCTATGGGCATTGGATTTCGTTACGTTTGGATTCTATCACGATTTCTGGCTTCTCCCGAGAAAGTGCTAGAATCTAGCTAGCACTATACCTCAATCAATGACTCGCTACCGGCATTTAGAGTTTTTAAAAAGACCACCAAGATATTTTTTTGTTAATTATTCCTTTTTTGGGGGGGGGGGGCATGTGTTTGTGCATGTGTGCACACTCACTCTTGCAAACCGGTGGTCTTCTTGGTAATGCAATCCCTGATTATTTTATTCCTTTTATCAAATCATATGAGTAGATTTCGTATGTTTTTAATGTGTTATTACTCATTATAAAAGCACATTGAGGCCAAAGCAAAATGCATTATATAAATCTACCATTACCATTACCTTTATTATTGCTCTTAGGAGGAACATTTTGTTTAGGATTATTTGAAAAATAATTGCTAAATAAAGCTTGATGAAGTTCTGAAATCATTCCAATTAATTGATGTGTGTTCTGATTAAATGACCTCTAGAAATTATATATGGATCATTCCAATTGAGTGGCTTTTCTAATTAAACGATATTCAATTATCAGTTTTGACTGAAATACTGGACTTAGAATGTATTTTGAAATAACCTCTGTATTGTTATAAGGATAAGTTTAATATTGTCCCAGATACAATTACATTGTACCTGAAACAGTATGGTTGATCCAAGAGTAATAAATCTCTAGCTTTTTGGATCAAAAGGTCATAGGTTCAAATGCTGTTGAAAGTAGAGTAAAAAGTTCCCTTGAATTTTTTCCCATTTGGGTATGGAGTTATGATTTCTTGTATAATCTCTTTTCCAAGGGACATGATGATTGAATTGTCAACTTTTAACTATCCTGAATGTTGATTTGGGTGCTGAACAAAAAACATTAAACGCTTCACAATTTGACTCCATATTAATATTATACTGTTTTCTAATCCATTCAGTTCTGTCATCTCCAATGCTGTCCATGGCCAAGTCACCCTCACAGATGGTAAGACAGACAGAACTTCTATCTCCTGGACAATACTCAGGGGAAACGCCATCATCAGACTGCTCAAGGGTAAGTTTTTCATGACATCCTTTGCTCTAGCAATACTGCCTGTCGAATATTGGTACTAGATGTATGATAAAAGAAAGTCAACTTTATAACATCAGTTCAGATCTTCTGGAATTAGATAAACGAGAAATTGTGTGTTCTCAATTTGTCAGCCATTATTAAGGGAATGTGACTGTCACAGATTCAGCTCCTCAGTTGTTGATTATCTCTACAACTGAACAAAATTCATAAATCACACTTCTTTAAAATGTTCATAAGCCACATTATTGAGATACTAGTCTTGTTTTTGAGGGTCTTGTAATTTTTGTTTAATCTCCAAGTATGGGGTGAATTTGGAAGCATGTGTATCGAATGTCTACTTTTGTTTCTCTACAAAGCATTAGGATAGTTATCATTCTTATCTTTCCATTGTTTATATTGTCAAATACACGTTTTTAAAGGATGATTTAAAAAAAAGAAAAGTTGTAGGATTAATGCTCTACACAGGAATATAGCACGACTATATTTTTTTCAACAAATTCCTCACATTATATTTAATTTATAAAATGATCTCTAATTTGTGCTGATTAGAAAAGCATCTAATCTACTTGTTTCTTTACTTCCTCCCTGACATTCCCCTCACCCCACAAAAAATACAACGACAACAACAAAACAGGCCACAAGCCCAGCGGATTATTTCAACTATGTAATGCCCCATTGAGAAATTCTTCGCTCCACTGGAATATAACAACCTCAGCTGTGATGATTCTGTTGTTAACTTTAATACAAACAACAGCAACAACAACAGTTACAAGAAGAACGCCAGTGTTCAACACTCACCTTTGGCTAATAATGTTTGTGTGGCCCCAACAAAACAGGAACTTGTTGACGAGCTGGGAGAGGAGGACATTGTGGACATTGATTTTGCAATGCGTGCTCCTTACATACCAATGGACAGTGATCAGGATTTTGATCTGATCTCACCATCCAATGTGGCACTCTTCGATCTGTCTAAAGATGACATCAATCCAAGGTAATTCAAGGAATGGTGATGTTGCCATTGACAGAAATGATATTAGTTATGGTGGTGATGGTAGTAGTAGTAGTAGTAGTAGTACTACTAGTAGTAGTAGTAGTAGTAGTAGTAGTAGTAGAAGTAGTAGTAGTAGTAGTAGTAGTAGTAGTAGTAGTAGTAGTAGTAGTAGTAGTAGTAGTAGTTGCAGTAGCACCAACAGTAGTAGTAGTAATAGTAGTAGTTGCACTAGCACCAACAGTAGTAGTAGTAGTAGTAGTAGTAGTAGTAGTAGTAGTAGTAGTAGTAGTAGTAGTAGTAGTAGTAGTAGTAGTAGTAGTAATAGTAGTAAGAGTAGTAGTAAGAGTAGTAGTAAGAGTAGCACCAACAGTAGTAGTAGTAGTAGTAGTAGTAGTAGTAGTAGTAGTAGTAGTAGTAGTAGTAGTAGTAGTAGTAGTAGTAGTAGGGCACTTCCATAAGGATCATTGACCTATACAATACTTAATTTATTCCACTAACATATGGAAATAAATTTGTATTTTATAAGCACTGTTGCCTTTAAAGTGCCCTCCTTATAGAGTCCTGTCAGCTGCTCTTTCAATTTGTGTAAAGTCTACCATTGTCAATCATTTGGTCAATGACCATTCTCAAAGTTTCATGACTTTATTACAAGACTTTGTAAAGCGTGACCATCCAAATACACATGTAGTCATTGCGATGATGACAATGTATCAGAAAATACTATAACGATTTTTTGCAATGAAGTGCCAAAGGTGCTTATAGATTTTCATAAGTTCATCATCAATAAACATTTTTACATCATTGTAATTGATAGAAAACTTCATTGTACCTTAGATCTTGATAGAACTGAGTGGAAGTTCTCATATCAAAGGTCCCATTGAATGAAAGGTGTCATCACCTCACATATTTTTAAAATGAAGATTTCACTTTCTTTACTGAATCGAAGGTCTTATAGAGTTTAGCTCATTGAATCTGATATTTACTATACAACATATGCTTGAAATGCTATAGAATACTTCCATTAAAAAAAAAAATCTGTTTTACAATTAAAGAGTGCTTCTATTTATATCAATTAAATCAGTGTATAGCGCTTTGAGCATGTTTAGTGGATATTGAGATATATATTTTTAAAAAGCTCAAGGATAGATTTTTTGTTAGTCAACTTGTCAAATTTGTGGAGTTTTTTTTTTTTTCTGTTCTATTAATACATTTCCTTAATACCATCAGTGTGTTTGGACGAACAGAGTATGTCTTTGGGCCAAAAGAAACTCTTTACGAAGAACCAAAACCAATGCCTAAACGAAGCTTGAAGGACATGCTTGGGGAGAGCACTGTAGTTGCCAGCATTGAGCAACCCCCAGAGACCAAATACCTGCAGATGAAGAGACCCCTTGACATGAACTGCTTGGAAAAAGGTCCCCCGACCACGAAGCTTGCAAGGTTGGAACAGTCTGTTAGTACAGCTTTGTCAGCACCCGTTCAACCTTGCAGAGGTAAGTTGATTTTTGAAAAAGATGCTAATATGAAAATAGTTCATGTTTAGATCTGCATTTAAAAAAAAAAAATAATAAAAGAAATCTATTCTTTTTAAAAATAGGGTTGATATGTTTTATAAATAATGATAATGATGATGATGATGATAATAATAATAATAATAATAATAATAATAATAATAATAATAATAATAATAATAATAATAATAATAATAATAATAATAAACTAATAATAATGATGATGATGATAAAAATAAAAACTAATAATAGTAATAATAATAGTAATGATGATGATGATGATGATAATAATAATAATAATAATAATAATAATAATAATAAGAAGAAGAAAAGAAGAAGAGAAGAAGAAGAAGAAGAAGAAGAAGAAGAAGAAGAAGAAGAAGAAGAAGAAGAAGAAGAAGAAGAAGAAGAAGAAGAAGAAGAAGGAGAAGAAGAAGAAGAAGAAGAAGAACGATGATGATAATAATAATAGTAATAATAATAATGATGGTGATAACGATAATGATAATGTGTTTTTAATAGGACGTTGCATTAAATCTCAAATATTAAATTATTTGACTGTCATCAAATGATAAAATAATTATTCATCAAGACCTTTTAATTTAGCCCCTTTCTTATGAAACTTTTTCAAGTTAAAATACTTTTTCAATCTCCCTGGAAAAACTTATCTTTTGATTAAACTGTTCCATGTTCATACAAAAGGATGTTGTTGTGGATCTATTTCAACCATTTCTGAACTTTGACATGAACTCTCACCATGTTATAAAAAAAATTATATTATGCTCATATTCCCCCCCCCCCCTGTCATACAGGAGTAAATGCTGCTGGGAACAAGAACAGTGTACTCCTTAACCTTCTGTTAACTGGAGAGGACATCAGCTATGGCTACAAAGTTAGTCAGAAGCCGATAGTCAGCACCAACACTGCCAGGGTAAATTGAAGTTCTTTTATATTTTTGTATGTTATTTTTTTTTTTAATTCATTCAGATTAACAAGTAAATTTTACACTTCTCTATAATGTAAAATGGACAAGTGCCAAATTCTTGTTAACCCCTGGTTAGTCTTGATCTATCATAGTTTCTTTTCACAACAATTACGACCTTTCATCTTAAAACTGTTATTTCAGCTGGATCGAATCCCAAAAAAGTAAATTTAGAATTGAATAATATGAACAAAAAAAAAAAGAGTTTTTTGCAGTGTAAGAAATTGCATTATTCTCCACTATAAGGAGTTAAAGTCAACCCCAAATTTCATATTTGTGGCTATAAAGTCAATTTCATAATATCAGTTTGATTCAGCGGTTCACGATTGTGTTTAATGGGGCTAAGTCAGACCTGGGCAGGGAGGCACTTACTGTGTCTTCCTCACCCTTATATCTGTTTTCCAACTTGCTTTCTTTCTTTGTCTTGGGATGTGATTACTTGGTTTTATCCTGGCCCTGGCCGGATACCCTAGCTCGGAGGGAAATAGTCAAATGAATGGTTAGTTTTGGGAGATGATATTTTTTTCTTGTAAATCATATCTCTATTATGCACTGTATTATTTTTGTTTATATGTTATAATATGATTTGTAAACATTTGTGTGTATTCCTCTTAGTGGGGACCTGTGCTTGTGCCTGGATGAGACTTTTGGGTGATCTGAAACTAAGTACTTTGATAGTGTGTGTGCCTTTTGAATCTACGTCTGTTTCCTATTTGAACCAATTCCCATTTGTCTTAATTTTTCTTGGGTGCTTTAATTGTTATTCTAGAACTTTTTACTATCCCATTTTCTTCCTTTTTAGTGGCGCTGATATGACCTTAATGTGTTGCAAGTGCCATAAAACCCTTAAAAACAAACAATTAGTCAGATCTGCCTACTTTACTAAAAATGAGTAAATTACGAATTTTGGCTCCATCTGCAGAGCAAAATATGACACTCCCATTCAATAAATCATATCGAAAATGAAAATATGATAGTAAATCACATGGCGTATGGACTTAGAAACGTTGTTCAATCTTTCTGAGAGTAAATTGGTCACTTTCAAAGGTCGATTTAATGACTAGTTTTATTTTCCCCATGAAAGTCTTGAGTTTTTAAAATTTTAAGTAGGCAGGTCTTGGCTTAGTTATCTCTGGTAGAGTTTATTTTGATTACAAGCAATGTCCTGATAGTATTAGTTGTATAGAAGTATACACCAAAGCTGCCTACTATTAAGAAAAATTTGTAGAATTATGAAATTTTGGCTTCAATTTCGGAACTTCATGAGCATCTTTAAGTCACGAAAACTTATTGAAAATGAAAATTGATGCCAAACAACATAAATGAAAGGATTTTAAGAGTTATTTAATCCTTGTGTGGGTAAATTGTTGATTTGGAAAGATAACTATGGCAACTACAATTTTTATCCTCTAAAAAAATTTAAGAATTTTTAAATTGTCAAGTAGGCAGGTTTGGTATACGGAATAATTGAATAATATGGAATGCTCTGTCGAGTCAATAAAAATATTAGAAAAGCTCGAATTCGTTTTCAACAGTGGAAAAAATGCCCATGCACGCTTTCCGAAAGATATACAAATATTTTCAGAACTCGTAAGAATATTTCAATTTCTGTTTTAGATATTCTTTGATCATTCTTTTTTTCTTTTTTTTTTTAGACAGTCTTGTGAATTTGTATATACTACAGTGCAGCTCACTTATGACATCCATTATTGCGACAAACACTATATAGCGAAATGGAGTCCAAGTCCTGATTTTTTCCTGTATCATTAGTAATGAAAAATAAAAAATCATTATAACAACACACAGTTCAGTTAAATCCCAGCTTCAAATCGACAGTCGAGGTGAAATTTCTGGTCCAATGAAACATTTGCTTTCCAACCAATGAAATCCTGTAGTAGCAGCCAATGAAAATGCCTGATTGGCCGTCCAACGATATCCAGTCACCTCCAGGCCAGTTGATGAAGGCATTTTCTGTAGGTGAGGCAAAGCGAGAGAAAAACATAATTTATCTGGCACTTCAAATTGAACAGGCATTCACTAGCCGGTCCACATCTATGGAACATTCCCCAGTTATGAGATTCTGTGCTTTTGACCCAATATTGTTATCTCTAATTGCTGATCACGCACACCACACGGATATGAAAAAAGTATCACGATGTCCATTTTGTATCATGATGTCGATTTTTACTTCTACACCAAGTTGAAGAGAAAAGTGCTGATTATAATACCTTGTGCCTACAGCCGAATGCCACAGATGTTGATCAGTTACTGAATGCTTGCAATTCGCAGTGCCACCTAAGCTAGCTTTTTGTCTTGCTTTGCCTCACCTATGGAACAAGTCTCGGAGATTCCCCAAAACTTGACTACGTTCATCAAGAACTGAGAGAATATTGAATGGCATGAGTTTGAACCGCAGAGAAAAATAGTAACGACTGCTGATATTTCTGATTAATTACGATGTTGTTGCAGCTGTGGTGACATAGTTTAAGCAGAGTGGAGATCAACACACAGACAGCGTGGCCTATTATTATGAGACCAGGCAAAGATGATTGTAGACAAGCTAGGAGCAATGAGTCTGCCAGCAAACAATTATTAGCAAGCTATGTCATTTCATAAAGCGAATTGACACTAATTTCAAGATAATTAACTGAAACTGCTACTGTAGCTGGCTGAAAAAAAAAAAGTCTAAGTAATTTACTCCCCCACCCCCCACCATTTTAGGCTGCTTGGCTGTAATTTTTTTTCTGGTCCAGATGATGTCGTCATAGAGAGAGAGGGTGACTGTCTTCTCCTGCTTCTTCTTCTCATATTTCCTCTTCTTCTTTATCTTATTGTTTTTGTTATTTTCATTTTTTTTTTTCAGACCAATGTTCGTGAGACCAACAGATTTGATACTCTGACTCGACAAGACTGTGAGGTCAATGCCCCCATACAGTGTGGCAAGTTGTTACAGGGTGTAGAACTCTTTAATGACCTTGACCTGTGATAAAATCTTAACTTCATTTGCGTTTTGGCAGAATTCAAAGTCTGAGGTTGCCCATTGTACTTCAAAGGCAAGAAGAGGATAAATTTCTGGTCAAACTTATTTAGCTCAGTTTCATGTAACATTTTGATGAGTTTAATCAGATAGAGTGAGTTGCCTAGTTATTGCCTCAAAGCTTTATCTGAAGTGAATTAATTTCTGATCTTATTGATTTATGATTGGCCTACCCATGAAGGCCACTATAGTCATAGTTATAACAATTTATAGCAAGATTGTCATCTTCTAGAAGTGATGATTCACACTGCAGACACTTGTCTTGAATGCTGTCAGCACTCAGTCCACAGGAATTAGCAAGAATCGATTGAATCCACTCATGGTCTTTTTAAACTTTACAGTTATTTGTCTTCCGTTCATATATAGATTAAGCTCTGCATAGCCACCAAAACATCTCTTAAATTAGAAGAAAACAAGTGTCAAACAGTTCCTCCAAAATAGTGACAGGAAAGTTTCAGGGTGTGAAATAGGGTTAAACCTATAAAGTAGTAAAAGCAATGCCCATTCTATTCAAAATCATTTTACAATGATAAAGTAGAGGATGTTGGTTGTGATAACTGAATTAATGTTTTGGATCATTGTCTGGCTGCATTTAGGCTTACTTACTTAATCCTGTACGAGGCATTTCAAAAGAAAAAGAGATTTTAAAAAAAAGTTTGACTAATGCGTGGACTGCCAATTTTGTCTTTTGACTCATTGAATAAATCTAAACTTTTCATACTGATGACAACTGAAATACAGGATGATGTTTTTCTTTTTTTGTTATGGTCTCCAAGGACAGACTCTTCCCCTATCTCACTCTATGAATATTTTTGGAGTTGTATATATAAATAATGCATAGCCTTTATGAATTATTTACACATGTTGAGATTTGATATGATATGATATTATCTTTCGTATGTTTTGCAGTATGTATTGTACATTAATAAAGGAGGAGGAGGAGGGGAAAGTATTGATCACTAAAGGTGAAATAAAAAATGTCTATAATGTTGAAAGGTGGACACCATATCGGTAGATTCGATTCCCACACACCTAACATTTTAAAATAAAAATTTGGTTTCTTTCCCCCTCAGATTGTCTATTGGTTTTTGGTTTGGTTACATGATAGAGATATTCCCCCTCAGATTTTCTATTTGTTTGGTTACATGATAAGAAATATTCCCCCCTCAGATTGTCTATTGGTTTGGTTACATGATAGAGATATTTCCCCTTAGATTGTCTATTGGGTTGGTTACATGATAGAGATATTCCACCTCAGATTGTCTATTGGTTTTTGGTTTAGTTACATGATACTGAGATACTGGGTTGCAAAGGCACATGGAAGTTGTTTTTGGTTTGTTTGGGGTTTGTTTGATTTTTTGATCAAAAATGTTTTAACAATTTTACTATGAAGTTAGATATCAGCTGTATTTTTATTGTTATATTATCCAGTGATTATGTTTTTGTCAGGTGAATTGGATTTGTTTAAACATTTTTATCTTTTACTTGTCCAGTGCATTTTGTTCATTTGTGAATTTGCGATAATATTTTAACATAATCATTAATATAATGTTCATCATGCGTAATCATCATTAATTCAATGTTAAATTTTAAAGGGTGGTCTTCACCATTTCAGTACTTTATATTTGATTTGATTGTTATTGGTAGCAACAATTGTTTCATTGATAACATTATCACTTTAGAATTAGGAATGGTTTTAAGTAATGGATAGATATATGTGTGGCATCTACATTTTCATCATTTTTATTTATATATTTATTTATTCTTTGCAACATAAGTATTATACACTTATAACACATTTCAAGTTGGATTTGGAAAACTCAATCTATTTTCACTGAAATATTTTAGTCTGTTACTTCCAGGATACTCTGCGGGTGGTTGGATGGGAGCATCACCCTTGAATCATATACCTATGATGTTCGCATGGGTGTACGATCCGATAGTGATGTCGTTTCTTCTTCTCTTTACTAGCCTATCCTGCTCCTTTGGTTTGTGATTGTATTTTTGACAGGGGATATTTTTTTTTCTGTAAATCTTCTGCCTGTTTGTTCTTGGTTATTTATAATTTAGCTTATGATATCTTTAGGTTATGATTTTGATTTACATTTGTACTATTTTTGTTAGATTGCTTGTTTTTTTGTTTCAGCGGTCTCTCATATAACCTCAATTGTGTTGGAAGAGACCTAAAGCAACAAACAAACAAAAAAATCCAGGATACTCTCGAGAATAGAATTTTCTTTGTGCATTATTTGTTTAGTCAAAATTGTTGTAATTGATTGTATTTGAAAACATAGTTACTTAATATGTAAACTCCCCCCCCCCCCCCCCCAAATCCTGCCTGGTAGATTTCTTGAATGGGGGATTGGTGAAAAAAAAACATATTTAAAAGTAAAAATTAAACTTAACATTTTATAAAAGTTGTGCTGATAAGATTAATCATTTTCAGTTCGATGTACAGTCTAACATATATTCATGGAACCTCTGTTTGAGGAATTCTTGCATTCCAGGAAATGAGATTGAATTCCCAATTTATGTCCTTCATTTTCTTTTAACTGTTTCATTCATCACCAAACTATTTCACAGATTCAATCAACAGCAAACAAAGCATGAGCTTTACCATTGAATAAAACACATACAATGATCTCTCATCTCTCCCACTCTTCCTCCTCACACACATTACACTCACCCTGTTAGTCGAGCTTGATTATCTTTCCCCCACCCTCTACCGCAAGCTGTACTGTCTTAGTTACCTCTCACACCTACTTTTTCTATACCGATAATCACACTATTTCTGAGGTTCAACGTATATGTGTTAGACTGTATCTTGATCATTAATTGAATTTTTAAATTTAAATATAACTTTCCATTCTGCTTTAGTTGTAGAAATAGCTCAATCGTGAAGTCTTGAGGACTTGCATAATAACACACACATTTGCATATATATACATATATATATATATATTTATATATATATATATATATATATATATTATATATATATATATATATATATATATATATATATATATATATTTATATATATATATATAAATATATATATATATATATATATATATAAATATATATACATATTTATATATATTATATATATATATATATATATATATATATATATATATATATATATATATATATATGTATTAATACCGGATAGGGAGACTTTTGGTACCCCTATTAGTTCATTTTACAGTACTTTACCAATAGGGAGACCAAAATCCGGTCCCCCTATTGATTTGACCTCTAGCACATTCACTTTTCTGATTTTAGTTTAAGGTTGTCAACCCAACCGTCAAGGATATATAATTGTAAATCATAGTATTGAAGTTATTTGTTAAACACCACAGTAAGAAGAGTTATGCCTAAATTTTCACGTTGGTCAATAAGGTGACCGCCTGAAAAAAGTACAATAGGGGTACCAGTGTTTTCATCGATATATTTCAATAGTGAGGCAATATATCTTTCCGAAATTTTCTCTAAAATTCTAGAGCATTATATGGATTTTTATAGTAATGAAAACCTAATATAAAATTGTGTGAAAGTTGATGAACTGAGGAATGAACAAGATATACGAATTATAATCTATTTTTAGAAACAGATTTATCGAATCTTGGTCCGGATTCTTATCTTGGTGACAAGAGACAAGCAAACATAGTAACTCTTTTTTTCGTGAAACGTATGTTTAGTCAATTTCGCGCATAAAGAGGCACTCGGCACTCACTCACTCCGCAAGTCAGTAGTAGGTAGTTATCAGCTTTAATTCTTAGTCAAACGCTTCATCAAACCCATTATTGAGTAGCATGTTGATGCCTGATGCCAGTTGAAGCCATCTCGACGTCGTGAAATGGAGCATCTTCTGTCATAGCAGTAGAATCGTCAGATGCCGCATTTAAATCCTCCATTCCAGGCGTTGCTGTTGCCATATCGATCTTCGAAATGATTTGGTCTAGACGTCAAGTTGACCCGTTCTATGTCTGAAGAGATTTTAAAGTGCAATACCTAACATTATATCTTGATCTACAAAAGAGTCTTTTTAAATGAACCGCTGTGTTTCTATATTTTTCAAGAACCAATGATTATCTGATAACCACTGACAACTGACTTGCGAAGAGAGTGGCCGACGGACGTCCTCTCTATAGCCGCAAGTATTTTTTCGTCACTTGCTGAGTTCCAAACTAGACGTCTATGGCATCGTGGGGTAAATTGATGCTGGAGGCATCATTGAAGAGACACCGAGATAATTTAAATGGTAAGTTATTGGCCATTCTTATTACATCACTGTTGATTTAAGATTTTCAATAGGGTAGACATCACACTAGGTACTTTGGTAAAAAATTCAAATTGGATTGAGCTCAATGAAACCTATATCATTTTAAAGTGCTTTTCAACACGATTCTAATGATACCAAAATTGTGAAAATCAGATAAGCAGAAAAAAAGTTGTGTTAGTTTAAAGGCTGACAAATGGTCTTCTATTTGCCTTTGTTATTTACTGACGGACTTTGTGACCTGAAAATTGTTGCATTTCCGGTAGTAACCGCCATTTGGATTTCAAAACTGGTCTAAAATGACCGCTAAGATTTGAGTAAGGATTTTACTGGAACGAATTTCATGGATGCGGTATACAACTTTGCCCTGAATTTAATTTTATAAAAAAGTTAAGATGTTAAATAAACGTGCCAGCATGAAATTTTGATTTACCAAGTTCTAATCTTTTAATTATCCAAAGCTAAATTATACCCTATTTTATCCATAATCAAAAGTTATACTAAATTGTCATTGATTTTAAAATAAACTACACCAAACGATAGAGTAATTTCTCCTGAAGAAAATAAGACATAAATCATTAAAATCCATCCATAAACAAAAAATCTATGGAACTTTTTCTGAGACCCATCACTCAAAAGTCCAAAAAATCGGGTCACAGCCACTAGGCCATTTATCGGCTCCCTGCTGGAGGGCCAAATGGACGTTTACCAAAGTACCTAATCACACACACACCGATTGATGATTGTCACTTGTCAGTCAGTCATTTGGAAGTGGAGTCAGATAATTCGGGAACTTCTGTAGACTGTAGATTCACACTAGTAAGATCTGTCGTTTACTACTACTACTACTACTACCACTACTACTTTTAGTTTTAGCGCTATCCAACTCAACACTTCTCGTGTTTATTTTATTTTGGCAAAACTAGAATGGATTTTTGAAAAGAATATAAAAAATAATTTAAACTTAAACCTGTCTTTGCATCTTGCTTTATGCATACAGTATGCCATATCACAAAATCATAGTTTAATGTTGAGAATATGCTATTTCTTTTGTAACTTCAGATCAGAGAGATTTGAGCTTTAAAAATCCTGAAAAATGTCTTGCTGTCAATCCAGACAACCCTTTTGATGTGATCTATGATGTTAATGGTAAGAATGTAATTTGATGAGGAAATGAATAACATTTAGGTACACATAGTTTGCTTTTTTTTTTTTTTTTTTGAGTCATGATGTTTAATACTATTACAGTCCACTCCGGATAATTGCAACTCGTTTAATCGCAACTTTCGGTTAATCACAATATTTCCTAAGCAATGGAAATAATTCTATATAAAAGTCACTGGTTAATTGCAACAAACTTCGGTTTTTTAAAAAGTGGTAAATTCAAGAAATCAAACAGTATATCATGATTAAATTTCATCATGGATGAAATCGTGACAGGTTGAAGAATCGAGAGTGAGCAGGATTTAATGCTACAGTAGTGTGTCACCACTCTGTTAGAGTCGAAAGAGGGCGGGGCTCTGCAGTATGGGTTTGTGACGTCATCGGTGGCCATTAAATAGAAGAGGGGTGGGGCTGGTCATAATCTTGACAACAGGTTATAAATGACAGTTATAAAGAGAGACTGAGCGATATCCTTTGTTTTAGGATTAACAACTGTGCATTGTGACCAACGAGTTTGGTGAGAGCTTATTGTCTCTCATTAAGGCTAATCTCTTTAACTCTGACAAATGTTGAATTGTTGAGAAAAAAGATTGAAACTTCTTCCAATCTGAATAAGATGTCGGCTTGCTTCATAGCTGCTTTTGGTTGACAAATCTACACGGGGCTGCCATATGGTTTTTGTTTCAATCAAATTGCTCTGTATGTGGTGGACTAAGAATATTATTTACTGGTTTGAGTTGACAATAAATGTGTAAAATGTTGAAATAGTGGACAGGAAACTGAATTTCGGTTAATCCCAACATTTTCGATGATCCCAAGGTATTGCGATTATCCTAAGTGGACTGTACCTGAATCTTGAACGAAAAACTATCATATGGATATGATTATAGACAGATTGGTTTCTGGAATTATATTTCCGTCCTCCCTTGCCAACTCTGACGTTCTTGAAATTTAAAAGAAAATAGCCAGAAGGTTTCGGACTTAATTTTCTTTTTTTTCCAAAGGACAATAGTCATAAGGTAAATAATTTTAAAAAATCCTTTTACAGCACAAGATGGCATGATTTTTTGTTTAAGAGTTTAGAGAAAAACTTGCACATGATAGTCTTCAGCTTTTTTTTGTTGTTTTTATTTTCTATATAGACTCCAACTCAGAGCCTGAAAGTGATGCAGAACAAAGTTCCATATCACATGATTCATTTGTGGTAAGTTTGTACATTAAAATAAAATCATAACATTTGTATAGCGTTTATCCACAGTTGGCACCATGCTCAAAATGCTTCACATCACCATATTTTGTGGTGGACAAAACACATTTGCCACAAAAGATGAGACCTGCAGTCTGTTAGGCGCAATACAATATTTCAGGACAAGGACAACACTGTTTTACACCAGTGAGATCTCCTAGTTTTTTGTTGTTAAAAATTTTTCTTTGCAGTGGACTTCGCCAACAATAACACTATTTTAAACCTTCCTCGTTATATTTTGAAGTGATATTCATTGATGAGCCATTCACATTTGAAGTCGTTTGTTTTTTATTTGACAAAATGTGAAAATGATGCGTTTCCAGGAAAAATTAAAATAGCTTCTGTTGGGATTATACTGTTGATCTCGCATTTTGTCCAAATTCTCTTGCATCGTAATGTTTATCAACTTTTTTTGTTAACTATATTGCAGTTGCAAGGTTAGGAAGTTCATATTGTTGCAATGACAACCGTTTATATGTCCAGAATCGTAGTGATATAAAAAATTGTTTTGTAGTTGTTGGTCCTGGTGTAGGATTTAAAGAGTTGGTTAAAAACGGTTTACTGAAACCCTGGTTGGTGTATCTATATTTATCCAAGCACAGTTGAACATATTAAATACTTAGACAATATGTCTGCCTTTCTCAACTCTTTTTTATTATACTTGCATTATTAACCAGCTAATTGTTTAGTTGGATTATTAAACAATGGCTCTTCATGTTTATTGTCAACATGAATAAATTGATTGATCTGTCATCTTTTCCACAAAATATACAGGGTCCCGATTTTGTTGCTGACTCCGAGTCTGATTCCTCTACGTACTCTGTGAGGTACCCAATGCTGAGTACATCATTGTCTTTGGAACCTAGTGCTCATTCCCCAACTCAGTCAGAGCCTCATCCACAACTATCACAGACTGAACCTCGTTGCCAGTCTGGACCCAGGTTCAACCCGAATGCTATACACTTGCAAACCAACGTGTTACGTGCAATGGTGAGTCATTTTTTTGTCATTCTTCTCCTTTGATATTTGTGGGATCAATTTTAATTTACCCATTCCTTTTAAAAGAAAACTTCCACCCCCTCCATGGTGCTGCATTTGTGTTATTGCATTTTTTTCTGTTTTGGCAGTGCTGCGTCGCAAAATACGCTACCATTTACATAACAAGCACAAATCCAAATTTGATAGGGTGGAATCTTAGAATCTGAAACCCCAATGTGTGAGTGATATCAGTGAAACCAGCCATAAAAATGTTCATGTTTATTTTATTGGGGTTTTTTTTGTCTGTAATAGACTTAAATTGTTTGTATTGTAAGTGTTAAAATGGTTTTTTTGTTACAACCCATCTATATATTAAAACTGTTTCTTTGTATTTCTATGATGCTTAAGGCTTTTTTTCACAGACCAGCTGGAAACTTAACGAGAATCAGAGTAGATAACATTTTTATTAATCTTGCAACCTAAACAGTATATGATGATTGGGAGCATTTAAAGAAAAGCACATTTTCTTTTTAATTTGTCGGTACTAAAATTATACTTTGATAATGTCTGCTGTGCTACAAACCCTTTTGACTTCCAGGTTCAATATTTTTCTTTATTCTAAAATTCTTGGGTTTCCTTTCAATGACAACTGAGATCATTAAAATTCAGCTCACAACATGATGTGTGTAGATTTGATGAAAACATATGTTCGAGTTGAGAAGCAGTGTTCACGAACTTGCTGATCGTTTTTACTAGCATTTATTTTCCTAACTTACCTGTGTCAATTAACAAAGGCAAGACTCAAATATTTTCTATCTGAACAGTGTGTTTGTTATTGAAATATTTCCGGCATATACATGTCATATTTCATTCCCACAAAATATAAATCAGGATTAAGTTGTCTGGGCATCAGCATCGTTCAGGCAGTTGGGGGGAAGTCTTTAAGGAATTAATGAAGCCGATGCTCAACCGGTCTGGAGGACGTTTGATTGATGTCGGCTGTTTGTTCTGCCAGCCGGTGATGTTTTCTCACTCCCTCAATGACAAAGAAAGTCATTGTTATGACTATGAACTATAGTCTATTATTACTTTTGTTACTATATTAATTGTTACTTATTGCCGCTACTGTTATTATTATTATTATTATTATTATTATTATTATTATTATTATTATTATTATTATTATTATTATTATTATGATATTGCCTTCATTGCATTCTATTACTATTATTGATATAATTAATTTCTGATTGTTGTAAATAATTTATGTGAATTGAATTTTGTCGATTGGCCAAGGGCCTACAATAAACTTAAATGAAATGTTAGTCTTTGGATAGGACTTGGGTCTATTCTTGATTGCTTTTCCGCCTGGGTCGAGTGAAGCATTTGGAGTAAATTTTGTTGCTCAACGTAAAAAACATTCCGCTGATACTGATACCTCCAAGGGGTGGTTGGGGAAAAACCTAAAATTCTTTTGACATTCTGTCTGATTATTCGCTGAAACAACAAAGGACAATCTATGTATTCAGATGAGACTTCAATGTGTTACTATTCCGATTTATGTTCATATTTTGATTATAATGAAGTGGGAACCCTGAACCCAGTGAAGTGGGTGGATTGATCTATTTATTTCTATTTCAAAACAAAAATATGGCGTCTTTTCACTGGATTTGTTATGTGGCAGAGGTCTCCACAAATCTAACATACCTCTTCCAAAGGAATAGATGGTAGAAAAGTATATAACAAGAAGGAATTATGACAGTTACTTGTCCAGGCCTTAAATATTTGGAATGCTATTCCTCTCTATCGCTGTCATGTAGCTGATGTGCATACGGTCTGTCTATTGATTTATTTTCATAGTTCATAGCATGATGTGCTTTATTTTCTTCTTTTTTTTTCCAGAGAAATACAAAAAGCCAAGGAGACCCTGTCCATACTGTGGACAGTTGCAAACAAAACTCTCAAGGCATTTGATGAGGAAACACAAAGATGAGACAGAAGTTACAGAGGCCATGAAACAGCCTGTAAAGGAAAGGGATAGAACAATGGATTATCTCAAGAAAAAGGGCATTTTTTATTCAAACACTAGAAACAATTCAATAGTTATGCGTGAGAGAGCACAAGGGTCACATGAAGTTGTTATGTGTGCTGGCTGTAAGGGGTTTTACTCTGGACGAAGGGTTTATGAACACAAAAAGAAATGTAGTACTGAGCATGCTCTGTGTACTGGGGTTGTAAAATTTTATCCCGTGGCTCCCAATGCAAGTAAAGAAATAAAGGAGAATATTCTTGACAAATTTCGGAATGATGAAGTGGGAAATTTGTGTCGATCTGACAAAGCTATAGTATTGTTAGGAACAAAATTGTGGAGTAAAAGTTCAAAGAAGGAGAGAAAAGTTATAATGAGTGATTTACGCATCTTAGGAAATTTGATTTTAAAAACTAGGAAGAGAACAAATCAACCTTCTTTCTCTGGAGAGGACGTGGTGAAGCGTTGTAACTTTAATGAAATATCGCAAACCATTTCTGAAATGACTTTGAAAGAGGATGGGACATTGAAAGCAGGCTTGAAGCTTTCAATTGGATTTATATTGAAAAAGTTAATTAATTTCTTAAAAGGGGAATATATAATGCAAAACAAAATGGAAGAATCCGCAGAGATAGATTTGTTCAAAGCTGTCCTGGATTATAATTGGGATAGTATTTTTTTTACAGCCAGAGTTCAATGTGAAGCAAAGAGAACAAATTTGAGAAAACCCAAAGAGATGCCATTAGAGAATGATATAAAGAAGCTACGGCAATTTATTACTGAAGAGATGGTCTGTATTTGTGAGGATGATTATCAATTATTTGATTCACATATGTTTGTTAGGCTTCGCTATGTCATCGTAGCTAGGCTTACAATGTTTAATGCGAGGAGAGGCGGAGAACCCGCAAGGATGTTGTTAAAAGACTGGAATGATGCAGATTCAGGTGTATGGGTTGATCCCCAGCTTGTACAACATGTCACTGATCCTCTGGAAAAAGCGTTACTTGAGAAGTATAAGCTGGCCTATCAGTCTGGAAAGGGAAGCAAGATGTTGGTCCCTGTGTTGATACCCAATGACACAATTCAGCCTTTAAGGAAACTTGCACAGGAGCGTAAAGCTGTTGATATTTCAGACAACCCATTTCTTTTTCCAAATACAGGAATATCCAAAGATCATGTAAGTGGTTACATTGCCATCAAATATGTCACTTCCTTAGTAAAGGATTTAGAGAAACCCCAGTTGTTAATAGCTGATAAATTCAGGCACCGAGCTTCGACATTATTTGCCTTACTTGATGTCCCACAACACGAGAGAGATGTCTTCTATCGACATATGGGACACAGTGAATCAATCAATCAAAACATTTATCAGTGTCCACTTGCAATACGAGAAATAACAGAAGTTGGTCATTTTTTGGGTCAAATTGATAACTCAGCATCGGTCACTGGGGAAGGAAATTGTAACATTGAAACAAATGACTCTGTAGTGAATAGAGACTCAAATGCAAATTTTGGAACATCCATAGTAACAGCTGCAAATCAAGAAGAAATATTTGATGGTGAAGCAGGAGTGCCAAATCAGCTTACGTGTTCTTCAAAACAAACTGAACCCAAGAGGAATTCAAGCAAAAATCGGAGATACATGTCATGGTCAGATGAGGATACAGATAGAGTCAAGTCATATTTTAAAAACTTTGTCGAAGATGTTTCAGCACATGGTTCAAGGGGATCATTACCTAGAAAGTCTGAAATTATTCTGTTCTTAAAACACCACAGGGTATTTTCACAAAAAGGAATCCCTGAAGGTACACTAATTAGTTTGGTGAAGACAAAGATTTTTAATGAAAGAAATAAATATAGAAGGGAAAGAGCGTTTCAATCGGTGTAATGACAATCATGAATTTGATTTGTATTACATTCATTGTTTTGTATAGTGTTATTGACATATTTTGGGGGTTTACAAAAACGTTTTATCTTTATATAGTACAATCTGTTCATCATTGCAATATCCTTTTTTATATTATATGAACATTCATTTGCTCAGCTTGAGAGACAAATGCTTTGTAGAACCATAGCTGCCAACCGTTCTGTTAAAAACGGATTTGTTCCGTATTTGACTTCCTGAGTCCGTAAGTGCTTATTTTTAGTTCAAAATCCGTATTTTGTAATTTTTGACTAATTTGTGGTAAAAAAGCCATGTGAGCCTAATGAATTATTATTATTGATCCATTATTATTACTATTACTACTACTACTATTGTTGTTATTATTATTATCATTATTATTGGTGTCCAGTGAGAGCATAATCTCCATTTGTGTAGCTCTTTAATTTGAATTATGCCTCTATCATAAATGATTTTCAACAATTAAAAAAGTTCCATTCGTTTATATGACGCCTGTATTTTAATCAAACCTTTCATAATGTATTGGAGATTTGCATAGGATATGGATGTTAGCCTCGATATACTTTGAATATTCTAAGACAGTATTGATACTTTCACTATTTGTTACAAATATTATTTTAATTAAGAATAAAATTAAATCCACCTTTTTGATTGGAAGGTATTCAATAAGAAAATCAATTGCTTATATTGATTAAAGATGACAATGATTATTTCCCTTTATTAATTTATGAAATATATAAATTTAATCCCTTTAAAAACATCTTCATCTGATTTTAATTTTTTTTTTTCAAGCAAGCTTTTGTAACGGTTTAGGTTCAAGAAAAATAAGTATACTCCATTTTTAGGTGTGTTTATCTTGTCAAAGTAAAGAAGTAGGAATTCTCTAATATTTAGAGGTGCATTTTACTATAACTACTATTATAGTATACTACTTAAAGACCATTATGTTGCATGAAAGAAAACATATATGCTATCGTCTACTTTTTATCTGAACTCACCTAATTTTTACCCCAAAACGCCCTCTCAAGTGATGTACCAGGTTGGTAGTTATGCATTTCTAACCATCTTAAGTTATTTCATTTATTTTACAATTGTGCTTCTTGTGTATTGGTCCTTATCAAAGTTGAGGCAGTTGAATTCTTTCTTTATATTGTCCGTTCTGAATTTTGATCTCGTTGTGGAAAGCTCCCATAGCGGGCAGGGAGGTACACACTGTGTCTTCTATCCCCTTATATCTGTTTTCCAACATGCTTTCAGTCTTTGTCTTGGAATGAGATTACTTGTTTTTTTCCTGGCCCTCGCCGGAGTCCTAGCTGGGAGGGAAGCAGTCAAATGCATATTTATTGTTTTGGGAGATGATATTTTTTTCCTTGTAAATCATCTCTCTGTTATGTATTATTACTATATTTGTTATTTTTTAATGTATAATGTAAGCATTTGAGTGTGTTCCTCTTTGTTGGATTTTGTTCTTGTGTCCGGATAAGACTTATAGGTGATCTCAAACTAAGTACATTGGTGATACGCTCTTGGAATCTACATCTGATCCCTATTTGTTCCCAGTTCCCCTATGTCTTACTTTCTCTTGGATGCTTCAACTGTAATTCTAGAACTTTTTACTATCCAATTTTCTTCCTTTTTACTGGCGCTGATATAACCTAAATGTGTTGCAAGCGCCGTAAAACCCTTAAAAACAAAACAACAATCATTGTGGAAAGTGTCATTTTAACGATTCAAATGTGCTGGTACTAAACCCGATAATTGAGCAACATTTGGACTAGCCTCTGTCATCTCAAACTTGTTAGTGTTAGTAATAGTAATTAAAAAGGCTGACTTTTATATGTTGCGATTCGATGAAGGGGGGGGGGGGGGGGGGGGGCGGGGGCGGCTTCGGCACACATCGCCCCTCATCCCGGGCCAAATGAGCGTTCCTTATTTTATTTTTGAAAAGTTGGCAGCTATGTAGAACTATCTGAAAGAATCAGATATGGCAGAATAAAAAGTCTTTCTACTAACCCTAACTTAATTGGCCAATGTAGCTTTATGTTCAGCATTGTCTAGATACCTAATGTAAAATTTCACTATTCTTTTTATGATAATTTTAAGAGTTGCAATCTTTAGAGGTGACTGTCAAGAAATGACACCTCTGTGCATTTAATTTCATTCTTTCTTTATCCCCTCATCCTCCTTAATCAGAATAATAATAATTAATAATGAAAAAAAATGCAGCAACGACAGCTTAGAACGGCATAAAGTGCTTAAGAATTTTTTTTTTTGCATTAAACTTTATTCAAACGATTTTCAACACTTTTGCTTCACAGTTTATGCTTTTTAACAAATGCAATTAAGCAACTTACCAGCAACAAAATATTGGTTTGTTATCATTTGAGGGTTTTATCAGTAAAACTGTTTCTATCCTTTTATGTTGCACTGTACACATAACAAACTTCATGCTTTTATTTGGTGACCAAAGACTTATGTGATACAGTGGATGAATGTTTGTGATGGCTTTTGGAACTGAAATAAACCTGCAATATGATTTGTAGACTTCTATCGTTATGTATCATTTTTCGGTCAAATGTAAATGTAATTTTACACGAGCTTGATGTATCATAAAACCCACAATGAGCTCAACGTGCAGCTGGTAGTGGTAGTACATTTATATGGACACGAACAACGTTGTTACAATTCAGTAACGTACTCCAATTAACACAAGTGAGACTGTAAATGAGACTTTTACAATGACTCTGCATCGCCACAAATAGAATTCGAACCCTGGCAACTCGGGCGTCAGACGAACTGTCTACCACGAAACCAAAGCAAGCATTGTGCAAGTTAAAGTGAATGAGATGTTGATTGAAGCCGTTCATTGTGTCCATCAGATCTGCTGTCCTATCCATCCAACTCCATTCACTGGGTGGGGTTCCCGACTTCCCATAATGGGCAGGGACGTACTCGTTGCGTCTTCTATCCCCCTATGTCTGTTTTCCAACTTGTTTCTGTCTTTGTCTCGGGATGGGATTACTTGGTTTTGTCCAGGACCTGGCTGGGAGGGAAACAGTCAAATGTATAGTTCGAGTTTTGGGAGATTATATTTTTCCCTTGTAAATCATCTGTCTGTTATGCTCTTTATTGTTTTGTTTACATATTATTTATGCTTTGTAAACATTTGAGTGTATCCCTCTTTGTTGGGACCTGTGCTTGTGTCTGAATGAGACGTTTAGGTGATCTCAAACTAAGTACTTTGATAGTGGGCTCTTGGAATCTACTGTTTCCTATTTGAAACAAATCCCTTTGCCTTACTTTTTCTTGGGTGCTCTAATTGTAGTTCTAGAACTTTTTACTATCCCATTTTCTCCTTTTTACTGGCGCTGATATGACCTTAATGTGTTGCAAGCGCCGTAAAACCCTTAAAAACAAAACAAAACAACCAAGTCCATTCAGTGGTATACAACAACAACAAATAAACTCCTCTGCCTGGTCCCTTCTATCTCTGATCTTAACCTGGGTCGTCAGGTTTCTAAAGGGGTCGGGGACTGCAAAAACAATGGCGCACGGAGCAACTGGGAATATTTTTTGCCGTGTTTGAGTCCCAGGTTATTTCCCTGAGCGCCCCTTCTGAGGGATGGACCTTCCCAGGAGTTAGTAAATGCGTTGCTCGGCCATTTCACTCTACGCACACTGGGATAAGCTTCGACACTATGGCCATGAAGCTCTTAATCTTAAGGACTTACTTTATTTTAGACAATTTGGTGGTAGCTCACTTGAAAATGCACTCTTAGGTATACACATATATAAACATATACTGGGCTCCCTAAAAGGGTTTTTAATGTGGTCTCCCTAAAAACATGTTTTTACCAAATGTCTCCTTAAAGCTACAGAAACACTTAGTAAAACAGTAGGGGGACCGAGTAATTTTCTATATACCATTGTGATCATCAAGCATCAGAATTGTGTTCATAAATCATTGTAGGGCATCAAA
>NC_088360.1:36150350-36156373 GCF_034508935.2 Berghia stephanieae
GATTTTCATCAACACGCATACAATTTTAAGGGGAAAAAAATCCCTTGCATCATGTGATATTAAATGATAGCTTCAATTATTACATCTGCACTTTTTCATCACTTACAGTATAATGCTGCAGCTTCAATACATTATTGTTATTCCACTCATTTTTGCTTTTTTTTTCACGTTTAAATTATGCATTGATATCATTATTACTTATCCAATATGACATTTAAAGAATATAAAATATAAATGTTTTTTGTTTTACTGTTAAGGCAACTTCTTTAATTTACTGATAAAGTTAAGGTACTGTATAAATCTGTCGTCATATGTCATAAATCCCTCCCCTCTCCCCTGCAAACACTGAACTCGTTTCCAAACGTCATTGCATACTGGCTGTTTCTTCTGTCATTTTTAATTAAAAGAAAACGGAGAGAAAAACAAGCTATTACTATTAGCTAGTATTCATTAAATGAAATGATATTTACAATCATTGCTCATGTTTGACTGACTACACATGCAATCCGTATCATCATCATCATTGGGCAGGTCCACTTTGTTGGAGATGTGTTGTTCAAAATGCTATCATGTTTTGTCACTTTCAAAGACCGCATAATTCAATAATAATGGACACTTGTTAAGTTGAAGCCTGGTTACAATAAATGTTGAGCTAGTCTCATCGTCCCCAGCTCTTGCAATGCTTACTTTGATTTTTTCCAATAAGTATCCCTGAACGTGACAAATAGGAAAACTGTAGTTAGTGCTTGATGTTGATAAACTGTTTATGTTTTTTTGTGTAGATATATATATATATATGTTTATGTCATGAGGATATAAATATCAGTAAAAGAACTAAATGCAATCAGGAGTCCATTTGTGCACAGCATATAAAGCCTATCATATTGTGTATTATACACCTCGCTTTAGACTAAGTTGACTAACGTACGGACATTTAAATGTGGTGGGGGCTGCCTGAAGCCTAGGATCATGAAAATACTAACGAAAGAGTGATAATGGAGAGGCTACAGATGGGAACAATGGACGTTTTGTGTAAAAACCTTTCATCAGCACAACCATAAACAAATAAACGTTTCAATGTTTATTTTTGTGCTGATGAAGGGTTTCTATCTGACACGTTCATCGTCTGTTTTGTTCCAATTCGAAGCCTCATTATCATTTTTTTGGTGAACCTTTAAATTGCAAAGTGGGCCGAATTCTGAGTTCAGTGTGGTCCAAGTTTTTTTTTTTCCAGATTGTTTGGGTCTGGACCTAAAATTTTGACTGGGTCTGGATGTGATGTTTTCACATTATCGAAGGAAGTGGCAAAATGAAAAATAGTTTACATTAAAATTTTTTTTTCAAATTAAATGCTTAAAACCTCAAAGAGTGTATGTTCATTTGAAAAGTCTTGAAAATTGAAATAGAATAAAACTTTTGCTTTTCGGTATTAAAGCAAATGATGAGCATCAAAATTTTTATAGGTTAAATGCCATCATATCACATCTACTGTACTTCAATAGCCAAGGAAACGAGGTATTTATTTAAAAATGTCCGTTTCATGAGACCTGTCCCATTGTGAATGAAACAATGTGATTGTTCTGTACAAATAACGTACTGCTACATCACCGCTACTACCCTTCACCTTTTTTAAAACCTAAAAGTGGTTGACATTGACAAGTGTCAATGGCCAGTGTTGGGTAAGAACAGAAAATTAACTAAGTTTGGACAGTGTACACGTGGGCAACAAATACTACCAATCAAATCTTTGTAATGATTGGGACATCGTTTTCAAGCATTCGATGTCAGTGGTGTGAAGATAGATGGCTTGCTAAGTTGCATGGACTTAATAGATAAGGTCATTGGTAATTATACCAAAATCACACGATTGCATTTAACTAGCAATGGGCATATTTTATTAGAAGAAAAAAGTTTTTTCGTCTTTATTTAGATTTTTATAACTGTCAAATTTTGGGGAGTAGTTAAGATCAGTCAGAGGTTTTGTGTAGTCAAATTTTTGTGGATCACTTTGTGAAGAGAATGGAATAGTTATAACCTGTAGGGTTTAATCATCTGACCACTTCCTTTAATAGTTAACTCATTAATTTAATTATGTTATTAGGTTGTTCGAATACTTGGTAAATCATATTTCTTGGAATTTTATAAATTCAATTTTTGTACAGGGCTAGCCTGGCATCAAATATGCTTCGGGTCTTTTTCTTTTGTTTGTTTGCTTGCCGGTAAAGCAAGTTCTTTATGAATTAATGATATTTCTTTTTCATTTTGTTCGTTGTATTTCATCATAGAAGCCTACTAACCCTAAAATTCAGGATAAATTGTTTTCAAGTGTAAACTGTCATTCATTGTTGTTTGACTAATAAATTTGTAATTCTTCACAAAAATATTTTTGAGTCCTTTCATATCATATTAAAAAGATGTGAATTTCAGCAATGGTCGAGGGACACCCTTGTTGACACATTTTCCAATGTGGGCCAGTCTTTTATCTGTTGTCACTCATATATGCTGCTGGAAAAACAATTCAATGAACAACCCTTGCCCTCCCCTCAACACGTGTGCATATTTGACTTTAAAGAAAAAAAAAAGTGGATATAATATGAGTTACAAATATCCAAGCAATTTCTTATCGGTGCTGCCATTACTCAAGTTCCTTTAACACCATAGTATTAAACTACAAAAAAAAGTTCTGCTTATTAAGTGAATGTGGCAGAAGGGAGAAAACTCAATGTTTACTTTTCATTGACATCGTAAGACTGATTTCCAATTTCCCAAAACTTACAAAACGTTACATACTGGGTGGGGTTCCTGACCTCCCATAGTGGGCAGGGAGGTACATACTGTGTCTTCTATCCCCCTATGTCTGTTTTCCAACATGCTTTCTGTCTTTGTCTTGGAATGAGATTACTTGGTTTTGTCCTGGCCCTGGCTGGGAGGGAAACAGTCAAATGTTAGTTTTGGGAGATGATATTTTTTTCCCTTGTAAATCTTATGCACCGTATTATGTTTTGTTTATGCATTATATATGATTTGTAAACATTTGAGTGTATTCCTCTTAGTGGGGACCTTTGCTTGTGTCTGGATGAGACATTTAGGTAATCTCAAACTAAGTGCGCTGATAGTGTGCTCTTGGAATCTACATGTTCCTATTTGAACCAATTCCCCTTTGTCTGCCTTATTCTTGGATGCTTTAATTGTAATTCTAGAACTTTTTACTATCCCAATTTCTTCCCTTTTACTGGCGCTGATATGACCTTAATGTATTGCAAGCTCCATAAAACCCTTAAAAATAAAACATTACATATCTCATCTCAACTCTTCTCTAACTTGGTATACATGTATTTTGTTTTCATAACATTAAAGGCAAGAGACAAGGTCCTTTATCCATAACATTGTGGGCAGTAGACACTGTCCTCTACCCATAACATTGTGGGCAGGAGACAGTCCTCTACCCATAACATTGTGGGCAGGAGACAGCGTCCTCTATCCATAACATTGTGGACAGGAGACATAGTCCTATATCCACTACCTGTTGTCCCTTTCTATTTCTAGTGGGAAACCCCTTTCACCAAAATTGTAGAAACCATCTTCTCAATTTGTTAGCTCTGCACCTCGCCAGCCGCGACAATTTCATTTGATATGCCCGATTTTATGATAGTTTTTAAAACCACAGATAAGGGTTAACTTTACTTTAACTTTAACAAATCCAAATGTTGGGACTAAACTGCATTGCGTAAAAAGATGAAGATGTCTAAAAAATGCTTCCGAAGGTGGTCGGAGGTGTCACTTCTGCTGTCATCAAATAGGGATAGATGCAGATTCCAAGAGCACGCTATCAGTCAGTGTTCTTAGTTTGAGATCACCTAAAAGTCTCATCCAGACACCAGCATAGGTACCCGCTAAGAGGAATACACTCAAATGATTACAGAATAATAATATGTCCAAAACAGAAAACATAGCAATACATGACAGAGAGGTGATTTACAAGGAAAAAAATATCATCTCCCAAACAATAACTATACATTCGACTGTTTCCCTCCCAACTCCGGCCAGGACAAAACCAAGTAATCTCATTCCAAGACAAAGACAGAAAGCAAATTGGAAAACAGATACAGGGGGATAGAAGACACAGTAAGTGCCTCCCTGCCCACAATGGGAGGCCAGGAACCCCACTCAGTTGTTTTTTTCTTGTAATTGTAAGGCGTGAGGGGATAGCAATGATGATAAAAGGGGATAACGGAGACCACAAAGTGGATCTGTTTACAAAAGATATCCCCAGCACAATTATGCAGAAATCTTGCCAAATGAGGCCGTCCACCAGTCTCAGATATCTGAGCAGTACTAGAATAAATTGATGTTTAAATAAGTAGTAGTAATAAAATGAAGACAAACAAAAGTTATTGATAGAAAAAAAAAAAAAGATCCTCGGTTTAATTCAAATATAAGTCATTATCTTTTCCAAATCACGCATAGTAATATCATTTACAAAAGTTATTTCTTACATCCTTTCATATGACATATGCTTATGCATAAAATACATTATACAGTAAAAAAAACCTGAAAACTTTTTTTTGGATCAACACCAAACTAGACTAATGATACTGCTACATGACCATTATTCTTACCATTTTCAATAAATTCAGTCTGTCAGTATAGAATATCATAACGCTTACACTTACTAAAAACATCTTATAAAATAATAATCCTAGGAAAATATAATAGATCAAAGTGGAAGGTAACAAAAGGGTAAAAACATCACAATAGAAACAAAAAGATAAAAATATGATGTTAAGTGACAATATATTTGAATTTGATAACCTCAACTGGAATCAAGACAGAGTATTCAATTATTGAATCTTAAAGTAAGCAATCTAAAAATAGATAAAATAAATAAGTAAATAAATAAAAATTAAAAAAAAGACACAAAACAGGCTCAGCGCATAGTTGAGTCCTCGGTAAAGGTTCTTTACTCGCATTCATTAACCATACTCATGTGCAAAATGAGTACCTGACTGTTTAGCGTTGTCTCTGTTGGAAAAAAATGTAATATCGCCTAATAGGCGTCATGTCTCATTCGACATCATACGTGTTGCTGTTGGTCAGGGACCCTTTGTAAAGTACTTTGAGCATATTTAGTGGATATTGCGGTATATAAAAGCTCAATTATAAATATTTATAAAAAATGGATGAAGGTGTATAAATCTAATCTAATCACACCATCATAAAATAGTATCTGACGTAATATTTCACAAAGAAACAGCTGTGACAGATGATATCATGGGAATGGAAGAGTGAGAAGGGGAGTGAAGGACAGCAAGGGATGGGAGGATAAAGGAGGAAGAGAGAGAGAGACCACTATACCAAAAAATTATATTATGAATTGTGAACAATTCTAATTCTATATACAGAATGAAAAATAATCCTCCACTGGCTGCCAGTCCGGGTTAGAATTGAATATAAAATAGCCCTTACATTCAGCACTTACTCCAACCATACGCACCTCTGAGAAATCTTAGATCCCAGGATTCAAAATTGTTAGCATCTCCTAAAACTAAACTGGTTGAATTGTATTTGAATTCTTTTTTCTTTTCTTTCTAAAGCGCTTTGAGGTTTCGACGAAAGGCGCTATATAAATATGCTTATTATTATTATTATTAGTGAAAAAAAAAAAAAAGAATAAATCCATGCAATTTTACATGGGGGCCAAATTAAGACAAGAAATAATGACATTTAATTTTTTTCGTTGGATCCACATACTGGCCTGATCTTTATGGAGATTATAGATAGTATGCAGATGACGTCACTCAGGCCTTTGTTATTGTTTTTGCCATCCGCGTTTGTGAGTTGTTCTCACTAAACTGTATTAACCAGACTATAAAAGTTCATGGTTACACAGAGTTTGTGTGTTGGTCCGTTATACTTCCGGATGGCAATGTTGTGAACTCCTTGGCCAAGCGCATTCTATCTATATATTTGACATGACAAAATCGACGGAAAATTTGTGAGAAATCCTCTCAAAATACTGGAAT
>NC_088360.1:36156471-36197552 GCF_034508935.2 Berghia stephanieae
ATCAGATGTAGATTCCAAGAACATACCACCAATGTACTTAGTTTGAGATCACATATAAGTCTCATCCGGACACAAGCACAAATTCCAACAAAGAGGAATACACTCAAATGCTTACATTATACATTCAAAATAAATATAATAAGACATAACAGAGAGATGATTTACAAGGAAAAAAATATCATATCCTAAAACAATCACTATGCATTCGACTGTTTCCCTCCCGGCTAGGACCCCGACTAGGGCCAGGACAAAACCAAGTAATCTCATTCCAAGACAAAGACAGAAAGCATGTTGGAAAACGGATATAAGGGGATAGAAGACACAGCATGTACCCTCCTGCTCACTATGGGAGGTCAGGAACCCCACCCAGACAAAAGATTTGTGTGTCCCTCAATTTGCCTGTTCTTGTAATAAAATCAAAGCTTACATTCAACTCCATATTATTTATGATTAAGGCAAGGATTCTCAATTGTTACAGAGTATTCTGCAGTCGAAAAATATTTAACTTGTATTAACTTTTTCAACTGCATTTTAGGATTTATGTTGGACTTTCGCTAGCATAATAAAATAATTGTAATATCAAAAATTGTTATATTATATCTTTTATGAAAAGCACTGACACTTTACATTTACATAAGAAATTTTTTTATTACAATCGGAAGAGCTATCAAAAATAATAGCTGCTTTCTCATTTTGTGGCATATCTGAATCCTTGGCTCTGTAGTCTGAACCAATTCCTCTCCAACCATACCAAAACAATTCTTGATCTGAGGCATTTCTTTTGCAAGGAATGAAATTATATAAAAAGTAAAGAAGAAGAAGTCTTCTGGCTCACATCACGGGGCAAAACTAAAAACAAATTTTAAAAAACAACAAAATAACCTCAATTCCTTTAAAAAAATATAAATTAAAAAGAAAAAGAAACAACAAATCAAAATGATGAATGCAAAGGAATGCCACATGAGGGTGGTGTAATGGTAGCACATCTGATTGGTAATCAGAAGGTCTGAGGTTTGATCCCCAGTTGAGGTAGACTTTACTTTGTGATTTTTTTTTCTTGTATTTTTCTTTTTTGCTTTGCCTAACACCGTTTCATATACACATGTTCAGATCTTTGTTTCATTACCAACAAACTCATTAACATACAAACAGAAGATAATCAAAACAAACTTACTGCAGGATAACTTGACTTGATTTCAAGTTGAGGGAGATATTGATACTTTGTATTGGCTTTGATGGGGCAAGTCAAACCTGAAGCATGACAAGCATCTGGATTCCCCAATGGAAAAGGGATGAAAAAAGGCGTGACGGACGCTTTGCCAAATACTTTGGAAGTCAGTGTTGATTCATCTGAATCTGAAAAATAAAAAACATGCTACAAATTAATCAAGTCCCAATCAGACAAGCTTGACTTCACAAGGTCACAAAAATACCTTCGCCTTTCTTCAATCTTCCAAAAGGCCCCACAAGCCCATCACTGCAAATCAGAGTCCAATCAGAACAGAGAACAGTCACATATTATTTTGACCAGTGGGTACATTCAAATTCAAAACTGTTTAGAAAGTTTCCAAACATCTAACACCCATGCGTCTGGTAGCAGGATATTTCAGTCATTTATTGTTCGTGTGAAAAAGCTGTGTTTTTCATGTGTCTGTTCTTGTACATGGTTGTATGTATTGTGATGCATTGTATCTGCGTGTACCATATCTATCTGATTGGCTTTCTATGTAGTTTGGGATGATGATGGGTGCTTTTGAGTTGTTGATAGTTTTGTATAAGGTAATAATAATATGGGATACCTTGCGTCAGTTTTTCAATAGGAACATTCAGGTGACTGGACGGAGTATGTGACAACCAGCGGCGTGGCGTATTGACGATATATGGTGGTGCCATGATTAGAAGAAGAAAAAAAAATTCTAAAACAGTGAACACGGTTATGAGGAGAGAGCACATGTTAAAAACTCTCTTTTTTGGAAGGGTGGGGGGAGGGTCGATTGTTTCTACGAGTGGACAAAACTCACAAAAACAAATAATTCATGAAAACAACAAGCCACAACACTGAGATACAAGTACCGTATGAAAAGGTCTTTGTAATTATTCTTTGTCCACCATTTAAAGGATTGGATTTGGTAGATAATGCAATCAATATGTGATAAATGTAAATCAAAAGAGAAAAAAAAACCTATGACAGAAATTACTTACTTTTAGTACTTGTAAAAAAAATCTGCACGGCGATGTTTCATCTCTGCAAATCTTTTTATAATGTGTTATTGAAATCTGGAATGGCATCTATTTCAGCTTTGTGAATTGACAGAATCATTAACGAATTTAACCGCTCCTGTTTCATTGAATTTCGCAAGAAATTTTTCACTCTTTTAAGGGTGCTAAAACAACGTTCAGGAGGTCAAGAAATACGATGGAAGTCGTTAAGGTCACTATAGCCTATAGATGTCCATGATTTGTCAGTGTTTGTTGTATCTGTAAAAAGTAGTCAATAAAAACAAAAGAAACGTTTTTTTTTCTAAACTAACTGTGAGCCATTCATGCCTGTCATACCATGTCACTGAAAAAGAGCGTTTTCGAGATTTCCACACCTGTGTTAATTCAAAATCAGTTGGCTGGTGAGGAACTAGTCTTTTTATTTCTAATTTGTCATCTAGTGTCAATCTCCCAAACGGTCGGTGAAGTAAAGAGTCAACTTGATTCATTGCAATTCATTGTTTAACAAAACAAAACTTCAAAGTATATCTCAAATAATGGAAATCAATGGAATACGATTAATGATTGCACAAATAAAAGGTAGATTCAGACCTTAAAGCATCACAAAGAAAAAATCACTCCACTTAAGTACTTAAAAAATCTAAAAACACACCAAAAGTATAACTGTTGACAATCTTCGCTTTCTTTCTCTGACTGACACACGCACAAACACACACACACACACACAAATAAACACTCATACACACGTAACCATCAACTCGGCACTACGAGCAAGAAAAATGTTGGTAAATTCGTCCACAATGCTTCGTTGCAAAGAACTACTTTATTCAATAATCGTGAAAAAGAGGTGAGGGGGGGGGGGGGGGGGGGGGGGGGGGGATTTTGATATGTCATATTTTAAAGTTTTATGTTGTTTTTCTTTGCTGCTTACAAATAAATTTGACAATGATCAGTGTTTTTGACAGTTAATTAGAAAATTAAACGAGACTTACCTGTAAGTTGAAGTTTGATTGGGATTTTATAGACCCAAGAATATTCTTAGGCCTTGACCGAGAGAAAGCGTCCCTGCACATGCGCAATCACTATTTAAAGCTAATAAGCTACAATAGCTGTTACCATCAATTATCTAATTTAAAAGACCTCAAATTGATTTGCAATTTTGCAAAACGATGTATACATTCATGGGGTGGGATAAAATTGGGAAGGGCGGTCAAGGCCTAAGAATATTCTTGGGTCTATAAAATCCCAATCAAACTTCAACTTACAGGTAAAGTCTCGTTTAATTTTCTAATTTTATAGACCCAATGAATATTTATATGGCCTTGCCCGAGACTTTAAAGCCGTAACAGCTATTGTAGCGATCCAATATATAAACGGACATACACAATTATAAGCATATTCTTTCATTATGCTATATTAAAACGTTAAAACCTATGATAAAAGGAACGATGTCCTAAGCCATGAGGTTCCATATCTACTTTCATTCAGTATGTAAAAAGTTTTTCAAAACTATTGCAGCCTGTGTCCTAAGCCAGACACTGCATAATAGATAGTTATGATATACATTCATAGCTCTGTGACTAAATTCAGACACAGGTTAATCATGTTTAATCTATTTGCAGCCTGTGTCCTAAGCCAGACACTGCATAGATTGTCAATGAGGTATTAAATATAACTCAGTCTGTGATTCCACCAGACACTGAGTAACAAGGTGCCATATTATGATTTCAGTAAAAATTACTGTAATTGGTCGTTGGTGTTTTCATTATCAGCCTGTTGTTAAATCCAGACGCTGATAATTATGTTCATAATAAGGATAAATTACTCACATCAACGTGCTTTCCGTAACACTGCTTTCCCAAATGCAGTCCCATCATCTTTTACAATTGGTTTATTGTAGAATTTAGCAAACGTCTTCTGACCAGACCATGCTGCTGCCTTAAGTATGACAGACATTTCTACATCTTTAGTAATAGCTGACGTGCTCGCAGCCCTGGTGCTGTGTGCTTTGAATATTTTTGTATTTATTCCCGACTTCATAAGAGTCAATTTAATCCATCGACCGATTGTTTCCTTAGTTACCGGTTTATGTGGACATGCATAACTCAAAAACAGTTGAGATGAATTTCTAAACGGTTTAGTTCGTTTTATATATTCTCGCAAATATGTTACAACACATAATCGTTTATTAGATGGGTATCCCGGTAATACTATGAAATTTTCATTATTTTTCGGGGTATTATGTTTCAATAATTTAGAAACATGAAAGATGGCCCGAGTTTGTGTAATATGACACTCTTCTAAATTTAACGAGTGAATGGTTTGGCATCTTTGTCCAGTGACTAAGGCACATAATGTGACTAATTTGAAAGTGAGCATTTGTAAAGTTAATTCCTTACAAGGTGAGCATTTTTCAAAAAAATTTAACAATATTGAAACGTCCCAAATTTTGGTGTATCTTGGTTTGCTTGGGTGAGCCAAGAAAATACTTCTCATCAAACGTTTTATTTTGTTATCATCTCCGATGGAAGGTTGGTCGAAAATGCAAGATAATGCAGAACGAGCAGTATTAACTGCACTATAACAAAGTCCTTTTTTAGAAAGGTGTAATAAAAACTCTAGACAGTGTGAAACACTATATTCCTCGACATCCCACTGTTTATCAGAACAAAATTCAATCCATTTCTTAAGGTAAACATTGCATTGTTTAACAGTATTTGGTCTCCAGCCTTTCATTAAAGTCTTGACAACTCGTCGGGACAACCCTTGTCTTTTGAAATTATTCCTGATAAGACACATGCCATCAGTTGGAGTTTTGGGTATAATGGATGTACTGCTGAGTGGTTTGATGGTAAAATTAACACATTTTTGGCTTTCTTCAGAAAAAGAGGAGGAAGGCACATCATTTCCATAAGTTTTGGATACCAAGGGGCTATTGTCCAATGTGGCACGACCATTAATATCTTTGTACTTTGGTCTTCTTGGATTTTCCTGAGAATCCTGGAGATAAGATTAAATGGTGGGAAGATATATGCGTAAGTATCCCATTTATGTTGAAATGAGTTAATGGCGCAGGCTTCAGGATCGGGATAAAAGGACATATATATAGGTAATTGTCTGTTAGCACGAGAAGCAAACAGATCTATTTCAGGGCATCCAAATTTCTCACATAACCTATCAAAAACTTCTGGGT
This sequence comes from Berghia stephanieae, assembly GCF_034508935.2. Lineage (NCBI taxonomy): Eukaryota > Metazoa > Mollusca > Gastropoda > Nudibranchia > Aeolidiidae > Berghia > Berghia stephanieae. The sequence continues at coordinate 36,161,885 of NC_088360.1, forward strand.
GTAATTTCCATTCTGTATGAATTCTAACTTTCCTACTGTGTGAATCAGCTATATTTGATTTTCCAGCTATATGACAAGCAGACAACCAGATTCCTCTTTCTTTACACCACAAGATGATTTGTTTAGTATAATAGTTAACAAGTCTAGAATGTGTACCCCCAAGATTATTAATGTATGAATAATAATAATAATAATAATAATAATAATGCTGAAAACTTATATAGCGCTATAACTCCGAGACACCAGACTCTAAGCGCTTAAATTACAAATTACTTTGGCTGAAACATACTCATTCACACACACAAGCACACACACACACACACACATACTCACACACAACACAACACACAACACAAACCAAACCTATCTTGCTTCTCATACCATCTACTAAAATCGAAACAAATATGTTTTAAGCGAACGTTTAAAAATAGACAAAGATTCTTTTTCACGAATGCTCTGCGGTAAGGCGTTCCAAATAGAGGGTCCGAAATGAGAAAAGGATCTCATTCCAGCATTTTTCCGAATTCGAGGGACAACTAGTTTTGTGGAATCACTGGCCGAACGTAAGGGGCGGGGTTTTGAATATCTTTCAATTAGTTCTGAAAGGTAGGAAGGGGCAGTACCTTCAAGACAACGATACACTAAAACACAAGCTTTGAATTTAATTCTTTTCTCAACAGGCAGCCAATGCAGGTCATGAAGTAGAGGTCCGGCAGAGTCGCACCTACGCTTCATAAATACTAGTCTGGCAGCGCTGTTTTGGACAATCTGAAGACGTTTCAGATTGTATTGCGAAACGCCAAACAACAGAGCATTACAATAATCCAATTTCGATAGTACGAGGGACACAACCAGGTGCTTGGTCACATCCTCAGATATGAACCGTCTAATGGAAGCAATCTTTTTTAGTTGGAAAAAGAGAGATCTAACCAAATTATTAACCTGATGCTCCATCGACAGTCCAGAGTCTAAGAATGTGCCAAGGTTTTTCACTTTGTCAACAATTTGAATAGAGGCATCCCCCAACTTCAAATCTGTTTCACTTTTCCACTTCCTGTTCCCCACATACAGCACCTCCGTCTTATCATCATTCAGTTTCAGTCTGTTCTCATTCATCCATTTCTTAACACTTTGGATACAATTTTTACTATTGGCTGATACTTCTTGTAAATTTCTCATATTGGAAACGCAGTACAATTGCGTATCATCAGCGTATTGATGGTAAGACAGACCAAAACTTCTGATGATTTTAGACAAAGGGCCAACGTACAAAACAAAAAGAACGGGTCCAAGTACTGAACCCTGGGGAACCCCACAATCAAGAAAGATTTCCTCCGATCTATAATCATCCACCGTAATAATCTGTTTACGATTAAACAAATATGACCTAAACCAATCAAGCGCTGCACCAGACACGCCATAAGTAATTTCAAGACGTTTGAGAAGAAGATTGTGATCAATAGTATCAAAAGCAGACGATAGGTCAAGCAAATTCAGCAAAGAACATGAACCATTGTCTATAACAGAGAGGAGATCATTAACAACCCTAACAAGTGCGGTTTCCGTCGAATGATGTTGCCTATAAGCAGACTGAAATTTTTCTTCAAGACAATTATTTTTAAGATGAGACAGTAATTGTTTCAAAACAAGCTTTTCTAAGATCTTAGAGAGAAAAGGAAGATTAGAGACAGGGCGATAGTTTTTTAAGTTCTCTTTATCGAGATCAGGTTTTTTCAAAAGGGGTTTGACATGAGCAACTTTGTAAATGTCTGGTACAGCACCTGACTGCAACGAATTATTAACAATACATGTAAATGGTGTTAAAATTACATCAATGCATTTTTTTTAAAATGGCAGTATTTAAGGGGTCTAAATCACAACTTTTAGTTGGAGACGACATAATGCAATCACGTAAGTCAGCTTCAGTAATCTTTGAAAAATGTGTTAACGAATCACCATGAAACTTGTCAAATGTTGTAGGGATCGATTCAGACGAGAGTTCCTTCCTGATGGTATCCGTTTTTTCTTTAAAATATTGACCAAAGCGAGTTGGTAGATCTGCACGATCGATTAAAGATGGGAGAGCTGGTTGCGTCTGTTGTCCCAGCAGTTCCTTGGTCAAGGCAAAGAATTGTCTCGAACGTCCCACGTTTTTGAGACTTTCTTCATAGAATTTCTTTTTGGCCCTGAAATTGACGGCTTTTGCATCATTTCTAGCCGCGATGTATCGCTTCTTATTGTATGAAACGGCAGTCTGATTATCCATTTGGATCTGTATATGACAATTCTTAAAATCACATAGGGACTGAATACCCAACAACCCTGCTTTGATTTCGAGAACATTTATGTGGAGTTTAGACTCCTCTTCTGTCCACATGCCGTGTGTATTTCTATCATTGAAAACTGCCCCCCATGCATAACTAGATGCGTCTGTTTGAATAGTGAAATCTGCATTACCATGAGAAATCATTTTCCCACTATAAACTCCCTCTTTAATCCACCATTGTATTTCTTGTACACATTCTTCATTAAGAGTGGTATAGTTATTAAAATTATAATTTGTCTCTAATGATTTGATTTTAAGCATTTCCAGTTCTCTATAATATAGCGGGCCATATTCAACCGCTGGGAAACTCGCCACAAAGACTCCAATTAATCTTGCTAATTCCCTTACTGTAAGGGAGGTATGACTCATCACATTCTTTGACATCTGGATGATATGATTTCTTTTATCCTCACCTAAACTTATTTTCATCAGTGTCGAATCTAGAATGAAACCTAAATGTAATAGCTTTTGCGTAGGTTCATATATAGATTTATCAGAGAGTTCAAAACCTAACGACGTCAGAAGTTGCTTCGTAATTATAACGTTTTCCTGACATGCTTTATGATTAGAGCCTTGTAGATAGAAATCATCAATGTACACACTAGACAAAAAACCTCTTTGTCTCAAAAAACCTAACACTGGTTTTAAAATTTTGGTAAACAGTCTTGGGCTATCTCGAAACCCCTGAGGCAAAACCATATATTTATAAACTTGACCCTCAAACATAAATTTTAAGTATTTTGTAAAATCGGGGTGCATTGGAATGCTATGAAAAGCATTGGATATATCAATACATGCCATGTAGCAATTTTGTTGCATGAGATTAAGGCACGTAGTTAGTCCCTCCATCTTGAAGTGAGTAAATTTAACAAAATTTTTATTCAAGCATTTGAGATTAAGAATGGGTCTGTATTTGTTGTTATTCGATCTTTTCTCTCTTAAGAAAATATTATTCATGTAATCTCCCTCTTCAACAGTGCTTTCCTCAATTACTTCTTGTTTCAATAATTCTCCAATTATAGCCCTTAATGCTATGGTTTCCTGTGCATTAAATTTCAATTGATGGGGAATTTTATTTTGAATTGGTGGAGAAATGAATTGGATTTTACAGCCTTTGACACATTGTAAAATTATTTTGTCTTCTGTGATTTTTTCCCAATTATGAATAAAATGCCTTGTTCGACCACCTAAAGCTAAATCGTTTCCTTCACTTACATTTAATATGGTTTGTTGCGACGACCCTGTTGTCGAGTTTTGTTGCTGAAGTTCTGGTATTTGTTGTTGTTGTTGTTGTTGTTTTTGTAATGTTTTCCCTGTTGTTGTACACAGGGTTTTTCCCGTCTAAAAAAGATAACCTTTTCTTTAAAAAGAACGGCTTGTTTGATGTCTTTGGTATGGTTTGACACGATTGACTCTTTGAGAAACCTTCAGGGTTTCCGAGACATCTTTGACTTTTTCTGTCAATTGTTTTCCAAAAAGAGAGTCCTCGCACGGATACTGCTCAGAACACAATGACGAGAATTCCAATTTTACTTCAGATTTAAAATTCTGTCGTCTATGTAAATCCAGGCTGTGTGACCCGTCTGCTAACAACGCCACGGAATCTGCACAGGAATTAGTGATGGAGTCTATATCCTGTTGACAAACTGACTCTATATTTATTTTTGCAGCGAAACACATCGTCATGGCGCATAAACTTTTCATGAGTGTTGTTTGTATTTTTTGAATACTCGAGTCAGTTTGTCTCGTCTCTTTTTGAACCATCTTAAACATTTCTGGATTACAAGTAAGAGTCTCCATTCTGCCACAATTTGTCGGTTTTATATATTTTTGAAATAGTTGGTCCCTATCCGATATTTGCATTCCGTTGCACAGGATATTATTAATTCCCTTTGCTAGGTCCTCGTTAATTAGAGGCCCTTCAATTTCCTTTGTACCTGATACGTCTTTAAAATAGGAGATCGATGAAGACGTTTGTGTTTCTGACACTTCGTCTTCTTGTCCATCATTAACATTGTTAATTATTTGGTAATCATTCAGCGTGTCACATTCTGTCATCTCCTTATCGTATGCATTTTTTTAAACTCAGTGACAACCGGAATGATCGCCATGAGTTTATTCAGTTGTTGTTTAATTTCTGAAAGTTCGCCGTCGCCACCATTATCTGATTTTTTACTTCTCTTTACTTTGGAAGGCTCGCCCTTCTTCCTACCTTCAGTCTTACTCGACACATCACTCCTATTTTCACCGTCATCACTGTTATTTTTGGTTTCATTGTTATTGTTACACGCCGTCCTGTTAAGGAATTGGGTCAGTGGGGCGTCCGACGCCATTGTCTTAATTAATAAGTGCAAGCGCGAAATCACGCACGATAAAATGAAATCGATGACAATCCACTTAATATCTTAATAATTGAAGGACAAAATCATAATCCACGAATCATCACATGATAATTTAAGCACAAAATAATATATTTTCAATAACTATTGCATCAATACAGTAGAACATGAAAGTAACGTACTCGAAAATAGCGAGAACTCGGAAATAGCGAGTAAAATCTAAATCCCCGTTTTTTTCCCCTTATTTGAGTCAATAAAGTTAGCACGAAAGTAGCGAGTATGAAAAAGAGGTCAACTCGGAAATAACGAGCATTTCCTGCCCCAGCCTAGGACTGCGAACGAAGTAAAGCAAAACAAGAGACAATGGAAATTTAAATATTTTTAGCCTAGCCTCTTTTCTTTTCTTATTTTTCGTTACGAGTAATATTACATAGTAGCCTAGTCTGTAGTAGTACATAATTGGATTCAGTAGTCTGATGTCACCCCGCCTGGCAACGGCGGCCATCTTGGTTCTAAACAAAGAAAATCATTACTTTTTATTCTTCATGCTGCTAGAACTTTTCATTCCCTTTTCATATGCCTTGTGATCAGAATGTGTAAAGTCAAAACATGATCAAATTTATGTGTTTTTTTCCTCTGGAAACGCTTTTATGCTCGCCGGAGAAATATTTCATACGGGCGTCCGCCATTGTTCCGATAGTTTAGAGCCAGTGTTACTAAGTTACCATGCGTCATTAGGAAGGAAGTGACGTTACGACTGTTGAAGAGTATAGGCGAAACAAATTTGGGTGGGGGTTGGGTTTGTGTGCGTGTGTGTGTATTGGGGGTGGGGGTCAATTATTCACCCAATGTGGTGCCACGAGTCGCGAGGTAAACACATGTCAACATGACTCACTTCGCAGCATCGGTCAGCGAGTAGCATCGTTAACGAACGACACGATCAGCGAGAGAGGGGAGTGTGGAACCATTATTTCAATGGGTCAGTGATAGAGTGATGCGCTTGCTTACCTCATCAAACATGCCGAGTGCATACAAACACTCGCGCGCACACGCACACACACACGCTTCTATGTTCTTGTTTTTTTTCTAGTCATGATTTTACTTGAAAAAAACAAAACAAAAAAAAACACCAAAAAAAAAACAAAACAAAAAAAAAAAAAAAAAAAAAAAAAACAAGCATTCTGCCACTTCTGTGAAGAAATTGAAATAGGGGCGACGGCTTTTACTCGAATTACACACTGAGGGGAATAACCAGCAATTCCTGGCAACTCGGGAATAGCGAGAACTCGGAAATAGCGAGTAATCAGGAGTGGACCCGTCGAACTCGCTATTTCCGAGTTCTACTGTATAAGTAGGTAATTAATTTTAAATCCAAGAGAATTAAAAACACGATGATTGCTTTGCAAGGTTCACTTTTTAAGTGATTGCGCATGTGCAGGGACGCTTTCTCTCGGGCAAGGCCATATGAATATTCATTGGGTCTATAAAATGTAATATTTTGGATGGCCGAAGTTACCCTAATTTGGCGCAGCCCCCCAGTCCAACGGTGGAGCTCTCAGATCCTGGCACAAGTCGAGGGGTTTTCCGCTATTTGAAGATAGTATAATTCGACCTAGTTTCTCGCTCAATCAGCTGTAGCGATACTAATGGATAGAGCATTAACTGGAGCTTGGATTGCTTTGCACCACGGTGTTGATTCAGTCGCGCAGTGATGTCACCAACACACGAGTCGGCGCAGTGCGTGATTTGGAGTGGAGACTAAAAAGGCAGTATGTTGTTGGCGAGTTGGCGAAAGACAGTGGAGTTAAAATCTCTCAGTTTTATTTTTAATTAAATTATGCTGTTAATGATTTTTTAAAAGATTGGTGTGGTGCCTGGCACCATTTGATCCAATGGCCCCACGCCACTGGTGACAACCCAGTCCTATGGATTTGGTTCCGGTTGCGAATCTTGCAGCTACCCCCTGTAGTACTATTTCAATCTTGTCCATGTTCTTCTTTGTGAAGGGGTCCCACAGAGTGCTGGTGGGAAATTCCACGAAAATGTCAACCGAAGGGGTGTTTTACAAATCCTTAAGAACATATTAAAATTTGGTACCAATTTGTTGGAAAATCATTCAAGATTATGAATATCAGGATATTTCGTGCATATTTGTGGTACAGGATGCTTATTGTAGCTTTATGTAAGGGCATCCCGTATTTGAAGAATGAAAAGAATATTTTCTCAATATTATAAATCTTGCAACTTCTACAAAATTATAGCCACCTTTGCTTTTGTTTATTGATATTAAAACAATTATAAGTATCAGAAACCTATATAAACATTCAAATTTACGATTTTAATGAAATATTGTCCTCATCTGTCGTTTTAATGACCTTGGGAAATTGTATGTCAGTCCGTTACCATTAAAACAGTATTTTTTCATCTACGAAAGATGTGATTGTTGTACAAACTTACTATTTCAGATTTTCTGTTCTTACATGAATGGCTTTAGCACTGTAAGATAATTTTTCAAGAAATTTATCATTTAAAGTACTTTTGTTGGGTAACGGACTGACATTTTTTAGGGTAACGGACTGACAGTAACAGACTGACTAATTCTATTTTAATTCAAAAACAATATATAAAAGTTGTTTTTTAAGTCTCAAGAGTAATGTCCACTCCAATGTGTTTCAACTGATCAGGCAGCCATTTTATAAACATTTGGATCATAAAATTTCAAACACTGGTCTTCAACATCAAGCCTGCTATTTTTCAATAGGTAAGTTGAATCTTTTAAAGCTTGTGAATCTTTTGATCACTTGAAGATTTTTGCTATGTTTGAATTGAGGGAAAAACACTGTTTATTGTTCTATAATATCCTTATGACAATGGAGCCAGTAGTAGTCTTCTGTTAAAGGGGCAAGAAGCCATGGGAGAAAAAAATAAGAAATCAAACATTTAAATTAATGTGGAAAACTTTTGAGTCACTGGGGCTTTAAATGTAGTGGGTCAGCAAGCTGTTTAGCTGTGTATAATGTCAATATTCTAGTTTTTACAAAGTAATGTGATACAAGTTAGAAATTAGTTTTATTTTCTTAGTTTTGCTGTATTATTTTTAAGAAAACAAGATTTGCTTTTTATTCCGATTTGACTTTCATAGCTTATGATGTAATTTCGCTCAATTTTCTTTATTCACAGGTTCAAGATGCCTACTCTATCCATGGTTCAAATTATCAAGAAAGACTGAAAACTGATGGACATTACATTGTTTAGGAAAAAGATAGGCAACAAAAGCAGGAGTCTCAAAGAAAACTTGAAAATGATTGTAAAGGACGCTTAAAAGAAATAACGGGATTTTTCAAGCAAAATGGAAAAAAAGAGAAAAGCTGATCAATCTACAACTCCAAAAGAAAGTAAACCAAGCACACCTAAATCCACATCTGCCTCACATTTCAGCACAGGAAAGTAAACTACTGAATTCAACTTTGAGTCTACAATCCTCCCAAAAAATTAAAAAAAAAAATTAAACTATGCCTGTACTGCTAAGGGCATCCATCAACCAATGGTTTTTGAAATATTTTAATCATGGAAATTGGCATTCAAGATGAAATAAAATAATTTTATCGAAAATTTCTATTTGGACAAGAAGTACTCTTGGCGACCACCAAGGGAAAAAGATTTCATAATTGTGAGAGATGAAAAAAAGAAAGGACGAAAATTCAAAGTTTCCTGTAAAAAAAACCCTGAAAAAGAGGTTGTCGATTGTTAGTGAATTTCATCCAGGAATCAAAATTGGCTTAAGTTTATTTTGCTCCCTCAGAACCTCAGAATGTACTTCTAAGAGAAATCCCACAATCTGCATAGGAAAATTGTAACAATCAAGGATCAAGGATAAAATGGTCCAAATGAAATTTTTGAAGATCTTTCTCAGATCTTATAACTGGCTTTCTGGTCAAAAGCAGATGAGGAAGAGATTGACTGCCAATACATTTTCTATCGCCCAGTTTGCCTTGACGGGCATGGCCTATTGACAATTCCTAAGCTTGAGGAATCAAGATGAAATACAGAATAAAAATTAAGCTTAAAAAAATAAGGACCAAAAGAATGTTAAACCTTCCCCAGTTTTAAAGTCCTTTCATATCTACATTTTTTAAAAATGATAATTTAATTTCATAGTTGAAATAAAGTTCCCGTTTGACTTTGACAGAATAGATTTCAACTCTACGAATCATTATTTCATTATTTAATTTTTTAAAAAGCAAAGTTGGGATTGAGGTAATCAGATGTCACCATCGAGTTACTCATCATGCCAATGTAGCTTGACATCCATATAAGGAAGAGTATTGGTTTGATCAATCACACTGGGTATTCAGTGTTGCTCATAATTACATAATGTGTTCTTTGCTCTGGATTTTATGTAGTAACCGTTATTCTGAGTAATAAAATTCAGAGGTGTCAGTCCGTTACCATCCATTTGTCAGTCCGTTACCGACACTTTTGCAAAGACTGCAGATTCAAATTTTGGACAATCTTTTAAATATTGCTAGTGGGTTGTAGAACAACATCTCGTGGTTACTATAAAAGAACTTATTTGTTACTGGAAAGCTTAACTTCAGAAAGTTTGATCCATCTACATATAAAATTGAAAAAGATGGATTTTCTGATGTCAGTCGGTTACCAACATTATAATGTCAAAAAAATTCAACTTGATAAAGATTCATCATAATCCTTTTGATATATGATAAGGGAGGACATGATACATGTCCATGGGAAATATTAGCTCCATACAATAAATACATTGTATTTCAGAGCACAAAATGTATGCATTTTTGGTCTGATTTGTCAGTCCGTTACCGTGGAATTTCCCTGGTATATTCTAATTCTAATATTGGCCTGCTAAGCACTGTTTACACCTGGACATTGGTTTATGTTCCTTTTGAGAATTATAATAGCATTTTTCCATCCCTTGGTACTATTCCTGTCTCCCATGTTAGATTTATAAGTTTGAGAAGCATCTGTTTACCTCTCACGCTAAGATGCAGGAGCATTTCATTGTGTATCTTATCTGGTCCAGGGGATTTCCTTAACTTGAGTTTTTCATAGCTCTGTGAAGTTCTGACATGGTAAAGCCCTCTTTGAACAGATATGAGATAGCTTTTGGGGCCTTTTCTTGATGTTTAAGGTCTTTAATCAATTTTTTGTCCTTTTCACTTCTTTTTGATGCCTTGTTTACTGAAGCAAAATGTTTGTTGAAGATCATGGCTTTTTTTTGGTCATCTACGATTGTTCCTTCTGTAGTTTTCATGGGCTTTGGGTTGGTTTTCGGGGTTTCATTGTTAAGATTATTAAGTAAGGCCCATGCTTTTTTCCCATTTTGATTGAGGTCAATATTAGCGCATGTGTCTGCCCATTTCTTTCTTTTAGCGTTGTTAATAGTTCTTTTGACAATTGCCGATGCTTTATTGTACTCAATCTTGTTTTTAATGGTTTTGTTTTCCTCTAAGTTTTTCCTTGTTTCCTTTCTTGCATTTACTGCTTTTTCAATTTCTTTGCTCCAGAAGGGTTTGTAATTCTGTCGACTACCTCTTGGAATTCTGCTTTTGCAGCTGCAAGAATGGCTTTGGTGAGGGCTTCGTTTAAATGTTCTACACTTGATGTATCTGTAATTTTTGGAAGCTGGTCATCTAATGTTGCTGTGAAAACATCCCAGTTTGCTTTCTTGAAATTCCATTTGGATTTCTGCTCAAATGTTTTCTTCTGTGTTTGAACTGTTATTTGTGTTAAAATTGGTTTATGGTCACTGCCTATTTCATCCAGGACTTTAATGTGACAAGAATTCAGAAGGTCAGAGGAGATGATGGTTAGATCGGGATGACTCAGGGACATATGAGCTCTGTGAAGAAGGGTCGGGACTGAGTCTGCATTTTGTAAAATGGTGAGGTTGGTTGTATTGCAAAGCTTTTCTAGTTCTTTTCCTGTGTTGTTTAGATTTTTGTATCCCCATAGTGGAGAGTGGCCATTGAAGTCACCAGCAATTATTGTGTTGTTGTATTGGGAACTGTTTTGATCTGTTAGGTTTATAGTACACCGTGGAGGGTTGTAAATGTTGTAAATGGTAAATTTCTTATTTAGGTGCCATAAGGTGACTTTCTGTACATCAGTTGAGTTCTGTGATGGTTTAGAAGTAACATCTCCCGTGATGTCATTTCTTATATAAGTAATAACACCACGGCAGTCGTCACATTTGCAGGTATAGTATGTATAACCAGCAATATATGGATCGCTATTTTTATACAGGGTTTCCTGAAGTAAAGCAATGTGAACTTCCTTTTCATTTAATAATTTCTTCAGCTCTGTCTTTTTATTCCTGATTCCACAAATGTTAATTTGTAAAATATTCAAATGTTTGTGGAATTTCTTTGTCCCAGTAGCTGACTTTTCGCGCAGATCAGCCTGGGTACTCACTGTCTGGCGCGGACCTTTTTCGAGGCGACGTCCGAGCTCGTATGCTTTCCTTTTGTTTGTCATGGCATGCTGGGGAGTCTCTGGTCTGTCTTCCCACCCTAACCTGTATTCCTTGTCAGCTGCATAACATCAGGAGTTGAGCTGCAGATGCATGTTCCTCATATAATTAATTTTTATAGGGTCTAGTCAAGTAGCCTTCATTTCGTCTTTCCCACAGTCTCTTTCATGATTGACGGTCGCCCATTCCCCGCCACCTACTGTTTCCTGGCTTGCAGTTATCTATTTCAGTTATTCTTTCTGCTTAAAGGGCCATATTTCATAAACAGAGGATCGTCACGTCCTGGGTCATTTGTGTCGATGAGAGATTCTGTGGGCCTAAAACAAAGGGATACCAGCCCTTTCCCTAAAAATCTCAATTTTTTAAGAAGGATACATGATTACAATCAATCACAGATAGTCATACAGAAGACATGGGCCACAGGTCGACCAAAGAGGGAGTATAGAAGTGTTAAAGTTACAGCACTAGGAAACAAGTATGAGCTATAGGGGTAGATTAAGAAAAGTAAGGACATACAGAGGACACCACACTACAGAATGAGTGTGAGGTGGGTGGGTGAGGAGCAGAGCGTGTACCACTCATCGGTGGGTTCTGTCTCCTGCACCTTAAGAGGAAGGGGTCCCACCTACTCCCTAGCCCGGTTATACCGCGGGGACTCGGTCGCGCCCATAACAAACTCAGTAGAAACGGGGAACACCACGGGAAGGTGCTGTTATGGACACAATAATGCATGAGAGGCCATATGCAATAATCTCTGTCAGACAGGATTACGCGGCAATCAATGCACCTGGAAATGAGAGGTGTTGGGTTCGAAATGCACATCAATTTCCTTTCAGCAAGCGGGACGTCCGGCCCAGACCTTGCAGCTCCTTGCAATAAAACAGTCTACTCTATATTTACTAAGAGCCATCCTGTTTCCAAGAAAGAAATAACACTCTCCATCCAAGGCCATCGACTCGCGAAAGAAGAAAACCCCACATATTTGGGCATACAGTTAGACAGACAACTATCTCTGAACAAACACACTCAGAATGTAAAAATCAAAGCCACAAGGAGACTCCAGTTACTAAAACGACTAGCAGTACTAATTGGGGAGCAGACAAAAACTCGCTTCGACAACTCTATTTAGGCTATGTGCGTTCCGTCATGGACTACAATTTAGCCCTCCAAAATGTAGGTAGTAAAAACACACACAAAACCTTGGACAGAGTACAAAACCAAGCCCTTCGCTTCATCTCCGGTGCCCTGAGATCGACACCCACAGCAGCATGTGAAATACATACTAATGTGGAACCACTTGGACTTCGCAGAGAATCAGCAGTGCTTGAAATGGTTGAAAGATACAAACGAAAGAGGAAAACCATCCAAACAGAATTCTGGCAGAGAAATGGAAACCAAGAACAAGATTAAAACAAAAATCCTGCTACACATTGCTAACAACTTGAATGAAAGACACAGACTCCCAGAAAACAGAGAAAAATCTATTTTAATCAGTCAAAAACCTCCATTTCGCCGAACTAAAACTTCCAAAAATAAAGACTAACCTCATAGAAGAAACAACAAGAAATAAAAACAAATCAGATATACAAACATTAGCAATGAAAACAATACAAGAATACCCAGACAACTGGATACATGTTTACACAGATGGATCTGCCCACAAAGGAACTAAAAATGCTGGGTATGGGTTTGTAGTAGAATACCCAGATAAAACCTGTGATAAAATCCACAATTCTTGCGGAAGCTCCTGCTCAAACTACGAGGCAGAGGCAGTTGCAATAGAAGCCTCACTGCGACACCTCTCTTCTGTTTTCCAGCTAAACCCTTCAAAACTTCAAAACACTGTCATCTTCACAGACTCCAAATCGGTTCTCCAAGCTCTCGATTTAGATAAACTCTCCTCAACGTTCAATAGTTTAAGATCTCAACTAGATGAATTCCTTACAACACACAGAGTAGACTTATCTCTCCAGTGGATACCGGGACATTCAAATATACCAGGAAATGACAATGCAGACAGACTAGCCAGACTCGGATCAACACTTTTACAACCATCATTTCCAGTATCCTTAGACACAGCGAAACAAATAATCAAAACAAATAAGAGAGAAGAATGGATGAACAGTTGGGCAATGAGCACCACGGGTAGATGTATGTTTTCCCATATGACCACTCCTGTAAAGACTGATTGCCTAAATAAGCTCAGAAGACACAGCAAAGCATCATCTTTCAACTAAGAACACAACACATACCGCTCAACAACCATTTAAGCAAAATTACAAAAGACACATCCCCTCCTGCCCCCTATGTCAACACCCCAATGAAACAGTAACACACCACTTGCTTGAATGTCAACCTCTTGAAGATCTGAGATGCACATTCCTCCCACCAAATCCAAGCATCAGTAACACACTTTATAGTCACCTGGAACAACTACAAAAGACGTCTAACTTCTACGTCATGGCACAAGACCGAAGGGCTAGAGCTCAGGTGGTCGCTGGTTCGGATAAGTAAGTAAGTAAGTTCCTTTTGAGAAACCTCAGGATCCTACTTGCTTTTGCTGTGATATGTTCGCTATGGGTTTGCCACTTTAGTTTCTTATTGAGATGGACTCCCAAGGTATTTAGGGAGTCGACATGTTGTAAAGGGTGATCATGCATTGTGTAATTGTGAGTATAAGGCTCTTTCTTGTTTGATATTGGCATATCATTTTGATGGATGGAACTTCATGTACCATGTATCTGACCACCTCTGGAGGGAATTAAGATATTTCTGGAGTTCATGTGCATCTGCACTACTATCTATTGTCTTGAAAAGAAGGCTATTATCTGCACTGCAAGCAATTTAAGCTTTGCTTGTGGAGACGTAATTTGTTTCCAAGGTCATTTATGAATATCAAACATCATAAAGGCCTAAGAGTTGTTCCTTGTGGTACTCCTCATAAGAAAGACATTACATTTTTTGCTTGAGTTCCAGTCAATGATAACTTGTTGCCTTTGATTTCAAAGCCTGTCACTGAACCAAAGTAAAAGGCTTTGTGCTTGTTCCAAATTCTCTGGCTGATTTGTTGCAGTATCACCAAAATTCAAAATTCTGCTTTAATCGTGATTTAACAGTAATCGTTTGTGTGGCACAGTGCCAAATACTTTGGAGAAGTTGAGTACCTGGAAATCAATTTGTTTTTTTTTTTTGTCTAGTGATCTTGCAATTTCTTCTATCGTATTGATTAATTGTGTCTTGCATGATTGTTTTTTTTTTAAAGCCGTGCTGGTGGTAAACTAGTGTTGTGTTTATTATAGCGTTCTAGTATCTTGCAAATGACTGAAGTTAAAGATACAGGCCTATAATTTGAAGCTAGGTTTTGTTTGCCCCTTTTAAAGATTGGGGTGAAAAGGGCATGCTGTCCATTGGCACTGTCCCTTTGTCCAGGGATTCTTGGATGAATGGGGCTATTTCATCAGCACATTCTCATTCTTTAAGTATTCTTGTCGGTATGAAGTCTGGCCCTGCTGCCTTGGATGGGTTTAGTGGTTGTAGCTGACTTTGTATACCGTATGTGGTCATGTTGATTCTTGGCATAGACAGTTCGCTGTTTTTCCTACAGTGAGGTCCCAAAAAAAAGGTAAACTCGCTTCAAGTAAACACCGGACAGTGGTCCAATTTTTTTCTTCTTCTTTGTTATTGTTACTCAATCTCTGAAGAATTCAACTGCTACAGAGGGCAATCCACTTAATCAACTCAACATGACTGATTGACATCATGAAAACGAAAAAATAAATCATGATGTGAAAGAAATAAGGAGAGAATGAGTGTGCTGAGTTTGTGCGGGCAATCTGCATGAGGGTTTTTTATCTACCACACAACCAACTCAAACATTGACCAGCGCTGACTATAATTGTACCACAAATGTTAAATAAACATCTACACATTGATAGGTGGGACAATACTTAGAGACAAATACAATGGGTATATTACAATAAACGTTGATAGTAAAGGTTGGCTCATGGATCTCAAAATTGATTGCCAGTAACACTAATATGCTTGACAGATCAAGGAGGCATAGTACGTTTTAGCAATCCACTCTCTCAACAATGTTCGTGGCAGATTTGAAAGGATTCTTCTTTGTATATAAAATTATCAAAATGATCATGGTAATCCTATATAGAAGACCTTACCCATTTTCCTATTTCAATTAGTACAACAAGCAGCTTATTGTAATCTCTAATCCTAAGAACTTGAGGTAAGCAAATCAATCTTATCAGAAAATGAACTTACTTGCAATGAATGTGAAGTTGATGCTTACATTTGTTCCTTTTTCAAGTACTCCAGCCTTTTCAGAGTTACATGTTTCATTGATTTGAACACTAAGCAATTTCCCATATTTAGATCCTGCACAAAAATAAAAATAAATAAATTAAAATTAAAAGAAGAAATCATTTTTTTAAAAAGTCAGCAATGGTATAAATATGTACATATATTCTTATACCTGTTGCTAAAGTAAAAATTGAACAATGAATTTGACTGAACATCAACAGAAGGGTTTCAATTTCGCTCAACAGTGACATTATTTTCACTATGACAGCAGTATCAGTGATGCAACTCTGCCCAGAACACATCACTAGAAGCTTGAATAGCATGCTAATTCTGCTCTTTGTTTTTTGATGGAAGTATTTAGGTCTGCTGTTTTAACCAGATAAACAATGTGAGAGGTTACGATATAAAAAGTATCTAGTTTCACTACTTAAACCATAAAATACAAATATGGAAGACAGTTTAACAAGACAAAAATAACTTAACAATCAGCTCATTTTTTGTGTGAATAGATTGTGGAAACCTTCCCAATCCATTTGTACAAGAATAAGATGATTTTCTGGGTGCTAAAACAGAACATTTACTGAAAATTCCCCCCTTTTCTGTTATGAAACAGTACAGATAAAGTTAATGAAAATCATACTTTAAACATTTATATAAACTATGTGGTGGGCTCTATGGAAATTCTTCACATTTTGCATTTATGGAAATTGCTATTGGTAGAGTGTAAAAAAGTAGATGACATTTTACATTTTGCCTTTCATTTCATGAAAAATATGTTTAAAATTGGTTGACTTAATGCCATATGAAATAGTCAACCGGTAGAAAAGCGTTTTTAATGAGACAGAATTCAAAGTTTACTAAAACTAAAAGTCATTTCAAAACTTAAAATATCCTTTGAAAAAAAAAAAAATTTTTTTGGAAGAGCAAATTTTACTTTAAAATTTTGTAAAATGATGCAGAAATAAAAAAACTACCATAATTAAAGGTATATCCAAATTTTCATAGGAAAGGTCCAAAGCACCTCTGATTAGCCATATAAGTAACTTCCTGCAACATGTGGCCAGTTTCCCTGGAACGCCTCATTACACGACTGAGTCAGTAGTTGAGGTCATTCGTTACACAGTATAATTGAATGGGTAATTATAAGCTACAGTGTTGCCCACACCCATTATGTTCCCTAAATTGATGAATTGGTTAATGTTGCAAACCAAAATTTATGTTAGCACTATGCAAGTAAATTTGTTTATAACTACTTGTGCATTACATAATTTGAATTAATTTTTTGTTGGATCATTTCTTACTTTAAAATCACTGCTTGACTAGGATTTTTACCATTGAGAACTCACCTCTCCCACCACCACCATTATCTTCTAGCTACTCCCTCGCCCTCATTCTATCTACTTCTACTTCTAGATAGGTATCTAGTAGGGGGTTTGGGAAGGGGGAGACTTTTTTTTAAAAAAAAGGTCCCCCCCCCCTCCCAAACCCTCTACTGCCTCTACTAGAACATTATAAAAACGCTGTGATTATCCCCAGACACCTGTCTGGGGATAATAAAAATTTGTTATCGGTGTCTGGGGATAACGAATTTTCATTATCCCCAGACGCATATTTGAAACTCCGCTCTTTTAAACAATTATCCACATTCCAGAATATGGAATGTTTCCAGATGCACATAGAAATAAGGAAAGTTAATAAAATATCTATAAAAACATAAAATTAACCAACATTAAAATCAGTTGTTACTACATATACACAATATGCGTCGACTTCGAAGTGGGTGTCATGGCCGAATGGTTTAGTCGTCTGCCCTGGAAGTTTGATCATAATCGACGTTGTGGGTTCGAATCCTGGTAACGTCACTTTTTTGTTTTGTTTTAAAGTCCGTCTTCTTTTTACAGAACGTTGAAAGGGATAAATGTCCCATCCATCCTCCCCCCACCTCTTTTTTTATTATTAAACTCTCTCTCTCTTGTTTTTTTTCTAGTTTCTAGCAAATATATTCGTCCCCACTCCGATCTCAAATAGTGTCTAAAAAGAATAAATAATTAAAAAGCAAACAAACAGAAATATTCAGAGAGCGACCAAATGGTCAGATAGAGGAGAAAAAAAAAAACAATAATTGTTTTAAAAATAAAAACAATAATTGTTTTAAAAATAAAAACAATAATTGTTTTAAAAATAAAAACAATAATTGTTTTAAAAATAAAAACAATAATTGTTTTAAAAATAAAAACAATAATTGTTTTAAAAATAAAAACAATTTAAGAAATTCATGCTCAGAAACGGAACATTTGCATAAAGGTTTAGCAAACAAAAAACTCTAAGGTTTAGGTCAAAATATAAAAAAAAAAGAAAGAAAAAGAGAGATTTCCCTCGGAGCAGGGAATAATGTTAACAATAATAATAATAATAATAATAATAATAATAATAATAATAATAATAATAATAATAACAATTATAATAATAGTAATAATAATAATAATAATAATAATAATAATAATAATAATAATAATAATAATAATAATAATAATAATAATAATAATAATTAATAATAATAATAATAATAGTAATAGTATGATAATAAGAGTATTAATAATAAAAATAACACTATTATTGATAATAATATAATAATGATTATGATGGTAATAGTAATAATAATAACAAATATTACAATTATTATTATTATTATCATTGACCAAAACAAAAAAAACAAACAATAATAGATCTAGAGCAAATTAAACAATGAAATAATATTATCGGAGAAATAAAAAAATTCAACTGATTAAAAAAAAACTCTTGATCGGAACTCGGAACAAAAGTGAAAACAATGAAAATCAATTGGGAAGAAAGAAAGAAAAGTAAAAAAATTAAAAAAAATAAGGGGGGGGGGGGGGGGGGGGGGGGGGAGGGCGGTCGCGACTGGGTCGAATCTGTGCAGCTAAAAGGAGTAAAATGAAAGGTGGCCTTACCCACTGAGCTGCCTGTCCACACCGCTATCGGAATATTTTAAATTCATATATGAGCTAAACATATTTCCACCATTTTTGCTTCCTTGTTTTGGTACGGTAGTTATTTTCATCTCTGATTCGAATAAAAATATGTTGTTGGATCTAGTTTTGTGGACGTGTGATACTAAACAGCGGCGTAGCCTGGTCATTTAGGAGCATGGGGCTGGATTTGAGATGGGTTGTCGCATATATATATATATAATATATATATATATATATATATATATATATATATATATATATATATATATATATATATAGAGAGAGAGAGAGAAGAGAGAGAGAGAGAGAGAGAGAGAGAGAGAGAGAGAGAGAGAGAGAGAGAGAGAGAGAGAGAGAGAATTTGATGCACTCAATTATTTTACCAAAATTTGTATGTTCTTTGTAACTTGTTCATCATGCCTGGCTAAAGATAAGCGATAGCCACTGTCAATCTGTGCACCTATGTGAAGAGTACCAACGGTTTTCAATCTAGTGGTGATATTTAAATGTAAGTTAGACTTCTGATGGTTCTATGCTCTCTGTGTTAAATTTTTCAAACAGGTAAATCCACTTCTTGTCCAAGACAATTCTGTATTGCTGTTATCGCCAAACAAAATACAATTAAAAGAAAATAAACTCTTATTTTCTATTCTCACCGATAGCCAAGGAAAACGACTATACCAATCTTTATCAAATTAAATGACCGATTCTGTTTCCCGTCTTTAATAGTGAGTACAAAATCGTTTTGTTGATGGGGACGGAGACTTTTAATCAAAAGTTTATTTTCCCTATTCAAAGAACTGGTATTGATGGTCAACAGATAATCAACGTGATTCATCACACTTAATAATAGCAATTAATTAAAATTTTAAAAACAAACACTGCACACATCAGATTAACACACTCAAGTTAAAAGGGACAATAGGGAATTCAATATCACATGCCTGACACGCCTCGAGGAGGGATGGGTAACAGGTACAACACGATTGCCATCAATGGAACAATTAGGTCATTGTGTGTGGCTGCGAGTAAGAAAGCCACAATGACTCAGTTCGTAACAACAAGATATGAAGTGAGTAGAAAAGTGCCAGAAGACAATAGAGAATAAAAATTTTTCGCGGCGGTGGTGGGGTTTGAACCTGCGACCTTATTGGTACGACAACTCCGCCTGGCAGGTGAGAGCGTGGCTCTACCGTGTGAGCTATCCACGAACACTCGTTTCAAACCCAAGTCATTTCTAGATCCCTCTCTCACCCACTTCTGGGACCGCCGATTCGTTCGCCTACCACCATCGCGAAGTATTTTGACCAGCAGTTAAGCTTAACAGCCAATATTCTCAACACAAACATATAACATAGAAACGATTGAGACATTGAGTATGCTCCGGTGTATGGGGTGAATTTTTAATTCAGAAAAGTGAGTGGAGCAGGCACTTATGTTGGTAACAACAAGATATGAAGTGAGTAGAAAAGTGCCAGAAGACAATAGAGAATAAAAATTTTTCGCGGCGGTGGTGGGGTTTGAACCTGCGACCTTATTGGTACGACAACTCCGCCTGGCAGGTGAGAGCGTGGCTCTACCGTGTGAGCTATCCACGAACACTCGTTTCAAACCCAAGTCATTTCTAGATTTTTATTCTCTATTGTCTTCTGGCACTTTTCTACTCACTTCATATCTTGTTGTTACCAACATAAGTGCCTGCTCCACTCACTTTTCTGAATTAAAAATTCACCCCATACACCGGAGCATACTCAATGTCTCAATCGTTTCTATGTTATATGTTTGTGTTGAGAATATTGGCTGTTAAGCTTAACTGCTGGTCAAAATACTTCGCGATGGTGGTAGGCGAACGAATCGGCGGTCCCAGAAGTGGGTGAGAGAGGGATCTAGAAATGACTTGGGTTTGAAACGAGTGTTCGTGGATAGCTCACACGGTAGAGCCACGCTCTCACCTGCCAGGCGGAGTTGTCGTACCAATAAGGTCGCAGGTTCAAACCCCACCACCGCCGCGAAAAATTTTTATTCTCTATTGTCTTCTGGCACTTTTCTACTCACTTCATATCTTGTTGTTACCAACATAAGTGCCTGCTCCACTCACTTTTCTGAATTAAAAATGACTCAGTTCAACGTCAAGATGCCTCTTGATGCCCACAGTCATAGCACACGGCAAACGTGAAATGCATCGCCTGGTTGTACCGTGGGAATATGGCTGGAAGCCTTCTCCACCTTTAAAGCCACACGCTGTACTGATTGGTCAGGGGCACGAGTACAACTCGAGCTGTAGTAAATTCAAAGCGGTGTGATTGGTTCAAGTTTTGAGGCTCTGTAAGGGTTTTTTAACACCAGGTCAACAATGAATTTCATTGTTTGTGAAACAGAAAAATTAAAAGTGTGACTTTTTATTGTTAAATTCTTACATACTTTCAAGACAATGACGACCTGTGGCTTAGCCTTAATAGCCTTTAAGACCCTACGCCACTGATACTAAATTGTATTGTCTTGTGCGAAGCAGACAGGAAAATAACAGGTGTGGGTTTTGGGCTTTGGGGCGAACAACACCATGGCCTAGGAATTCGTCCGCGATATAAAAATTATTCCCGGTCGTCCCCAAAATTGTGGCCAGAATGAGCAAATTATAGAAACAAGAGATGATCAATAAAGTTAACAGGTAGGTAGGTAATGAAAATTTAAATGGTTGGTGGACTATGAACAGATTTGATGATTAACAACTTTCTTCCTAATTGAAAATAAAAAGTCGAATTGCCAGGTTGACGTTTTCAGATCAAAGTAACAAAAGAAATTTCATTGATCCATTTGCTTTAAAATATTTTTTTAAAAAAGAGCTGGATTTGACTATTTACTTTCATCTTGTGTTAAATATCACTTGATATATTAACTGTTTTGGGACACAACCACTAGTATTTTTTCCAGAATATTTGGTATTTTTCACGCCTAGTTTGGCATTTTGCATAAAATCTTTCTGCCCACTTGCTACATGCGTCTGGGGATAGTATCCCCAGACAGGTGTCTGGGGATAACAAAAATTGGTTATCCCCAGACACCTGTCTGGGGATAACGAATTTTTATCTCCCCAGACAGGCGTCTGGGAATAATGACAGCCTTATAAAAAACAAGAATACTGGGGATGTAGGAGCTTTCGGAAGGCCTCCCAAAACTCTGACTATGACGACACTTCTGATCTGCTTCTTAAAAAACTTGGCAACACCACCACCTTTTCCTTCCTTGTCTTTTCTATTTTGCTCGCCCCGCCCCTCTTCATCATTATCATTATCTGTTCTTTCTCCTCACCTCTTCCTGTCTTTTACTATTTCTTTCTTCTCCCATTCTTCATCCTTTCCTCCTTTTCCTTTCTCCCGATTTATATCTTGATGAATGTTGATTGAAATTTATTAAAAAAAAAAAAAAACAAAAAAAGAAAAGAAAAAGAAGGGAAAATAAAACTTACCACCACTATCACAATCTTGAAATTTCAGGGAACAATATTTACAGGACCCTACGGTGACAATCGCGGCAAATAGGACAGTGATATAAGTAATGTTGGTTCTTGCCATTTCTGCTCTGGGTGTGGACTGAACTGAGTGGTGCCAAGTGAAGTAGCCTATAGGTAGATGTGAATGAGTTTGTTAGAGACCGGCGATCATCCGATCATGTCATAATGTCACATGACAAAAAGGGTTGCCAGAAAAAATAAAAATATCAACAAGCCAAACCACCAAATGGAGACCAAACAGTTCGAATCTAGCTTCGTGAATAAGAGAGCTCCATCAGGGTTGCCAATTTGGCAGATTTTCTGCCAAATGTCCTTTTTTGGCAGAATTTGAAGTCGTCTGGCAGAGAAAAATCGGTTTGGCAGTTTGGCAGATATTTGGCAGATTTTATTTTCCGAGGCCTAGGGATGAAATGTAACGATTTTACTCTCCCGGGACTTCATCAATACGTGGACTGCGAGACAAGGGACAAAAAAACATTAGATTTATTCCTGTGTAATATTAAAAATAGTTATAAATGTTTACCCCGTGCCCCATTAGGTTTATCTGACCACTGCATGCTCTTGCTACTCCCCACCTACCGCCCTGTTTTTAAACGTGTAAAACCAGTAAAGAAAAGTGTACAGATCTGGAACGGAAGTGTGTGTGAAGATTTGCGTGGTTGTTTTGAATGCACTGACTGGAATGTTTTTATCGAATCATGTGATAGTGTGGATGAGCTGAATGACTGTGTGAGTGAGTATTTAAAATTCTGTGAACAGCTAGTGTCTTGTAAAAAAGAAATAAAATATTATCCTAACAACAAGCCTTGGATAACAAAAGATCTAAAACTTTTATTGAACCAAAAGAAAACTCTCTATACTAGTGGAAACAAAAAAGATCTGAAAACAAAACAAAAAGAGATAAAGAGGGTAATATCTAGTTGTAGAGATAAGTACAAAAATAAAATTGAAAAATGCTTTTCTTCTGGGGATATACGGGACACGTGGCGGGGGCTTAAAACTGCTGTGAACTATAATCCAAAGCCCACGATTATATCAGAAGATATCGAAATTGAAACTTTAAATAAATTTTATTCACGTTTCGACACAGCAAACAAATTTGATATTGAAAATGAAAAACATAAATTAGACAGGGCTTTGGAAGATGAAATGACTATTGAGGTCAGTGAAGAGGAAACGAGATTCGTATTTTCGAAACTAAACGAGAGGAAGGCTGCTGGGCCGGATGGATTGAAAGGAAAACTATTAAAGGAATGTGCCACCAGCTTTCCCCCATTTATACACATATTTTTAACTGGTCCCTCCAATGCGTTTCGATCCCTGAAATTTGGAAAACTTCAAAAATTATTCCTGTTCCAAAAAAAAGAAAAACTTGAAACTATGAACGATCTCAGACCTGTTGCACTGACTTCAATAGTCATGAAATCTTTAGAAAAACTTGTTCTTGTTAAAATTAGGAATCAGTTTATGCCATTGAGTGATAGTCATCAATTTGCTTACAAACCAGGACGTGGCGTAGAGGATGCCATTTTGCTGTTTACAAACAACATCTACAGGCATCTAGATCACGCTAGGAGCTATTGCAGATTGCTTTTTGCAGATTTTTCTTCAGCGTTCAATACAATGCAACCTCAGTTGGTTGTTCAAAAATTGACTAGTCTGAATTTAAACAAGTATATAATTGCTTGGGTGCTCGAATTTCTTACGGAGAGAGCACAATATGTTCAATTAGGACAAAACAAATCTTCCTGTATAACTACAAATACTGGTGCTCCTCAGGGTTGTGTATTGTCCCCTGTATTATTCACAATATACACGTATGACTGTAGAAGTCAAACCTGAGTGTACCTTTAATAAAGTTTGCAGATGACACCGCTCTTCAAGGCCTCATAACAAATGGCAACGAAGTGGCTTATAGGCAAGAAATTGATAGATTTGTGTCTTGGTGTGATGCCCACCACCTAGAGCTTAACATAAGCAAGACAAAGGAGCTAGTGATTGACTTTAGGAGAGTGAAGGAACCGATAGAACCGTTAAAATTAAAGGACCAATTCGTCCAGCGAGTTCCTCACTACAAATACCTTGGTGTAACGATTGATGACAGGCTCAAGTGGGATGAACACTTGAAAATAATTAGGCATAAGATGTGCAGACGTACATATTTTTTTATCAAAACTCTCTCGTTTAGAATAGATAAAACCCTCTGCACATTATTTTATAGAGCAGTCATCGAAAGTGTTTTGTCATTTTGTATAACAGCTTGGGGAGGCAATTGCTTAGCAGTGGAAAGGAACAAAATAAATTCAAATATTAAAAAATCCATTAAACGCTATATAAATGATGTTGACGATGTAGATCTTTTATACGAGAAATTTTGTATAAATAAAATAACTAAAATATTAAATGACCAGTATCATCCACTAAGACCATCAATTATTATGTCAGAAAGAAGTGGTCGCCCTTTCTCTATTTCAACGAAAACAGAGAGACACCGAAAATCTTTTCTGCCGTCCAGTATTAGGCTTTATAACAACAAGCAATTATCATTTTATATAATTATTTCTCATTTTTACTTTAAAAAAATATAAATATTAATTTATTAATTTATTTGTTTTGCAATCTTTCAATTTTCAATTTATAGTGACAGTTTTAACTATTTTACAGTGTTTGAAATTATTCATATTATAAAGCGCAGCTCTGGTTATAGAGCTGCTCCTTTTTTATATATATACATCCTATTTCCATTGTATTTTTATCTTATGTGTAAATTATAACACGTCTGTACAAAAAATTTCCTTTTTGGGATGCAATAAAGTATTATTATTATTATTATTATTTATTATGAATGTATAGGTCTACTACACGTTTTCCATGGCAATTTTTATGTATTAGTGATTTTTTAAACTTGGGAAATGAAATTTTTTTTTCTGACATCGGCCTTGAGAATTTTTTGTTTAACAAAACTGATGAGTTTTCAAAGGGGGTACTATAAATAGTACGGTTTAGCAGATTTTTGTGGTATTTGGCAGATTTTTAAAATCCAGTTGGCAGAATGCCTGAAATTAATCTGGCAACCCTGAGCTCCATGTGGTTTTGGCATGGCGATCCTCGTATTGCCGGTTTGGCATTTGGTTTGCCGGTTTGGATATTTGTATCGATAGTGCGCTTTGATTTAAAAAAAAAAAAAAAAAAGTTTGGCTCGATCCTAGGCATGCCAGTTTGGCTTTTTAAATACCAATTAGAGGTTCCAAAATGAGTCACTAAAATAAAAGGTCTACCTTGTGTTGCATCTTCTATAAGTTATTTTTACTCCCTTTGTTTTACTATAGATAGAATGCGCTTGGCCAAGGAGTTCACAACATTGCCATCCGGAAGTATAACGGACCAACAGACAAACTCTGTGTAACCATGAACTTTTATAGTCTGGTTAATACAGTTTAGTGAGAACAACTCACAAACGCGGATGGCAAAAACAATAACAAAGGCCTGAGTGACGTCATCTGCATACTATCTATACGAATTCTAGTATCTTGCCTTTTTTTGGCGTGGATAAATTGGGCTTGACATTTTGGCATTTTTTTTTGTGTTGGCATTTTGCACTTAATGTGTTCCCTATATCAATTTTACTACTAGCTTTCTGCCTTGGCCTTGTAATGAGATTATGTAGAAAAAATGGTTTTTTTTTTAAATGGCCGGAATCCTTGGCTGGGAGGGAAACAGTCCAATGTATAGTTATAATTTTAGAGGCTTATCTTTTTTTTTTCTCTTGTAAATCATCTCTCTGTTACGTACTGTTATATTTTTTGTTGTGAACATTATGAATTGTAAACATTTGAGTGTATTCTTTTTTGTCGGATCCAGTTCTTGTGTCTGGATGAGACATTTAGGTGGTCTCAAACTAAACTAATCGTCTGCTCTTGGAATGCATTTCAATTCCTTTATTGAACCAATCCCCTTTGTCTATTTTTGTTTGGTATACCTACTTTTAAAATCGCAATTCTAAAATTCTTTGACAACCCCTTTTCTTCCCAATCTATATTATATATATATATAATATTATATATATATTAATATATATATATAAATATATATATATATAATTATATATTCGTAGTAATCACACTTTTATGGGAACTAATACCTCTGCAATTCGTGTTGATTGTATTATTGTTATGTATTGACATTTTTTTGCGAACTACCTATAATTTACAAAAAACCATCGTTGTTTTTGGGAATCGAAACGAGGGAAACTTTTCTTAAAAAGAGCCTCGTTTTTTTTTTTCCCCCAAAAAAGTTACTTTCTTTGAAAAAAAGCAACCGGTTAGTCGGCCCAAAAAAAACCCTTTTAACAACCACGGAACATTACTACTACTAACTACTAAAAGAAATAAAATATTATCCTAACAACAAGCCTTGGATAACAAAAGATCTAAAACTTTTATTGAACCAAAAGAAAACTCTCTATACTAGTGGAAACAAAAAAGATCTGAAAACAAAACAAAAAGAGATAAAGAGGGTAATATCTAGTTGTAGAGATAAGTACAAAAATAAAATTGAAAAATGCTTTTCTTCTGGGGATATACGGGACACGTGGCGGGGGCTTAAAACTGCTGTGAACTATAATCCAAAGCCCACGATTATATCAGAAGATATCGAAATTGAAACTTTAAATAAATTTTATTCACGTTTCGACACAGCAAACAAATTTGATATTGAAAATGAAAAACATAAATTAGACAGGGCTTTGGAAGATGAAATGACTATTGAGGTCAGTGAAGAGGAAACGAGATTCGTATTTTCGAAACTAAACGAGAGGAAGGCTGCTGGGCCGGATGGATTGAAAGGAAAACTATTAAAGGAATGTGCCCACCAGCTTTCCCCCATTTATACACATATTTTTAACTGGTCCCTCCAATGCGTTTCGATCCCTGAAATTAGGAAAACTTCAAAAATTATTCCTGTTCCAAAAAAAAGAAAAACTTGAAACTATGAACGATCTCAGACCTGTTGCACTGACTTCAATAGTCATGAAATCTTTAGAAAAACTTGTTCTTGTTAAAATTAGGAATCAGTTTATGCCATTGAGTGATAGTCATCAATTTGCTTACAAACCAGGACGGGGCGTAGAGGATGCCATTTTGCTGTTTACAAACAACATCTACAGGCATCTAGATCACGCTAGGAGCTATTGCAGATTGCTTTTTGCAGATTTTTCTTCAGCGTTCAATACAATGCAACCTCAGTTGGTTGTTCAAAAATTGACTAGTCTGAATTTAAACAAGTATATAATTGCTTGGGTGCTCGAATTTCTTACGGAGAGAGCACAATATGTTCAATTAGGACAAAACAAATCTTCCTGTATAACTACAAATACTGGTGCTCCTCAGGGTTGTGTATTGTCCCCTGTATTATTCACAATATACACGTATGACTGTAGAAGTCAAAACCTGAGTGTACCTTTAATAAAGTTTGCAGATGACACCGCTCTTCAAGGCCTCATAACAAATGGCAACGAAGTGGCTTATAGGCAAGAAATTGATAGATTTGTGTCTTGGTGTGATGCCCACCACCTAGAGCTTAACATAAGCAAGACAAAGGAGCTAGTGATTGACTTTAGGAGAGTGAAGGAACCGATAGAACCGTTAAAATTAAAGGACCAATTCGTCCAGCGAGTTCCTCACTACAAATACCTTGGTGTAACGATTGATGACAGGCTCAAGTGGGATGAACACTTGAAAATAATTAGGCATAAGATGTGCAGACGTACATATTTTTTTATCAAAACTCTCTCGGTTTAGAATAGATAAAACCCTCTGCACATTATTTTATAGAGCAGTCATCGAAAGTGTTTTGTCATTTTGTATAACAGCTTGGGGAGGCAATTGCTTAGCAGTGGAAAGGAACAAAATAAATTCAAATATTAAAAAATCCATTAAACGCTATATAAATGATGTTGACGATGTAGATCTTTTATACGAGAAATTTTGTATAAATAAAATAACTAAAATATTAAATGACCAGTATCATCCACTAAGACCATCAATTATTATGTCAGAAAGAAGTGGTCGCCCTTTCTCTATTTCAACGAAAACAGAGAGACACCGAAAATCTTTTCTGCCGTCCAGTATTAGGCTTTATAACAACAAGCAATTATCATTTTATATAATTATTTCTCATTTTTACTTTAAAAAAATATAAATTTAATTTATTAATTTATTTGTTTTGCAATCTTTTCAATTTTCAATTTATAGTGACAGTTTTAACTATTTTACAGTGTTTGAAATTATTCATATTATAAAGCGCAGCTCTGGTTATAGAGCTGCTCCTTTTTTATATATATACATCCTATTTCCATTGTATTTTTATCTTATGTGTAAATTATAACACGTCTGTACAAAAAATTTCCTTTTTGGGATGCAATAAAGTATTATTATTATTATTATTATTTATTATGAATGTATAGGTCTACTACACGTTTTCCATGGCAATTTTTATGTATTAGTGATTTTTTAAACTTGGGAAATGAAATTTTTTTTTCTGACATCGGCCTTGAGAATTTTTTGTTTAACAAAACTGATGAGTTTTCAAAGGGGGTACTATAAATAGTACGGTTTAGCAGATTTTTGTGGTATTTGGCAGATTTTTAAAATCCAGTTGGCAGAATGCCTGAAATTAATCTGGCAACCCTGAGCTCCATAAATGTGGTTTTGGCATGGCGATCCTCGTATTGCCGGGTTGGCATTTGGTTTGCCGGTTTGGATATTTGTATCGATAGTGCGCTTTGATTAAAAAAAAAAAAAAAAAAAAAAGTTTGGCTCGATCCTAGGCATGCCAGTTTGGCTTTTTAAATACCAATTAGAGGTGCCAAAATGAGTCACTAAAATAAAAGGTCTACCTTGTGTTGCATCTTCTATAAGTTATTTTTACTCCCTTTGTTTTACTATAGATAGAATGCGCTTGGCCAAGGAGTTCACAACATTGCCATCCGGAAGTATAACGGACCAACAGACAAACTCTGTGTAACCATGAACTTTTATAGTCTGGTTAATACAGTTTAGTGAGAACAACTCACAAACGCGGATGGCAAAAACAATAACAAAGGCCTGAGTGACGTCATCTGCATACTATCTATACGAATTCTAGTATCTTGCCTTTTTTTGGCGTGGATAAATTGGGCTTGACATTTTGGCATTTTTTTTTGTGTTGGCATTTTGCACTTAATGTGTTCCCTATATCAATTTTACTACTAGCTTTCTGCCTTGGCCTTGTAATGAGATTATGTAGAAAAAATGGGTTTTTTTTTAAATGGCCGGAATCCTTGGCTGGGAGGGAAACAGTCCAATGTATAGTTATAATTTTAGAGGCTTATCTTTTTTTTTCTCTTGTAAATCATCTCTCTGTTACGTACTGTTATATTTTTTGTTGTGAACATTATGAATGGTAAACATTTGAGTGTATTCTTTTTTGTCGGATCCAGTTCTTGTGTCTGGATGAGACATTTAGGTGGTCTCAAACTAAACTAATCGTCTGCTCTTGGAATGCATTTCAATTCCTTTATTGAACCAATCCCCTTTGTCTATTTTTGTTTGGTATACCTACTTTTAAAATCGCAATTCTAAAATTCTTTGACAACCCCTTTTCTTCCCTATATAATTATATATATATATATATATTATATATATATATATATATATATATATATATATATAATATATATATTATATATATATATATATATATATCGTAGTAATCACACTTTTATGGGAACTAATACCTCTGCAATTCGTGTTGATTGTATTATTGTTATGTATTGACATTTTTTTTGCGAACTACCTATAATTTACAAAGAACATCGATTGATTTTGAATCGAAACGAGGGAACATTCTTAAAACAGAGCCTCGTTTGTTTGTTATTCCGACAAAAAGAGTTACTTTCGTGTGAAACAATGCAATCCGTTGATCTGCCCAAGAAATACATTACTACCACTAACATTACTACTACTACTACTACTACTACTACTACTACTACTACTACTACTACTACTACTACTACTACTACTACTACTACTACTACTACTACTACTACTACTACTACTACTACTACTACTACTACTACTACTACTACTACTACTATTACTACTATTATTATTATTATTATTATTATCATTATTATTATTATTACCATTATTATTATTATTATTACTACTACTACTACTACTACTACTACTACTACTACTACTACTACTACTACTACTACTACTACTACTACTACTACTACTACTACTACTACTACTACTACTACTATTTCTACTACTACTATTTATTCTATTACTACTACTTCTTGGCCACAACCACATTATCTCATTCATCTGTAGTGTTTCATTCATCCTGTTTGTTGATAAAAGGAAAACCCGAAACGTCCATTTTATGTTTTCGTAATTAAATTGAAGCTTACATTCAATTTCACATTGTTATTTATTTCTTCGAACTTCGAGCAGCAACATTTACATTGCCTTTAAAAAGCAAAAGTTATAAATAGGTGAGTAGCGTTTAGTAACATAATATTTATTCTGAGACAATACGCTAATGTCCAGGGTTGCCAGATTTTTTTAGGACAACTTGCCAAATATGTGACAAAAACTTGACAAATGCTTCGAAAACTTGCCAAACCTTTCAAAATAGGGATTTTCGTTACATGTACTCATAATAGTGAAATATTACACGTGTAAATTCAAGAATAAACAAAATGCTGGCTTACCTGGTGTTGACCACTATGACTTATAAAACACCAAAGAAATATCAAACTCGAAGCCCTAATTAATTAGGCCTAAGAGTTTCACTTTCAGTTTCAAAACCTGCCAAAGAATTAAGACTGGAACCGGAAAGGCTGAAGCCAGATTTGTGTTTGCTGTAGCCAAATAATAAAATTTATGTGAGAACGAAATCACAAAACGAACATGTAAATACTGGGAATTAAAAGGTAAGATTTGACACGCTCTTTCTTTCTAATTATGTATAATAAGAATATATAAATATTATATTAATTTTCTCTGTCCCAAAAAATGCCAAAAAAGTGCCAACTTGCCAACCGATTTGCTTTCCTGCCAACCACAATCAAAAAATGCCAAATTTGGACAACTTGGCACAAAAAATGCCAAACTGGCAACCCTGCTATTGTCGCTTTAGTGTTTTAAATCAAATGGCGGATTTTTTGGCCGATTTTGGGCAAATAATGTCGTATGTGAAGTAGGATAAAGGATTTTGGCGGATTTCTGCCATAAAGTTGGCGGAATGTTTGCAAAGGCATCTGGCAATATTGACACTGATTGACTTGCGCTTGCTTGGAGAACAATGTAGGTAATAGTAATAAATAGAGCTACAATTTGTAGTAAAATAGGAATGCAAATAGGCTACAGAGGCACAAGGAAAGGGAAATCACAATGTGATTGCTAGTTTGGCCTCCTGGTGGCCAAATTTGAGAAATTTGGCCTTTTCCCAACCCATTTGGCCTCCCAAAAT
Organism: Berghia stephanieae; assembly: GCF_034508935.2. Classification (NCBI taxonomy): domain Eukaryota; kingdom Metazoa; phylum Mollusca; class Gastropoda; order Nudibranchia; family Aeolidiidae; genus Berghia; species Berghia stephanieae. Next base: position 36,193,392 of record NC_088360.1, read on the forward strand.
TTGGTTTGGCCACTTGGCCTCCTGTGACTTACTTTTTGGCCTCCTCTAACTTTCCCCATTATATCGTTTTACTTTGGTACCGGTAAAACTTATTTTATTTGGCTTCCGGAAAGCCTCACCGGCAATCTAAATTTCTAAATGCAACATGTGCTACCACCAGAGATTGCATTTGCTAATGCTTCTAAATATAGAATATCTGCTATTACGCAATCGCGTGGGTGCAAGGTTGCGTGGGTGGCATGAGCATCTGTCGAGACAACAAGAAGGTTAGTATTAGGTCAAGGTCTATACAAAGACAAGACCGAAAATTGGACGATGACGATGACGTTATGATGCCACCACCAATCAAATCTCTAGTCTGTCGTCACCACCGAATCTTTGTTGATCGGTGTTGTCTTTTGCTGAAGTAGATCTAGATAAGTATAGATCTAGAATCTAGTTTAGATTTCGATCAACACTGCATAGTAAATGGATTTCACTGTTTTATTTCGGCGGAATATCTAATCTAGATTATTCGTGGATGATATTAAGACTTTATTTTGTGATGTGGTTAAGAATTGATTCGAATGCCCTCAGTCAATTTGCTCTTGATTTGTTGTGACTTCACCATGTGCGTGTGACTTAATCAGTGGTTCTGTATGCTGCAATTGTGAAAATTATCATAAGCTGATATTCTTTTATATTATTTTTGTTTGTGTGTTTTGAGTGTTTCATAATGAGCTCTAAATGGAAGCGCTCCTATGACAGTGGAAGAAAATATTCTTCAGAGTGGGAGAAGGAGTTTCCTTGGATAATGTTGTGTGGATTTCCAAGTTACGAAAGAAATGATTGATTTGTTTACAGCTGCCATGTACAACCAGAACGAAGAGTGTTCTTCGGGATCGAGCACATTTACTGGTAGTAGTGAAGAAAATTCAGAGGCCGCAATAATGGATTCTTGGTTCGTTGAAACGAGCCTGTTGAATTCATTTTAATTTGTAAAAAGGTTACTTTTGTTGAGGAGTTCTCCAGGTGTGTAGACCTCTAGAATGAACTTTTATTTCCATCGTGATAATTCGGTTGTATGTGACATTTTCTCTGAGTCTCAAGTCAATTATTCGTTATTTTTTTGTTGCGCTGATGACAACTTAGGAATGTGACCTATGATGTTTAAAAGGAACAATTCAACGATATCAACAAATGTACAGAATTTAGTGACAAATTGCAATGGTGAAATGGTGTTTTGATTAAGGTGAGTACAGCGAGTCTTCCTTTAAATTAATTTTCTTTTTTTTTCTTCAAAAATGGGGGAAATAAATTGTTTAACAAATCTAAAGAGTTTTCGCGAGGCTAAGGAGGGTGTGGTAGTATTTGGCCTCCTGTCGAGGAATCTGGCCTCCTGCTGTAGCTAGTTTGGCCTCTTACTCAAAAATGATCTGGCAACCCTGAATCACATCGCATTTCGCACGATTTAATTTTTAATATCTAGTGCTGGGTCGAGTTTGAAACGATCAAATCGAGCGGGTTTTCGATCGAGTCCTCTAAAATCGAGTCGGTTTCGGGCGGGTTTCGAGTCAGTGACGTCATCGAGCAGTGATTCGTTTGAAAAAAAAAAACACGAGCAACTCGTTTGCCACAGGAAACTTCACATACCCCTCCCTCTCTTATGTCTGTGGCTGGCTTGACTGCAGCTGGTTATGATGGGGGCTGCCAGATGGCCAAGTTCAAAATTGGTTACTAAGAAACGCTTTTCTATTATTATTCATTAAAAAAAAAAAATCTTTTATTTAAAAAAAATGAAAAGATAAGTTTATCCAACTGTAGTCGATTGTTTTGTTAATCAAAACAAATGAGTTTTTCAAGGGAGTCAGAATGCTTGTGGTGTTGGGCTATTTGGGGTCTATTTGACTACTTGGGCAAGAAGAAATCTGGCTGTCTGGCAGCCTTGATTATGATCGTTCGTCGCATCACACACACATACACACACACACACACACACACACACACACACACACACACACACGCCATCAAACAGTTGTTGATGGTGAAGGGTTGAGACCCCCCCCCCCCTCCCACCACCATCATCCCGCTGTCACCTTAACATTTCATATTTATGTCGCGCCAAAAGTTGTCGGCCGCCCCCACCTCCCATAATTTGTCACTGGTCGTCATCGCCTCTTGTGTGTGCGGGAAAGGTCGTGCCTTTCATTTCATTATTTGAAAAATAAATGAACAAGAATGGTGTGTTTTTATTAGGTAGGTAGATAATAATAATATTTAGCAGGTTCCACACCCAGACACACACGGATTGCCCGGACACGATGATAACGATGCCGACGACAATGGATGACGATGATGATGATGATGATGATTATCGTGTTTCTGTTTAAAAATGAATACTTTAGCAGGTTCCACCCCACCCCCACACGGATAGACCGGACCCGAAGATGATGATTGTGGTTTTGCTGGCTGTTACGGCTGTGATGAGGATGATGATAATGATGATGATGATGATGATGATGACGATGGCGCAGATGGTGATTATTTGTTCGGTCGCTCAGTGGTACGGTGTCTCTTGTCACAAAATCAAGCCTTGTCAATGGCCGGATGAGTGACAGTGATTGTTGAAAATTGTGATCCAGACGTTAAGTCCGTGTGTCAGGCACTTGACTCAGGTGTGAATGTATTCTTATCTTATAGGCTAAGCAATGACGGGTATTGTAAAGAGCTTTAATACAAAAAGACTCCAAACAGCGATCGGTACCTACTGTACGAAATGGATGTATGGTCGATATGGCGTGCCGGAGGAATAAATAAAATAAAATATTGTGAAGTTCATTGAGCATGGTAAATCCTTGGAAATGCGCTTTGAACTAATACACCTGCTAGACAACTCCGATTCCAATATAAACGACTGATTAATATTCCCATATATAAACTATAGTTAGCTGAAAATCTTTCTTTGTCGGGACTCCAAAAGTATGGAACGAATTAGACAAAGAAATCAAAGGGTCTTTTAGGAGCACTGATTGATTTTAGATTGATTATTACATTGAAATGTGTTGATATTTATTTTATCCATTATTATTAGGGTGGTGGTGGTGGTGGTGATGATGATGATCCCGCCGATATGATGGTGATGATAAATAAATTAAACATAATTCCCTTTATTCATCCCATAGGGGAGATTCGTCTTTCGGGTCTATTCTAAGGGAAGACTGGAATAACCCAAGTGATAGCCGCAGTGCAGCGCCGCAAATTTAGTTAGGGCAAGGTGACTTGCTCAAGACCACTCAGCGGCGGGTGATCGAACTCGGTACCTTTCGGGTGCCAACCAAAGACCGTACCGCTGCCCCTGATGATGATGATGATGATGATGATGATGATGATGATGGATGATGATTGATGATGATGATGGATGATGATGATGATGGGAACTAACAAAGAATACACAGGCATCTAAAATTGAAACATTCCATATTCAAAGCTAATGTTTTACTTTAAAAAATTGAGCTTTACAATATCCACTAAATGTGATCAAAGCGCTTTGTAAAGGGGTCCCCGGTCAACAGCAACATTTAATATGTAGGACGGGACATGCCGCCTGTTAGGCGATATTACAATTTTTCAGACAAAGACAACGCTGTTAACGGCCAGGTACTCATTTTACACCTGAGTACGGTGAGAGAATGTGAGTAAAGAGCCTTGTCCAAAGACTCAACTATGCACCGAGCGCGAGGCTCGAACCCAGGACTTTCCGATCCCAAAGCGGGTGTCATACCACTAGACCATTATAATGCACGAGAGCCATGGTCGACTAGAGTACTACCTATAGTTACGTCATGACTAGACCACATAGCCGCACTACTGTAGGAGTGTTCATTGATAGAGGGATGCGTGTGTGTCATAGAAATAGCCTTAGTGTGTGTGTGTGTGTGTATGTGTGTGTGTGTGTGTGTGTGTGTGTGATAGTCAAACTTTAGTAGGTTTAATGAAGTCTTGTCACACACGCGTGATACACCTATACGAATTTCCCTGCCACTGCCACCCAGACACACTAACATCTGACAAGGAGTGAGGGCTGTGGAAGAACCACAGACTACCGTGTGCAAACATTGGCGATTGGTATCGGATGGCAAACTGTGATCGTTTGAATTTGAAATGATTCGAAACACTCGTTAC
>NC_088360.1:36197651-36210334 GCF_034508935.2 Berghia stephanieae
GACATAAAAGCACAAATTAATTTTTTTTATTTTGTTTAATGAAGAAGTGGAGAAAGACGAGGAAAAAATAAGCATACAGACGAAGTAGGGATGGGGGGAGGGAAGAAAGAGAGAGAGAGAGAGAGTGGGAGGAAAGAATGATAGCGGGAGAAAGGGAAAGAGTGAAGGTGTTAAATAAAAAGAAATGGGTGGGGAGAGTGAGAGGGAGACAGTGGATGGAGGGGGTAAAATAATTATTTCAATTACTGAAAATCTTTCCCAATGGAATAAATAAGCTACTAGTGCATGTGCATTCAGTTACGGCTTAATTATTATTACTATTATTATGGTTATTTTTGTTTACATTGATAATTGATAGTCATTTTTGAAGTCAACATTAAGACCAAAGACTTTCTTGTATTAATTCTTTTTATATGGGAATGGAGTCCCAAGAGAGATCTTAGAACTTTTTCTTCCCTTTTCTTTTATTTATGCGTCAAATCAAAAGTATGACTCATAACGCATCAAAAATGTAATCCACTTGAAAACAAAATATTTCTCCATTGAATAAAAGGAAAGTGATAGTAACAATGTATATTATGTAAATGCTATGAGTCAGAAAGGTCAGAACAATAGAAATAATGACATCGCAACAACCTGTCAAGGTCCAGACGTAACCTAATAACTTGTAAGGCTTTCTTGGCCAAAGTACACCCAGGCTGAAAAAATACATTGATCCATTTAAGTAAACACGGTAACAAACGTCCTTCACAGTGAACCATAAAAGTTTGCTACAAAAAATTATGCTTTATTACAGTATAGACTAGAACCAAGCTTCTCATTGCTCCAGAAAATACCTTCATAACGATGACCAATACACTTTTTTGGACACAGAATATAACAAACACTGAGCTGAATCTTATCCTCCTCACGCCATATAAAGAAAAAGTATTTGAGAGAAAAAAAAGGAACATCACACAAATGATTAAAAATGTTTTTTTTTAATTTCTGACTTTCAAGTTAAAAAGAAATGGGTTTACTTACTCCATTAGAAAAATATTCTGGAGAAACTCCTTCCAAAAAACTAATTCTCTTTTCTAAGGCCTTGATCCTCATGTAGATATCATTTCCATCTGGAATAAAGCGATAATTGCTATTTCTTAGTCACGATGAGCAAATGAACAAGACAAAAATATCAGATTTTCTACAGTTAAATCTCTACTGTTCTTCACCACCAATCCCTTGTTTAATTTTCAATGTTAGACTTGAGTTAATTAAATATTCTCATCTCTACCAATCATTCCAAGGAAAAGCATACATCAAATCTAAAGTTTCTATTTAGAATAAGGGAAATTAAAAATTAAAAAATAATAATAATAATTTAATGAACATTTAAATGTAATTCACAATACCTGGATGGCGCATACAGATTGATGTAAGCACACAAAAAAAAAACCACATGGGAATAATATGAAACTCACACAGCCAGTTATCAGGTATAAATCTTATCTATTTTCAATTGTCGATAAATTCATTTTTATCCAGCTACAGACTATGGAGAAGATATCCTGCTTGAGTTTGAATAAGTTTGTCAAGTTGCTGCAAAAAGTTTGTCACATATTACACTAGTTCTTCATTGTTGGTGAACCTTTTCACTTCTTTCAATCTGTCTTTGTGTCTGGAGCAGTGTGGTGTATACATGTCTCATCCCAATAATGATAGGATCAGGGAAGTGTTCATTAAGATATTGAAAGTCACAATGGAGTCTATGGACACATTGAAACTTTTCAACAAAGAAGCAGAAACCTTTGTGCACTATGTGCTCAAAGCCCAGTTATGTTTGTATCCTCCTCGCAGACACTTCATCAAGAACTGAGCTTATTATGAACAATTCTGTAAGCAGATGACTTTAAAATTCCCATGGTCATTGCAATATCCCCAATTTTAACTCTTATATCCTGAGACTAACAACATGTTGAGTGCTTTCATTTGAATTGCTGTTCATCATTTCACCTTCAGCAACCAAACGGTACCACTTATTTAAGACTTTATTAAGATGCTCACACTGATAATTTTGATAATTGCCTACCATTTACGATATTCAAATGGTGTTCCATATTTGAGAGCCTCTCATCAACCGCTTCAGCCCTCTGAGCATCAGCAGACATCATCCAAGACTGTCTTCCCTCTTTGTCATCTGGTCTTAGACGAGTTTGAGGCCCATAAGAGTTTTCCACATTTTTCAAATTGATATGGCTCTTCATGCCCTCCCTATGAAAATACACAGCTTCCACACGTGCACAGCTATTGTTTGGGTCTGAATAAAATAAAGAAACATAGTACTGGGTGAAAGGGTTGCCCATACTCATTCCTATTACGTAATTAAGATATAATTTTTTAAACATGCAACCAGTTTATTTGTATCAAATTAATAATCCATGTTGCAACCTTTGAAAAGGCAATTAAGTGCATACGTTCACCTCCAGGAATGATAAGTATTCACTCTATTCATTACAATGTGTTTTCCAAGTGCACCACGAGCATTGCTCAATTACTCAATTTAATTGAATCAGTCGATGTGAAGTGAAAAAAATAAGAGAGGATGGAAAGAGAGGGAAGGATGGGATCTTATTCGTTGAATTATTTTTCTGAAAGCTTTATAAACAAAATGCAATTCTCCTTCTCCTTATTTTACAGAATCTTTTGTCTTTAGCTTGATAACTTCCACCCAAGAAAATCAAATCATCAATTGCTGATTTTTAAGCAAGTCTGCATATAATCCTGTTCATTTGAAAATTTAACATTCTAAGAAAAATAAAATGTTTATTGATTTCTTATCTTCGGTACTTACATGGTTTAAATTTGTTATCACCCAAGGATATTTGTAGTTTTCAACTTTCTATTTTTTATTCTTTTTGTTACTAAATCATGATGTTCATTATTTTGTCCTGATCTCCTTACGCCAAAACAAAACAAAAACAAAAATAAAAAATCTTAAACTACTGTGTTGGAAGTTGACACTGCATGCACTACAGAAAAAATCCACAATCTCAACATTTCACAACAAGATGATTTGTTGGTGATGGTAGTGATAAAGATTATGATGATGATGATGATGATAGTATTAGCGTATGGCTACACCTCCAAATTCATTTCGTCAACCCAGCCGCGGAACAGTTTCATAGCCAGCTGCAAGTCTTGTAACTGGACAGTGGAGGACGATATGATCGCTGATCTCTAGAGCTGCCTGACACTTCCGGCATCATTGTTTCCAAGTTTCCATTTGCACATATTTGATGCAGTTCTACCATGTCCTGTTAAAAATTGATTCGAAGAAACCCAGTATTTCCTAGCATTGTGGAATGCAGGCATTCTTTGGTGGGGTCTTTTATGATGCTGCCTCCTCCAGGTGTTTCCCTCTTCCACGTTTTTCTCCAATTCTCTTCCACGTTGAAGTCTTCCATTTTTGTTCGGTAGAAAGGTCTTGTTGATTTGAGCAGTGTTGTTGAAGGTGCTCCCTAATTATTATTTTTAAAGGATTGTTATCTGTGGTATCATCAATTCTTGCATGCATCCTTTGATTAGCATCTTGTCGTCTAAGACTTGGTGATACAATGCCGATCAGTACCTGTTCTTAGTACCTGTGGTGAGGCTCCCCAGGTGGCACTTGCGAGTTTTCTCACCAGGCTGTTTCATTTGCAATTTTATTTGCAGTTCCCTCATTGTGTTTGTAATAATTAGCTGTCTGTCCATTGTGATGCCGAGGTATTTAGGATTGGGGTGTGGGGGTAGTACTGAGTTACTATGATCTTCAATGCCTTTTTTGCCTCTGGATTATTTAAGTAGAAGTTTGTGGATACTGATTTGGTCATGTTCATTTTTAGGTACCACTTATCAAATTATTGTATCAGGCAGGTGGTATCTTTGCTTAGAACTTCTTCAATCTCTTTCCAGTTTTTTAATTGAAAGGCTGAGGCCCAGTTGTTAGCATAACCGTGTTTGAGTGCTTCTGGCACCAAAACTGATCCTTGTGGTACCCCATTTTTAATTTTTTTGGGTTCTGCTTTTGTTTCCTCCTGCATGAAATTGTCTTGTGCCAGTCATGGTAGATAGCAGTTTAAACATCTTTCTACAAGGAATTATTTTTGCAAGCTTTAACATCAATCCCCCTGTCTAAACAGTGTTGTAAGCTGCAGATAAGTCTTTAGGACTGAATCTGTCTTCTTTTTGTTCTCAAAGCCTGCTTCTATGTTTGAGGTTAGTGGAAAGATCTGTTCATTTGCGTTTCTTTGTGGTCTAAAACCCACCTGTTCTGGCAGTTCGTAGGGATGTGCATATGGAATGATTCGCTCTAATACAAATCTTTCCAGGAGCTTGTCTAGGTAACAAAGTAGAGCTCTTAGTCTGTAGCCAGGTGGTTCAGTCCTTAGTTTGCCTGGGTTTAATATTGCGATTACTTTGGTGTGCTTGCAAATTGTGGGCATGTGCCCTTGTCCATGATGTCTGTCATGATGATGATGACTAATAATGACGACGATGATGATGACTATGACAATAATGATATCACTGCAAATCAACTAAGGTTATATAAACTTCTGTATGTTGACTGCTACTGTTATTTATTATTACTGGTGAACTTAACGGAATTGCATACAACCTACACATCCACATGCCTGTGCCTAGGGAAAAAAAATCCACATAGGTAAGAATCCACATCAAGCAACACACACAGCAACAACTACTACTCAGCAAACACAGACGGACACACACACACACACACACACACACACACACACACACACACACTATAATAAACAACCGGAAAACACAACAAAAAAGTATTTACAGGAAACTATTTTGTTATTTCATTTTGCCTTTGATCATGCACTGAAGTGAACATGCTGGGGAGAAATATATTTGGGAAAGTGAGAGTTGAGAATACTGTAATAACATCCACATATTTCAGTGTTTTGTCTTACACTTCCTTAGCAATATAAAATAAAAATCATAATAATAATAATAATAATACACATTTATATAGCGCTCATTCTCGTGTAAAACACAAGCTCTGGGCACTTTACAATATAAATATCAATTTTAAGTGAAAAAATAAAAAAATAAAATAATAACAACAATAACAATTCATAGCCAAATCAAGGATTCATATAGAGTCAAGAAAAACAAATACAGTAAAAATGTGTCTTGAGATTCTTTTTAAAAGTAGGTAAAGACTTGCACTCCCTCAGACCACGTGGTAGTTCATTCCAAATCTTGGGGCCGAAACAAGCAAACGATCTATCACCAAATTTTGTTCTTGATCTTTTTTCCGAAATTTTCGTTTGGTCATTACATGATCTTAAAGTGTAATTTTCAAATTTACACATGACCACGTGATCTGTGAGATATGCCGGTGCTATACCAGCCAAACACTTATAAACAAGACACGCTGCTTTGTAATATGTGCGCTTTTCAATGGGCAACCAGTGGAGAGAGGCCAACAAAGGGGTTGCATGATCAAATTTTTTTTTGCCAAAAACTAATCTTGCAGCACTGTTTTGCAGTAGTTGCAATTGTTTAATAGAAGCCTGAGGCAAGTTGACAAGCAGCGAGTTACAATAGTCTAGTTTCGAAAAAATGAGGGAAACAACCAATGTTTTACATGTTCCAATTGCAATATACTGACGGATCGAACTGATTTTCTTCAATTGAAAGTATAAAGATTTACAGAGAGCAGAAATGTGAGCTGACATTTTCATTTCTGAATCAAAATAGACACCCAAATTTTTCACAGTCTTTGAAACTTTGATCTTTTCACCCCCAATCAACACCTCAAGACCATCATTCACCTTCAACAGCCCTCTATTTCCCACAATCATCACTTCTGTTTTTGACTCATTCATTTTCAACTTGTTTGCATCCATCCACTCTTTCACATCCGTCACACATTCTTCCACACGTTTCACAATATTTTCGAGATTTTTAGTTTTATCAGTAGCATAAAGTTGCGTATCATCTGCATAGAGATGATAGCGCAGCCCATGACCAGTGATGACATTAGATAATGGAGAAGTATACAAAACAAAAAGAATTGGACCCAAAACAGAGCCTTGAGGAACACCAAAAGACAATGTATGTTGACGAGAAAGTTTATCTAAAATCATAACCTGTTGCTTTCTGCCATCTAAATAAGATTCAAACCACTGCAAGACAGTCCCAGACAAGCCAAATGTTATATTAAGTCGTTTAATGAGAATACCGTGATCAATAGTATCAAACGCCGCCGAAAGGTCTAACAATGTCAGAAGAGAAACAGAACCTTTATCTAAAACATCAAGCAAATCACTCGCAACACAGCACAGAGCAGTTTCTGTGCTGTGGTAAGAACGATAAGCTGACTGAAATTTTTCCCATAGATTGTTTTCATGGAGATGTTGTGAAAGACGTCTGAGTACAACTTTTTCAAGGATTTTAGAAAGAAATGGCAGATTTGAGACGGGACGGTAGTTACTAAGGTCATTTACATTGAGATTTTGCTTTTTTATGAGAGGCTTTACAATTGCATGTTTATAGATATCTGGGACTTGTCCTGAGATAAGTGACTGATTTATAATATAAGTTATGCAAGGTAACAATTCAGGAAGACATAATTTCAAAATATTAGTTGGTAAAGGATCTAAATCACATGACTTCGAGGAAGATGAAAAAATTATTTTAGAAATTTCTTCTTCAGTTGTTTCTTTAAAACAAGAGAATCCCTGTGAACCCGAAAAAGGGTGGAAATTTATATCTTCATTTTGCACGAGGTCCAAATTGTTCCGAATTTTCGATATTTTTCCCGAAAAGAAATCTGAAAATGCATCCGGCTGCTTTTCTACCGGGATATTAGTGGGTAGACACATGCCCTTTTCTTCCCCTAAAAGTTCCTTTGAAACAGAGAAAAATTCCTTAGTGTCCCTCACTGATGACAGTTTTGTGTTATAATAGTTTCTTTTTGCTCTTTTGCAGGTGGTTTTATACTTATGCTTTTTTGCTATATATATCAGCCGGTCAATCTCAAGGCCCGATTTTCTCCACGATGCCTCTGCATTCCTTTTTTCCCTTTTGGCAGTTTTTTCACTCTGGTTAAACCACGGAGACGGTTTCCTGGAATTTATTATTCTAGTTGTCTTTGGCGCATGCCTGTCGATGACGTTGCGCAGTACCTCGTCTGTTTTCTGTGCTGATGGTATATCCATTCTTCCTAGTTCCTCTGACAGATTGTTTTTGAAGGAACTAATGTCTATTTTTTTGGTATCCCTAGACACTATCTTGACTTTCTTTGCTTTCTCTTTGATGCATTTGAGAGTTGCCAGAATCAGATTGTGGTCTGAAATTTCTTTTTTGATATTTTTAATTGATTCAACAAGCGAGGGTGTGTCAATGATGAACCAGTCCAAGATGTGCCCCAATCTTTGAGTTGGAGAGGTCACTAACTGAGTGAGGCCATGTTCAATCACACTTTTTTTTCACAAACCTGAACCAAAAGGAGATATGAATTCACGAATATTCCGTTCATTGACTTCATTCCTTTTGTTTCTAATGAAAGCATCGATCCTCCTTTGTACCTGAAGAAAAAATCAAATAATAGAAAATGTATCAAGGCCAATTGTGCACTGTGCCCTAACAGTTTGACATCTGACAGTGGATCACACTTATAACGAACATGCATATAATAATATAACAGTAATAACAAAAACATGTCTGTGCCTCAATTTTTACCGTTAAATATTTCAATCAAATATGGAAGCATAAACCTAACAAACACAACAATCTGACGAGAGTTATAAATTCATGTTAATGCAAATCAATGTCTTTTGTTCTTTGCTCACAAGTGAGGTAAAGAAAACCAGAATTTCCAAACTCTCACAACTTATTTGTCATAGCACTTACAGATCAGAAAAGGGAGAAGAGGAGCCATAAGAACAGCTCAAGACTTTAAGCTCTTCAAAAGCCTAAAAAATTACGTTTACAATTTGTGTGTGACTTTTATATACTCATTTTTGATAGGGTTTGTTTTTTTCAAATCTCATTGGGGATATACAATATTATTGATGGAGCAGATAATAGGATGAAGCAAATGAATTATACTTTCTTCTCTCCTATAGCCAAGAAAATGGATTGTTAAATGAATAAGACTTTTGTCCTAAGCATAGTGCAGAATGATCTTAAATGTTTGTTCATATTAACTGAGACACATGGCATTGGTTTTGGGTAAAAAAGAAAGGCTTATAGGTAAAGGCAATAGAGAGGAGGGAGGGGGCTAACAAAAAATGTGTGCATGTGTGAGGAGTTGATTAAAATAAAGAACTACTGATATAATAAACTATATTTTTCTGTATTCAGTTGTTTGTTACATCTATGCTCTCCTTTACCAGGGATGCCACCAGGCAAATTTAAAAAAGCCTGAAAACTTGCGCGGACGAGATACAAATCAACGTCAAGGGCTTTGTAGGGATTTGAAAAATATCAAATTTGGAATATTGTTTCAGTACTTATTATTGCAATTGAGAGCAAATAACACACAAAAGAAAGGAGAGTTAACAGTTTTCAAATTGATAAAATAAGGTGCTGAAAACAAAATATAGACAAATTATAAAGCTATCAGGGGTGAGAATGACTGGTCACATAAAAAGAGAAAATTTTTCATTGTGAAGATCATGACCCACCCATGCAACCATAACCTATAAATTTGAACTTTACTCAAATTCACTGAGATGCGATCCAAAATTTGTCTCGCAGCAATTCCTGACACGACTCGGAGAATTTCAAAAGTTGAAAGTGTAATTACATTTGGTGGTTGTAGTAGGGATGATGATGTGGTGGTGGTGGTTGTAGTAGTACTGGTCGTATGGATGATTGTGTGGTGGTGGTTGTAGTAGCTGTGGTAGGAATGATGATGTAGTGGTAGTTGTAGTAGTAGTAGTGGTGGTAGGGATGATGTGGTAGTGGTGGTAGGGATGATGTGGTAGTGGTGGTAGGGATGATGATGTGGTGGTGATTGTAGTAGTAATAGTAGTAGTAGTAGTAGTAGTAGTGGTCTTAGAGATGATGATGTGATGGTGGTTGTAGTAGTAGTGGTGGTAGGGATGATGATGTAGTGGTGGTTGTAGTAGTGGTGGTCTTTTAGAGATAATTGTGTGGTAGTGGTTGTAATAGTTGTGGTAGGAATGATGATGTGGTGGTAGTTGTAGTAGATCTGGTGGTAGGGATGATGTGGTGTTATTTGCAGTAGTAGTGTTGGTAGGGATGATGATGTGGTGGTGGTTGTAATAGTAGTGGTGGTAGAGATGATGTAGTGGTTTTGGTGAGTGTTTTTCATTCAGTGATAATAATAGCAATTTGTCAAAAAGGAGGAAAATGTCTCCGTCTATCGGTCAAACGCAAGCAAAGTGTAAAAAATAACAGGAACATAGTTTTGTATTGGTATTATGTAATGTATTACTATTACTAGTATAAATCCATTCTTATCATTAAACATAAATTTACTTTTGTAAACATTTAATGAATTGTCCTTTCCACATGTTAAAGGCCTACAATCCTACAATGTTATTCAAATAAAAGGCCAGAAAGTGTAGTTTTGTTTTGATTTTTACTTTATAAAGCAGGCTACAATATCTTTTATTTTTTAACGAAACCTAGTGGTTATTCAGCTTATAAATACAACCCAGGAATCTCACAAAAGCCATAGTCAAAAGGTAAAATAAACTAAGCCGACCACCATTGCTTTATTCTCTAATGTATTATCTCTGTATAACCAGATGATTTAATGGATGGTTGCGAAAGAGAGAATAATTTATGAATTGATCTTAGGAATTCTATATCAAAAAAAAAAAAGAAGAAAGAAAAGGAAGAAGGCAAGGGAAAGAGAAGAGAAGGAGAGAGAAGAGAGAGAGAGAGAGAGAGAGAGAGAGAGAGAGAGAGGAGAGAGAGAGAGAGAGAGAGAGAGAGAGAGAGAGAGAGAGAGAGAGAGAGAGAGAGAGAGATTTGTCCCTCCCCTTCCCCTTCAACCAAACCATCAACTACTAGCTAATCAAAGAACACCACTGGTCGTGTGTGTCAATTGTGACATCTGGTGCCATTCAGTCTGGCCCGACGTCATAAAAACGGGACAGTCTTTAAATTTCACGAGACTATTGCACAGGTGTGAAAATATGACATAAGACATAATGGTGACTTTGTGGTTTTGAGGGAAATGTTTGACACGGTAAATTCAGTGATGGGGATGGGCGGAGATAAACTACCGCGATTTTTTTCTTCTTTAAAAAAAAAAAAATTCTTTTTTTTTTTGAATAGTGACGACGGACAAAAACCGGAGGTTCCGGATTAAAACCGGCTGGTGGTAAAAAAACCGGATTTCCGGCTAAAACCGGAAAAGTGGCATCCCTGCTTTACATAATACCACAGAGGCCCTAGTCCAAGTAATCACTTCAAATATGATTTTCCTTTAATTGAGAATGTGGTGGCCTTCGATTCAAAATCATCACCAGTATCCTATTCAGAAATTAGAGGTCCAGTAAGCTCATTGGAAGGAGCAGGAAACTGGCAAAACAGAAAAGCGGATCAGCTTAATTCATGAAGAATTCTTTTTTAAAAATGCGCTCTCCACGAAGTAGTGACTGGGTAATTTGATCTGGGTTAGGTCTAGAGGGAAGTATTTTGTGGTTAGACGACCAGCAAAACGTAACAAACAATTGCGACTGTCCATGTTCCACTTTACAAAAATCAGGATAAACCCTTTTTGTATAAGCTCTTAAAACTACTACAGTAGAATTTGCATGAGATCAACATTCTTAAAGTCAACTTCTGCTTCAACAGTGCTTGTTGGTACCAAATTCTCTGTTCTTTATCCAAGTGTGTTCCATTTATTATGGATAAAGTCAACCTTGCTTTAAGTCAATTAATGTCTGATCAATGGTATTGGCTTTATCAGGAATCCATTGTACTGTTACTATTTACAAGATAAAAAACTTTTTTAAAAACAGAATTTAATCATATACTTATACATGTACCCCCCTTTATGAGCAGGTTCATCCAAAAGGACTCCTCTTATAAGCACATTCATTTTTCAGACAAGTAAGTAGTTTACAAATTGATGTCAGCAGGACAATAAACACAAGTGATGTGTAGATGACTATCAATTTAGGAGAGGCCTTATTCATGATGAAAGACGCATAAACATACACTAGTGCTTGAAAACACAACATGAATGAACTGTACATCCATCATATTTTAAAGATGTCCTGTCTTCGTTTCAATGAATGGGTCACTCTGTCTAGGTAGGATTGGTTGAAAGTACTCTGCAACACATGTCAGTATCCCATCCAAACAGTAAGTTACTGTTAACGTCCACATTCAAAGACTTAGGTCTTGGTGTCTTTCAAATAATATTGACGTTTTGTGTGTAGTGTGTGTGTGGGGGAGGGGGGGGGGTGCTTATCATTTGTCATCCTTTTACTTGCAAATAAGTGGCTGTAACAAAAAAATTAAAAATAAATTAATTAATTTTTTAAAAACACAAGTAATTATTACATGCATCATTTAAGAACTATCCAATGCAATGACAAAGATTACATTTTGTGGTATCACACTAATTCTGTAGTATAATGACTATTATAAAAGCAAGTAGCATTGTGGATAAATGTGAAATGAACAGCAAAGAAAAAGTGTCCATTCCCTCACCTAGTTAGAAATGGAAAGATAAAATCCTGAAAAGGTGTGCATGTGCCAATGCCAAAAAAAAAAAAAAAAACAGAAAGAAAAATATAAGAAAAAATTATCCCTGAAAAGCGAGAGTTCAGTAAGTTCCGAATTGAGCTCATTTTCAAAATAAGGTGAAAAATTGGGGAGCAGGCACTGGTACAAGATAGAAATCTGAAAAAGAGTGTGATAGTGCAAGACATAGAAAAAATGAAAAATACAAGAAGAAATCATACAAAAAGTCAGCTTTTTTAACTGGGAATTGAACCTCAAACCTCTAATAGAGGTTACCTGATAGTTGGGACAATTATAACGCTTATTTTCTTTTAAAAAGAGTGAGAGTGTTTCACTGTAAACTCTTTTCCCCCAAAATACATGAACAAATATTCAGCACACAAAAATGAGGACTGAGACGAATGGAAAGAGAACTTACTTCCTTTTCATCAGTTGTTTTAATTTGAATCAGCTCTTTTGTAAAATCCTCATAATTGTCATTTCCCTTGTTCAGTTGATCACCATTTTCATCAATATCCATTTCATCCATCAGCACCCAAGTTTTTAGACGTTTTACATTAATCAAATTCTGAAACAGTAGATGTGAAATGGTAAAGAAGCAGTTTATATACTGTGAATTCTGTTTATAAGCAAGGGATTCTGATTTTTTTTTTTAAATTTTGTGTGTAAAGCCTACTCAATGCTTCTCTGCCTTTTTTTGATTCACTGAGATGACACTGCTTGGACGGCGACCATCACGAGATTTGTCCGATAAAGACATGGTTGAGGGGGTTTCAGGTTAGGTGTTGGATTGCATCTCATTTTCTTCTAAATGACAAGATAATTGTTCAACCCACCTAAGGAGAACACGGCCTCGACAAAATGTCTGAGTTTTATAAACTTTCCCCAAGGCATTTACAAATTTTACTCAAGGTTTCTTCTTCGAAAACAATAAATTCTATGACAATGACAGG